>NC_137053.1:26985586-27308086 GCF_032717465.1 Coenobita brevimanus | reverse complement strand
GATAGCAAGAATAAAATAAAAAAAGACATCTTCTGATTCCGGTTATTTTCAATATAATTTTAATTGATAGACCATAAGTTGAAGATTGTTTAAGTATTTTTCACTGGAATCCATTCTTAGACGGTGGAAGAACTGGGTGTTGGAACCTCCTCGAGAGAAAAATATTAAGCTGCTAACATTTTGATCAGGGAAGACTTTCTTTTTATTAGTTGTTAGTTAAGAGTCAGTGAGGCACACTTAACTGCATCCTTGGCTCGGCCTTTCTTAGTTCTCTTTTTTTTTTCTTCTTTTTATGTACAGCTGCATATTTAAAGGTTTGTCTTACTTTGCCTTGGATATGTTATTGTCTTTAAAGGCGACCAATTTTTGCCACTACATTAGTTAAGTAAACTAGCTTACAGAGGAATATCGCAGTGCTTCCAGCAGATAAACATGTCACTATCATCAGAAAACGGGAAGTTATCATTCTAAGACTGTAAATCACCTGCTGTTATAGCTATAAATTCTTTACCTTAACATTTGTAGTGAGAAAATTATTGAAAGCTTATAACTGTTCAACACTCAAAAGTGTATGTGTAACTTGCAATATTCTGCCTTGATTTTTGGAACGGACACTATGCATAGCAAACCTGCCAACACATTAAAATAAATTACAGTGCCAGTATTACAGTACAACCTTTTGAAAATACAATAATAAGCTGCTCTTCAAAGTATGAGAACTCATAGATACCAATTATAAGTTGGTGAACGCAAGTAGAGGGTTACGCAAAAAAGAGAATATTGGCAAATACAGTAATGTTTCGTCCCCCCGGGTCGGGGTTGGTAGCTGAGTGCCAGAGATCAGTTGCAAACCCGCTCTTTTCATAGTTTGTCAATGATTCTAATGTTCGATTATACAGCTTTATACAGAAATCCGCTTACGATATAAAAATCTAATGAATCATCCTGTCAGTGACTCTCCCAACGCCTCTTGATTTCTTGTATTTCCAAAATCTTGAGTTTTTTTTTTTTTTATGCAAGAATCTGAGGCTGACAGAATACAGTTCATGTCTTTTCCAAAGATATTCGAATAAAAGAAAAAGGTCAAAATTAACATCCGTTCTTGCAGTGGAGAGTTTGAGACACAGTGCATTGACTCTAGCCTGTTCAGCAGTGCTGCATGTGGTGCATTTTTTGGTTCTGTCACGGACACACGATATAATGTTTTAGATTTACCAGAAACTCAATTCCTCCATCATTCTGTTCACCGCAGTCTTCCACATAACTAATTCTGTTCCATCAACAACACACAGTTCAATCTTTCATCGATTTCCAGTATCGTAGGTGTCTTTTCCTCCAGATCAGTCGTGGATAGATCTTAATACTTATTCTGAAAAAACTTTTCGGAGATCGGGTGCCATGAACTGACCTCTGCTGTCTTTAAGTGTGCTCACTTCCTGATTCCATGCATGATTTATATTTCTCCGAGTCGAGTTCAGGTCGTGTGTGTGTGTGTGTGTGTGTGTGTGTGTGTGTGTGTGTGTGTGTGTGTGTGTGTGTGTGTGTGTGTGTGTGTGTGTGTGTGTGCGCGCGCGCGTTATTACAGCACATATGAGTAGGGGGGAAAAGGCTTTTTATCCCTTCAGCTCCTCTCACTCTCTCTCTCTCCGCCATTAACGCTGTCCCTCACTTTGCTCCGCAGTCGCTCCCCGCGTGAGGCTGAAGCAGGGGTACAGCCAGACCCAGCTGCCGGTGATGGAGGGAAAGGATGTGTTCTTCGAGTGTGAGGTGGCCAGCAACCCTCCCCCCGACACCATCAGCTGGTTCAAAGATGTCAGTATTTACCTCTCTCATACAGTGGTTCATTACTCTGAGGCCCCAGAAATATGCTAACATATCCGCTATTATTGAACTGATTTACATGATACCCCGGTCATACAAATTTCAGTCTGCCAGTCATATACTGCTTAGAAGAAATTTTCTTACATTTGTAGTATAAGTTGAAAGTTGTTTTATTTTCTATAACCACCAAGGCGCTGAGCGAGCATCGGTTCGTTAGTTACCGTACTCGATAACTACTCGCGAAGTATTTATTCCCCTGACTTTTTTACCCTGACAGTGAGGGTCATCTTAAAGGAAAAGTATTTTGAATGACAATATTAAGGAAAGTGTAGCTATCTGAGTGGATAAGTTCCAACGGAAACAGCTAGTTTGCAACATAGGGTTCAGTTATGTTTAAAAGCCGCAAGGGATTGCTTTCAAAAGTAGATATAACCAAGGATAAATAGTGGTGAAGTGAAGAAAGGAAGTACCAACTTTCACTTAAATCGGTTCATTCATAACAAAGATATTTAAATAATTCTGGGTCCCTTTAGTGATCCGCTTTATAGTTGTATTATACATGTTTATACCTCTATTGAACACGTTTTGTGTCTGTATTACGTCTGCTTGGTACATGTATCATATATGGTTTATACCTACCATTTATTTGCTATATGTTTTGTTTTCTGCAGTATACATTTTTTATGCGTGTTATGGTGCTGGAGATAGGCGCCTTCAAGCGCTGGCATGGATATAGCCGGAGAGTATGTCACACAAATGTCCCTCTATTCCCATAGAGGGGGTTGTTGAACTGCAGAAGGGTATTTTCAACCAGCAGTCCACTGGTTTCATAACCAGATGATCAACAACAACAATCTTTTCATACCGTTTTTACCTTCTCAATAAATCTGCTGTACCTTTATTTACTTTTTCAGTTTATATTTATATTGGTTTATGCTGTTATATCGGTTTTATACCTGCATTTCAAGTGTTTTATGCCTATGGTATACTTTTTTAAATACCTGCTCTATGCACGTAACATCTGCTTTATTTATGCTTTTTGCATGTTATACCTGTTGTATGCATGCTTCATACAGGTGCTATACCTGTCTCATGCTTGTTTTATTCATGTGTTATACATGCGATATACTTTTTATTTACCTGATGTGTTTAATATATACCTGTTTTTTCCCTACATATCCTGCACCTGCTTAATGCATTTTTTGTATACTTAATACTCATCATATGTTGATTTTACATACTTCTGTCCCTCTAATTCATTCCTTTCTCATACCTATACCTATCTCATTCACAAGTGGATCATTCACACTTGCTTTACTCACACCTGCCTCACTGGCATTTGCCTCACGCACACTAGCCTCACTCACACTTGCCTCCTTCGCACTTGCCTCACTCACACTTTCCTCACTTACACTTTCCTTATTCACCCATGGTTCACTCACACTCGTCTCATTCACACCTGCCTCACTCTCACTTGCCTTACTCATAGCTGCCTCTCTTTAACTTGCCCTATTCACAGTTGTCACATCCACGCCTACCTCAGTTATATCTGCCTCATTCATACCTACTCCTGTCTCTTTCACACCTACCTCACATTTAGCTCACTCGCACTCACAACCGCCTCATTCAGTCCTGCCTTACTCACATGCACACCTGCTTCACTCAAACCTGCCTCAGTCACAGATACCCCTGCCTCATTCATACCAGGTTCACTCACATGCACATCTGCCTTACTCACGCACATCGAACTCACTCTGCTCATTCATTTTGATATCACTCATTCATCTTTCTTCATCCTATGCTTGCTTCTTTCTCACATACAATCACAGTTTCTCGTTTCTCATACCTTAAAATCGTCTCTCACTCACTCTCTCACAGCGACTTTAACCTCACTTATTTTCTTCTCTCACCTTAGCCCTGCTTCTCTCTCACACAGACTCACTCACAATTTCCCATTCCTCACACTCAAAAACTTTTACAGAATATCACAAAATTGTCTTACCTGTGTAATTTCCCCAGGCTTTCATTTCTACATTGTTTGTTTGAAAACGTTTAGAAAATTACTTAGTGTTTCATATAACATTGCAGAGCTTTAAGCAAGCACAACCAGACTGTACAGCCCCACTCTACAATTCAAGACTGTATGAAACCCTGAGATTCACAGCAGACAAGAATAACATTAAATTAGATCTAACAAGACGAAGGACAACTTTAATAACCACACCCACCTTAACAGACATCTAAGGCGAAAGAAGTATTTACTTAAAGAAGGGGCGTCCCCTAGAATCCTACGTTGACCCACACCTGATCCAAGTGGAGGTGTATCACTGTTCAAATTTTCGTTTTTTCTTGGTGAAAAATAGCGATGGTGCATACCGCCGTTGCCCCCCACCCCATCCCAGAGTCCGTCTGTCCTGTAGGAGGTGAAAGAGTCCGACTCTGCCTAAAGCCTGGTTCAGGTACAGGTGGTCTACCATTGTGCAAAATTTCATTTTCCTAGGTAAAATAAAGACATGGTACTGCATACCAGCGATGACCGGAACCCCCGGGGTCTGCCCCTCGATAGGGGTGACCTTGATCTTTAAGGTCTCATAGTATCTAAGCCTGGCTCGAGTGGAGGTCTACCACTGGGTAATTTTTTTTTTCTGCATTTTTAAAAAGTGGCATTGCCCTCCTGGGGCCAGGTATCCCAGTGGGATGCCCCACCATCGGGGGCAGGAAAGTCCCACTCTGCCTAAAACCTGGTCTGGATGGAGGTTGGGCACTACAAAATTTCTTATTCCCAGGGTCATGCATACCGGCGTTGCCAGGGATCCCCGGGGTCCGCCATGCCCATGGAGGCAAGCCCTCGGGGGGTTCCACCCTGCCTAAACCCTGGGCACAGATATACAGACGTGTCTCAGGCGTCGTTATCAACGGATGCCAAACAGCAACCCCATACATAAAATATTCAGACAATCATCTGGTGCTGAACTTACAGTGGCGAAATAAAGCAGGATGAGGGAGTAGCCAAGTTACAGCCTGTTTACCAACTACCGAGCAAATCCCCCAGTGTTTCTTTTCTGGATTTTCACTGTGAAATCCGTGTGCAATAGACGTGCTGCAGCTAAACAAGTTAATTTATATCAAACATAATTATTGAGTAGTAATAAGCTTGTGAACCAGTATATAAAGAGAAGGTAAGATATGTGATTTCAGCCAGCAGCTAATCGGTAGAGAGGCGGCTTGCAGTCCTAATGGACCCAGGATCGAATCTCGACTGGGGCAGGGAACAGTTTAAGGATTTGAATTTCCTAAAAGCAGACTTTCCTGATCTACCAGATGACCCGCCGACATGTCGTAAAAGTACCCCCGCTAATACCAATACACCAGTCCTGTATGTGACAGCCCTAGCATGTATTCAATATGGACGGTGGGTGTTAGCGCCGAAGTGGTGACATGTGGAGGTGTAGGAGGACTACTGAGCCTTGGGATAGGCAACTGCCCCCAAGAAATAGGCCCTGAGCCTTTGCCCAGAGTCGGACACATTAAAAAAAAAAAAAAAAAAAAAAAAAAAGCTAGGAGTGTAGAGTTAGTCTCATATTATCCTTCCTATACAGTATAGTGATAAATTCGTATGTTTATTAGAACTTCTCAGTGCAAAGATGATAAAGAAGTGTGAGGGCTGGAGGCCGCAAACGCTCGTCGTTTACATACTTTTCTCGATGTGGTATGGTCCTGCAATAAATTGGAGATTCCAGTCAGCCTATCACAGACGCTTCTGCCTTCTGTTTTAGGATGATCTTTAGGGTATATGGCCACAGACGATACCTAGAAATATTTCCTATAGAAATCATGGGTTTAGGGTTTCCTGCAGTGGCTAGGTTATTCATCATGGTCTGAATAACTCCCACTAATCACTCACAGTAGTAAAACTTAACACAAGTGAACTGGGAACAGAAATGAACGCTTATGCACCGAGTGACGTGTACTCGTATTTGCACACGCAGCAGAAGAGGTTCCCAGTGCTCCGGGTTACTTATATACTCGCATCAACTTTTGCGTCATGGTTTGAAGCCCTTCCCAATATTTAACACGTCTGATGTCTCAAGGCAACCCAGAAGTATGCATTAGGCCAGGCAACTAGTCATCTCTGAAACATAGTCAGGGTTAGGCATATTTGTTGTGCTTCATTGGTGTCCAGTTCATCATTCCACGTGCTGACCATCCTCCTCAGTCCCTCACAAGCTGCCCACACGCGAATTAGCAAGTCACACAGACGTACAATGGTGATAATGAGTGCAGTGAATTATGAAAATGGATGCTTTTGGCTAGCTATGCGGGGAGGTGGAGCTGCGGTCACAGGCCATTCACATGATCGAACACTGTCTAGCTGTTAGGCAGAAAGTTATGTTGTTTCCACACCTCTGTACTCCTCAACACCCGCACCTAGAGATTTGAGGACACTTGCTTCAGTGAGAGGAAGAAATGATGTCTTGCTGCTGACGTATTACAAAGTGAAGATAAGCAATTTTGGCCAAAAGCCCTGCAGGTGCCAATTGTTCATGGCATAATAATGTGGGTTAACCACATCTATTTTGGAACTGTTATAGGAGAAAATTGCCATAAAGTACAGAACTGCAGAACAGCACCAAATTATTAATAAGCCAAACAAGTCTGAAAATAAAAATTTACCTCACATTTTTTCTTTTTTTTTATGCGAGGAAGAAGGAACCAAAGGCCATGAGCCCGCAGTAACAGTTCCCTCCAAGAGAAAAACAAAATACAATAGAGAGCCAAATTCAAGATCCGATCATTTTGAGATGCCTGGACACACTGCGTTTGAAAGACTGGAGATCATAGTCAGCAGCAGAGCTGACCTGTTGCATAAATGAAAGACTGGGAGTAACGGTTAACTCTTGCACTAGAGAGTTGGACAGAAAAGGGATGAGAGTTTGCTGCCAGACGGGTGCTACGCGCCCGTCGTAGAGGTGGAGGAATGCAAGCAGACAGTTCAGAGGAGCAGTGACCATTAAAGTTGCGATAGAAAAGAGATAAAGATGCAACAGTGCGGCGAAGAGACAGAGGTTGAAGGCAGTCAGTAAGAGGAGGAGAGTTAATGAGACGAAAAGCCTTTGACTCCACCCTATTGACAAGAGCTGTATGTGGGGAGCCTCCCCACACATGAGAGTTGTATTCCACACAGGGGCGGATAAAACCCCTGTATAGAGTCAACAATTGTGCAGGGGTAAAGAAAGAGAGGAGTCGGCTTACGAGTAGCACACCCAATCCCTTGGAAGCAGATTTTACAAGAGATGTTATATGATCTTTCCAAGATAAGTCTCGAGTAAATGAAACCCCAAGCATGTTCAAGGTTGATGCAGGATTAAGCTGAATATTATTAAACATTAATGGGTATACCTGTGGAAGATTTTGTCGGGTTGATAGGTGTAAGAACTGAGTCTTAGATGCATTAACCCCTTAACCGCGGGGCGTCACTATCGTGACGCTTGGGAGCAAGGGATCGTACCGCGGGGCGTCGCTTTTGTGATTCTGTGTTATTTTGAATTCACCCGGGCTTCCAAGTGGGGGCTTGTATCATCTATCAGTACTGCCAATGTCCAACACTAGTCAGCACTCCTAATCTCATCTGTACTCCCATCCATTGTTGACAATTTAGCCATTTCTCCCCGTTCTTGACTCCCCTCCCTACCCCCCCTCCATTACCCTATCCTCTCGCCTGCCCGGCCGTGCTACGCTAAGTAAATCTTCCCTGGAATTTTTCACTGATTTCATCCATTGAAATAAGCCCTATGTCCTATTCTTATACCAAATAATATATATAAGAAAGAAATAAGGTAAGTGAGAGTGCCAAACACCTGGAATTGGCTAATTATCACCTGACAACACCTCACGTGCACTCGTTCGCTAATTTTCGCTGTTTCTTTCCCCTTGAAATATGCCCTATAATCTATTTTCGTAATAAATATACATGTAAGGAGGGAAGGGAGAAGCCTAAGTGATATTTACATTCACCTGGAACTACCTAATTTATAATGTATTGTCTAGATTTCCTGCCAATCATATCAGTGCTAAACAAAGATGTTTCAAGATCTAACATTGGTAGCTCTGAAAATATATCTCCTAAGTAGGCCTCTAATCTATTTTCGAAATAAACATACATGTAAGGAGGGAAGGGAGAAGCCTAAGTGATATTTACATTCACCTGGAACTACCAAATTTATAATGTATTGTCTAGATTTCCTGCCAATCATATCAGTGCTAGACTTAGCTGTTTCAAGAAGTAATATTGGTAACCCTAAATAACCCCTTAGCAGGCCTCCACGCTAGCCCTCCGTTATCAGGTTACTCTCAACTTCCGAAGTGAGAGTACGTATGTTTCTTCTTGCTGACTTCAAGGCCTTTTTTCACCCCCATGCAAATGGCCCTGTGACCTTTACCCCCTACTAAACCTCGTGTGGAAAGAGGTAAAGGGCTGACAATTGATAAAAGAGTGACTACGATCTTTCTATTGAGTAAAACAGTGCAAGTGGAATTGTAAATAATGTGTAAATAATGTGTAAACAGCAAGTGAAAGTAATGAATGTAAATATACGTGAACAATGGAAAACAGTTTTATAAGTTATTTCAAGTGACAGTGCACAACACAGTGTAAATAAAATAGAAATGTAAATAACGTAAATAAAATAGAGAACGTAAATAGAAATGTAAATGAGTAGTATTATAAGAATACGAGTATATACCCTAGGAGTAATGAAAGTGAAAGTTTCACTCTAGCATGTCTGAATACTATGAGTTATGAGAGTGAAGATGAAAGTGACATTCACTCTCAATGCCAGTATACAGGACGAGAAAGTGAATGCTACGTATTTTACTGAAAGAAATTGAATCCCTACAGTGACAATAAACTAATACTACTGATGGAAACTTATGAATAAAGACTGTAGATATATATAAGTGTTATATAGTAATAGAAATATAAAGTGTGAGGGGTTTTATGAATAATAAATGACAGACTACTAAGAGCGAACTAGTGCCAGTGCGACGATCAGACGCGCTCGTAATTTCCAGTGCTTTCACAGTGGTTTTTTTTTTTTAGTATGGATCCCAAACTACTTGAAAATTGTAGAATAGTGTTTATAGTGTTTGTATCTGGCTGTGGTAATCATATTACGGGTTGTCGGGAAGTGTAAAGTGGAGACTTCGTTACCCTACTTCAGAGGTCTCCACAAGTCCTACGGTAACTGACGAAGGCTCAACAATCATTCCAGGAGAAAGCTGAAGGTATGTGCCATAAGCATATGTAATTTTATTATTCTAGGACTAATAACTGATTTTTGGCAAATATTTTTTGAGAGTCTGTCGGAGCCCAAATAACCCCGCGGCACACGCAAGTCATTGGTAAACAAGCCCGCGGTGTAGGGGTTAAAGACAACCATATTATTTTTACCCCAGTCAGAGATACGAGCCAAGTCAGACATTAGGTGTGCCATAGCCTCATCCCTTGTTTCTTGAAGTAACTGTTGAGATGGGCGTTGCGGGAACCGAATGGAAAGGTGAAGGGTGGAGTCATCAGCGTATGAGTGGATAGGGTTAGATGTATAGCTTAGAAGATCATTGATGAATAAAAGGAAGAGAGTTGGTGATAGGACAGAGCCCTGAGGAACACCACTGTTGATAGATCTAGGAGAAGAACGATGACCGTCTACAACAGCGGCTATAGAACGACCAGAAAGGAAGCTAGCGATGAAGGCACAGGTAGAAGGATAGAAACCGTAGGAGGGCAGTTTGGAAATTAAAGATTTATGCCAGACTCGATCAAAAGCCTTTGAGATGTCAAGTGCAATGGCAAAGCTTTCGCCAAAGTCCCGAAAGGAGGATGACCAGGAGTCTGAAAGGTAGGTGAGAAGATCGCCAGTGGAGCGTCCCTGACGGAACCCATACTGACGATCGGAAAGAAGGTTGTGATAGGAAAGATGCCTTAAAATTTTTCTATTAAGAATTGACTCGAAAACTTTTGAAATACAGGACGTTAAAGCAATTGGACGATAGTTGGAGGGTTGGGAGTGGTCACCCTTCTTTGGGACTGGCTTATAGAGGCTGTCAACGCAGGAAATAATGGAGAGAGGAGGAATTTATCTCTATGTTCGTCAGTGTAGAGTGCGTGAAATATGATACAGATACCCAGCTGATCCACTCCAAATCATTGCTGAAAACCTTTCATAATGTTATATAATCCCGTGTCATGACAGTTTTACTCGCTGTGAGGCACTGACTTCACATATTTCTCGACATACGGGGGAAGATGGGCCTATAGAGATCAACTACTAGTGTTTCTGTCGTTTTGGAACTTTTTTCTGTGTGAATCGGGACTGATCAGGGGTCCCACTGAGTTATGTCTGTGTATTATACATCTTAGTACCAGAAGCCCATGAGAGGCACATCAGCTGCAAGTAAACACACAGCTCGGCTACAGCAGCCCCATCTCCTGCTTAATGTCAGCATCATCATCACCTTGTTTTCTACTTTTGTGGTCTTTCTGTTACCTACTTTAAAACATCACTGCTTTGTTTTGCAGTAAGTGTCGTTGTGAATCGTGTACTCTTGACTGCTTTGGTGATTGATTAATTTCTGTGATCGTCTACTCTGTTTCAATTCGTTTTTTGTAACCCTCGACCCCATTTTTATTTTCGTCTCTCTTATAAGAATCTCTCAAGAATTATCTAATATTTAGGAGGAAAAATGTTAAAAATAGCTCTCACATATTTACCGATACAATCAATAAATTCTACGTTTCTGAGACTTATTTTTATTACCAGCAATTCCTGGCAGCAGCTGACTAATCTGCCTGTACTTACTAGTAAGTACTGATCTATACTCGTTTGGTTGCATATTATCGTCTGGTTCAGTATGTCGAACCCTAGAACTAGTACCTCTTATTCTAGTCGATTCTGCATAGTTTCATTACTTAGCCTAAGAATCTCTTGTTTGCAGCATGTGCAAATTCCAAAGCCAGTTAGTTGCAGGAAGAGTTGACCAAAGCTGCCAGTAAAAGAGACACTCTTACCCAAAGACTTGATTCGCTAGAGGAGTTTTTTCCCAACAACGTTCGTCAGAGTAGGAAGGAAGGCATCAGTGTACAGACAGTTGTTGCTGCTCAGATGTCCGGCAGACACATCCATTGCAGTAGTTCTGTTACTCCTACTCCTTCCACTACTGCTCCTACTAATGATAATGTTTCTTCGACACATGTCGTACCACTGCATATGGAGCAAAAATCGTGAAGAACCGCAGCATGTCCAGTAATAGTTACAATACTATCAGGTAACAGAAGATACAGTGGAAGAGACCCATGAGATGCCACTGGCAGGGGGAAAATACTGAATGCTTATAAACTGGACACAGTATAACGAAGAGTGAAAAAAAAAAATGATACCCCAATTTAGGAAACCCCCCATAGTTAGCCAACTGCGTATAGTTTCACTCTTCACTGTCTTTATTTTCACCATAATACGTCTGTGTGACTCATTAATTCGCGAATACGCGTCTGGGCAACTTGTGACAGACTAAGGTGGAGTAGCTAGCAGATGGGGGTGACAAATTATACATGACAGTATATATATATATATATATATATATATATATATATATATATATATATATAGAGAGAGAGAGAGAGAGAGAGAGAGAGAGAGAGAGAGAGAGAGAGAGAGAGAGAGAGATGTCTATCTACCTATCTGTCTATATAGATAGATAGATATAGATAGATAGATAGATACAGATAGGTAGATAGATAGACAGATATATTTGTCTGGCCCTGATGGTGTCAAAAGGATGACTAAATCAGTTTTTTGTTTTTTTTTCCATCGACCTTTAGACCAAAGGCCCAGATCATTAAGGCATATTTAAAGGTGCATATATTCATACACATACATACATGTACAGTCGTGGCCATAAATAATCACCTATCCTTCTGTACCCCGTGCCTCAGAGTGGCTCCTTTATGCGCGGCAAGTCACACAGGAGTAAGAGGGGCTAAGGGGGAGGGGCCAGAGAGAGAAGGGAAGGTGGGTGGGGGGACGAGCGATGGTGCAGGGTGGAGTGAGGGAGGGGAGGGAGGGTAGGTAGGGGAGGGAGAATGAAATGCGAAGTTGTGGCCACATAATTTGTCTATTTTCTTTCATTCAGGGCATCATATAAAGGAGTTACTATTCCGTAGATAATGCTGCATAACACCTTGTATAGCGGCGTCACAAGCTTTAGATAGGTGATGATATCAAGGACTGGCTCGTGCCGTGACATTAATCATTTGTGCTGAGCCAGATGTTTGTGTTTATCCGTGTATTTTGACTTCAGACGCAGAATGGAATCTGGATGGCTTTGACTTCTGTAATGTTTGTGTAAGAAATGTCCTCTACCATTACATGTAATTAATTTTTGGAACTAAATATTATATGCAACCTTTGACATGGCTGTGTCCACAGTAAATATGATCACCCTCGGGGTATACACTCCCTCTATACAGTCACCATCATGTAAATTCAATAATTATTTAATGACATCTCTATATGAAAAGGCTATTTAAAATAACTGTGCATGAAAGGTAAATAAATTTGATGTCCGTGCTCATGGGTGGATACAATAGCGGTATCTCTCATTACCTGTTAAAGGGAAAATGAAACAAACTCCTACCCAAACTCCCAAAATATATTTATGTCAATGTTTACCGACACTGGTCAAGCCATAGTAACCAGGAAAGCCTTAGCAAGTAGTCCAGTGGCCTCCTGCCTTAAAAGCCTCATGAAGGCTTCGCGGCACCGGGGAAACAATGTTGTTGATGGTTTGCTGGTTTCGTCTGAACAGCTCCCACTCGTCTTTGGTGTGCTGGAGAAGGCGGGCCCGTGTCCTCTCGTTCTCTGGCTTCCACGCGTAAGGTGCCCAGATTTATTGGAGCTAAAAGCGAGACATTGTCACGTGTGTGTGTGTGTGTGTTTTATATATATATATAAATCAGTCTCTCTCTCTCTCTGTATATATATATACATATATGTGTATATATATATATATCTATGCATATATGTGTGTGTATATATATATATATATATATATAAGTATATATATATATTATATATATATATATATATATAGAGAGAGAGAGAGAGAGAGAGAGAGAGAGAGATACACTGATTTAAATGCGAGTGACAGCGACGACTGCTACGCTGCACCTCACCCTGAGGCTGCTAATTAAACACTGTCTCAAACGAACTCCAATGACCAGCATACAGTACGGTACAGTGAATGGGCCGACCAAAGTTACCAGTTAGAAATACAGATTTATATTAACAATTCGGTATTTTATTTGGTTTCGATTAGCCATAATTTTACCAATTCATCATAATTTCATAAAAACGGTCATATTATATCTAATGTAATAGTAATTTTCTAAAAGCGGGATATTTTAGATAATTTGCACAAAAAGCATGACATTTATTCACAATTAAAAAAGCGGGAAAGATGCAAAAAAAAAAAAAAAAAATGAAAGAAAGAAAGAAAGAAAGCGAGACTGTCCCGCCTAAAGGCGGAACTCTGGTCGCCTTATCCACGTGTTTACAATCTGGGCCCACACACTCTCGATGGCTCTGCACTAATAATTGATCTGTCACATCAGTATACTTGTCTTACGAGCCAGCCCTTGATATCATCACCTACCTAAAGCTTGTTATGTGACGCCGCTATACAAGGTGTTATGCAGCATTATCTACGGAATAGTAACTCCTTTATAATGCCCTGAATGAAAGAAAATAAACAAATTGTGTGGCCACAACTTCGCATTTCATTCTCCCTCCCCTACCTACCCTCCCTCCCCTCCCTCACTCCACCCTGCACCATCGCTCGTCCATCCACCCACCTGCCCTGCTCTCCCTGGCCCCTCCCTCTCAGCCCCTCTTACCCCAGTGTGACTTGCCGCGCGCAAAGGAGCCTGCCTGAGGCACGGGGTACGGGAGTATAGGTGATTATTTATGGCCACGACTGTACATTTATAAAGCCCCTGTCACATACGTTGCAGGATATTTTTCATCGTACGAAATTCTAGGGTCACGATGGTGGGGTGGGCTCTTGCGATGCTAGAAGCATCGTGGGCTACAATCTTAGCTGCAGTCACAAAGGAAAACCATGTCGTGCTTCGTCATGGGAAAAAAATTTGCACTTTATTGTAGGTAAAGCGTACGATTGTCCTGCAACTCTCCTACTTTTGTCACAAGATGTTTTTTTTCGTCGTGCGATTATCGCAAGACAAAATAACCATCGTTCGAGCATCGCAGGACCATCGTATGACAATTGTACATCATTCGTAAGGCGGTCGAAGGATATGAAAGGCGCGCACGGGATCAGGCTCTCTCCTTTCTCTCCAATATTTTCCAGTTGTCCTGCAAAATCACGACTGTTTTGGGACTGTTGCACGAAGGTATTTATGTCTTGCAATGTTCGCAGGATTATCGTAGGATAATCCCGCTATAATCGGAAGAACGACATGCGTACGATTATCGTACGATTCTGACGGCCTTGGAAGACCCTAAAATCGTACGATAATCGCACGCATGTCGTAGGACAGTCACAGGACAGTCGTATGATTATACTACGACATGGCCACGGGCAAAAATAATCCCACGACAATATTTTGATTTTGGTCATGACCAAAACCCCACGACAGGCCACTACCCAATTCACTGCATCAGTGTTTGTTTACATGTACATCCTGTGTGCGGCAGTTTTCAAATATTTAGAAAAAATATTAGAGAAAAATAATATTGTCAAAAGATAGAGAAAAAATCCCGAGTTCAATGGTATATAACACAATATAACAAAACAAACAAATTGCCTCTGATACAGGTCCGTTAAGTAATAAATATTCCCTGTGTGGTGGTGCCAGGCGAACGATGTGTTATGGTTGCACTGTGTTGTTAGTGTCAATCTTCCGATCAGATAAGGTGTAAATCAGCATCTAAACCATCACTGTCATCATCTAACAACGTATCATTATCATTACTGCACTCATCCAGCGATTTCATCCAATATTTGCTTGGGCTACTGCTAGTGCCGGCATGGAGAAGATTTCGTACCCTTACCATCGGCATTATGTAGGTAACTGAGCTGAGCTCTGCACCTCATAAAAATGCATAATCTATGTATGGCAATATTGTATACGGTTCCATGAGTTGCTAGCTGATTTATTTCGTGCCATTTCTGACGGCGGAATTTTTGAAAGCAAGAAATCATATATGATACAGCAGCAGTGAATGAGCTACGAGTACGATGCAATTTTTCATTGCAGGACGCCCAAATCTAAGTCTACTAATACCAAGTCGGTTCACTTTACGTCAGCGCACAGGGAGTCGTGGCTTGTGTGACGTCAGCTGGCTTAAATAACAGAAAATGTATAAAAGGGCAGACTCAAATTAAACATTTATGATAAGGAAAAATGAAGAAGCGGAAGAAATCCGGACTTGTTTAACCCTATAATATAGCAATAGGTTTCCTCACACCCCTACACCTTCCCTCACACATTTCAGTCCCTTCCCTAACTTCTCCAGACTGAAAATATGTCATGGTCTGATAAGTGGAGAAAGCATACACTCACCGTCATGGTCAGGAGTCAACTGAACACTGGGGTTTCATGCCAGAGTCAGTCGATGTCACTCCGATGCTCCGCCCCCTGCATGAGCTTGGAGCTGTTTTAGAAGGAAATGATCTGATTTGGTATTAGTAGACTTAGACCCAGATATCGTAGGACACCCTCACAACCATCGCAGGATTTTGCCCTATGTTCTGTCATGGACCAGTCATAACCCCGTCCTGCAACTTAGGTGACAAGGACTTAAACATATACATGTACACATTCATATATATATACTTTATACATACATATACATACACCCATATATTCATACAAACATTATATATATATATATATATATATATATATATATATATTAGTTTTAATCATAATTTTAAAAAGAAACCTAATCTAAGGGCCGTATATATATATATATATATATATATATATATATATATATATATATATATATATATATATATATATATTAGTTTTAATCATAATTTAAAAAAGAAACCTAATCTAAGGGCCAAATAATAATAAACCTATATATATATATATATATATATATATATATATATATATATATATATATATATATATATATATATATATATATTAGTTTTAATCATAATTTTAAAAAGAAACCTAATCTAAGGGCCAAATAATAATAAACCTAACAAACAAATCGTTAACCTTAATCTAAACCAAAAGATACAAATAGCTAAACCAAACTAATTATTTATATTAGTAGAGAGAGTACCTCTACCAGCACTAGACCATCGACTGCAGATGAGTAATGCCTTTCTACATTACACCAGTTCTCACCACCTGCTGCCAGTCGAGGCACATAAACTAATATAGGGGACATCAGTATATGAAACAGAACCAAAGGAGTCAGGAACTGTTCTCTAAACGTCAGATATCAACCCTGATTAAGATAACTTATACACGAGGATGGAAAGAATTTACATATGTACAGAAAGTGAAGTACCTCACCCAACAGAACACCATCGACTGAAAATGCCCGATACCTTTCTATATTGCACACTTGCACTCATCAATTGTTCACTGTTAGGCTATGCACGTAGCTTAATATAGGGGACATCAATATAAGAAACAGCTCAGACAGAAGCAGGAACTATTTCGGATACGTCAACTGTCAACTCTATATAATAATAAAATATAAACATATTTACAGTCGATAAAAACCATAACCACACGATATAAAAGTCACATCTAATCATTCCGCTCTCTCTCAAGAGCGCCATCAATAATAGTTATGACATCCCCATCACCCTGGAAGGTGGAAAAAGTGAAGGGGACGTCTGTTGCACCGCAGTATTGTATAAGTGAAGCACGTTCACGAATAAATCGTCGACAGCGCAGGATGATACGAGTGATGGAAAACACCTCACCACAGATGTCACAGTACGGTGGAAAACGTTTTTCGAAATACGGTTTCATATAAGTTAAAAGTGTGAATTTTAATCGCAAATGCAGCAACACTGTTTCTTCCAGGATACTGCCACGGTTGGCTGTATCCCAGTCGCCTAGATAAAGCTTGCAAGTTGGAATATTTAGCATGGTCCATTGACCTTGCCACAGAAGATATATTTATTTATTACCAAGGGAGAGACATGACTGTAGATGAACAGGAACGTCTTAATTCTCCTCGAGTTCCACGGCCGACTTTTCAAGTAAGTCTGCTGATTGATAAAGATACGACAGTGACCAGGCACCCAGTTCAGCGTGAAGGACTTGTCACACGAATGCAATTTATTAACGATGCAACCCTAATCTCATGAGAATCCGTAGCACAAGGAGCAGTTTCCTGAAGGGCTGACTTTTGGATGCCAAATGAGCCATGTCTAGAGGTTAGGGCATAGCAAAAAGTTCGGAAGTAAACACAGAATTGTAAGTCGGCAACCGAATCCTGAGGGCAGATTCAGTTGACCACACAGAAGCACCCACACATTCACGTGAATAATAGCCATCAGTGTACAATTGATGGGACTCTAAATGAAGTACGATGATGTTATAAAACAAGTGGTGGACCTCCCATTCCGACACCTTGGTCTTTGCTGTTGGGAGCCATGAGACATCAACAACAAAGCTACCTGGCTCCCAAGGTGCTATATTTTTAAGGACCAACTTGTCACAGTCACTGAAGTCAACACCAAGCTCTCAAATCAATAAGTGGAGGTGATTGGCAAGTGGCCGACAAACGCCTTGCATAAGATGATGGTACTGAGGCAGGGGGGTACAGGCCACATTGCCAATATCACGTTCCCTTACAGCTCTTTTACTGTATCTTCCATACGAGCTTCACGTGTTCGTCTCAAGGCTCCAAGGCACATTCACAAACATTCTGTAACACATCCAACCTTTGTAATGTGGCAACCAGTGCTGACGCATACACCTGTAAGCCATAATCCAACTTAGATCTAATAAGGGACTTATACGCCATTCATAAATATGTCCTGTTGGCTCGCCAATTATTTGTTGACATAAATGCTAAAGGTCAATCGACGATCACAGTGAAGGCTCAAAAACTTTAAAGAATTTTGAAAATGGGTCACCTGATCGTCCAAAGTCAAACACAAATCAGGGATGTTATGAGTGTTAAAAACTACTGTGGCACACTTTGGGACAGAAAATTTAAATCCCCAATGCAAGACCCATTGGTGGATGGAATCAAGGGCTGCTTGAACCCTCCCAGTCGAAAATTATGCATAATGGGAAGAGTGCCATATTGCATAATCATCAGCATAGAGTGAGTATTTAAGACTCCTCGGAATGGGACCTAATGACAGAATATCATTGATCATAATACTAAACAAAGTGGAACAAAGTACACTTCTCTGAGGCATTCCGTTTTCTTCGATAAATATATCTGATGTTATGTAATGGGGTGATTTTACAAAGAAAGTTCTGTCCCGTAAGATTGGAATAAAAATAGGCAAGTTACCTCTTAAACCATAAGCATAGAGCTTCATCAGTATGCCGTGTCAACACATCATCTCAAAGGCTTTGTGGATGTCCAAGAACACCCCTATCAATAATTCTTTATTGGTAAATGTCTCTGAAATGCAATGCTCCAAATTCTTCAAATGATCTAGTAAACTTCTGTGTTTACAGAAGCCACGTTGTTGATCACTTAACAAATTCTTCACTTCCAAAACAAACAGAAGTATACTATTATCTGATCATTCCATGACCTTACATAGACAAGAAGTCAACACAATAAGACGAAATGAAGGGGGATTCAAAAGATGACCAGCCTGTTTGGGTATCGTATGATGTGCCAAAGTGCCATTAGTTTGGGAATGTTCATTATGCCCAAAACTCATTACACAGTGCTAAAAGCTTAATCAGGTTGTCCTGATTAAGATGCTGGATCATATCATACGGAATAGTATCTGGTCCAGGACTGGCCTCTTTACAGGATTTAGCCCACCCCATCCCGGCAGATTTTTCACCAATGACCTCCCCCAATCCCGTCAGATTTCCTTTTTTTTTGGTTTTTTTTGGCTAAAAGCTCTGCTTTTTAAGAGAAACATCGAAAATTCATAGAGAAATTACTCACCTGAGCCTGTAAATGCCTGCAACTGGTGACCCTACCCGTACCTGGTACCATGTTCTATTAAGATCGGCTCCAGAGAAAATGTTTTCTATAGGAGGGGTAACTATTCCAAACCACTCAGAATAGGTAGATATTTATTTATTTGGTACGAATTTATATGTAGTACAAGAGTATATTGGTTTTCACACAGTAATATAGGCAATATAAGCGTCGTTTCACTCACGAAACACATCAACATACTGCACCCTTTTTTGGCGACCTTACCTGCTAATCACTTCTGATTATTTCTTCCTCTAACACCAAGTAAACTTTGTCCTCCACATTGTCCTTGATTGGGGAATCACGCTCACCTTGATTTTTGTACCATGGCGCGACATGTCTTTACTAGCCAAGTCACTGGTAACGAGTGAGTTGCCGAAATAGTGGCATGTGGGAGGGGGAGGTCATGTGAGGTATGGCATTGTCCCCACCTGGCCTCGGGTAGAGGAAGGTGTCCCACGTATACTTACCAAATATCATGCACGAGATTTGAAAAATGTGCAAATGATGGACCCTGCAGTTGCAGCACGTTTATAAACATCAACAGCAGTCACAGTGACAAAATGTTCGGGCGCATATGTACGTCAACGGGGCACGGCAGGTTAAGAGCAAGAGGCAGTTCAACTATCATAAACTCTTGGTTGTACGGGGAGTCTACGTCTTCCGTAGCAAAGTCTAATGGTTGTAGCTTGGCCGATCGTTTATGGTCTTGAAAACGCAGGTCATAAGTGCTACTTACATGACAATAACTCCTGGTGAGGATGTTAGCTACATCCACAGGATTCATAGACGGTGTTATCTACCTGCAGAGTGGTCATAAGGATGTTAGGGCGTTTGTTATTTAGTATTTTGATAGCGGACTAGACGTTACTTAGTGGAGTAAAACGATTCACCGAGGACACAAAAGACCTCCAGGAGTCACGTTTGGCCCTTCTATTTACTCTCCTTGCCTCAGCCCTTGCTTGTTTGTATGCAATAACGTTTTCATCAGTAGGCTATCAAAAATCCTGTATCTCCTGTTGCGTTTCTTTAATGCTTGTCGGCAGTCTGGTGTCCACCAGTGAGCTCTGTTCTTCACAAGAACTGTAGAAGTCTTGGGAATAGCAGCCTCAGTTGTGTATAAAATGGATTTGGTTAAATTTTGGACTTTTACGTCTCTGGTCTCCTCAGATCTTCAACAATCTTCGAGAAGAATTCCCAGTCTGTCTTTTTATAGTTTGGGGGTGGAGGGTCCAAAAGAACGTAATGTGTATAAGGAAGACGGATGGGTAAATGATCATTTCGCAAGTAATCGTCAAAAGGATCCTGCAAGAAATCTTGATGTATGCCTGGAGAGGCCTGAGATAAGGCTATGGCCGAAATTTACCAGTACGATCAGCTACACAAGTCGCTCTACCATCGTTCAGAAGACTGAGGTTGGACTGAAGTATTAGGTCGGCTACATCCTCCCCACAGCCATCGATCATCAAGCTACCCCATTGATAGTGATGGGCATTAAAGTTGCCCAACATTAACTTATTTCTAGGAAGATGGTCCAAAAGTGAATTCAAAGTCTCACTGTCAATGGTGGCATGTAGTGGACAGTAGAGAGAGCAAATAGACAGATATGTGTTATTTAATTATACTCTGTAGGCGACATCTTCCAGAGTAGAATTTAGAATTACTTCTGTTTGTGCGTGTGATTTGTGTGCGTATATGGCATCTCCGTGACCATCATATATATGAGTGGTAGTGTTTGAAACGTGAAGGATCAGGGTGATCCACCAAACGCATCTGTAATCAACACCTGGCCTGTGTATAGATAGGAAAATTGCAGTATTGTAAAATTTATTCTCAGGAGTCCTACAGTTCCACTGTAAAACAGTGAATGCAATGGTTTAAGATTTACAAGGGGGCTAATGTGCTTAATTTTTTTTATGCCGCCTACCAACAAGCGAGCGACTATCGGGGGACCTATCTCGGTGCTTGCTGACAGAAACCTCAATATTGTCATCAACAATAAGGCTCTCAGACATCCCCAAGGAAGAGCTAACTCTTCTCTCCCTCGCTGGAGCAGGAGCTGGAAGAACATGAAAATGTGCCTGCTTACTAATGCCCCAGTCACACTGCAGGTACAGTGCGACTTGTTGCAGACCAGAAAATCGTGAAATCAGTCCCTGACCATGAAGGTCTCTGAGCAGTCGTGCCACCGATCAGCTACCGGTGGTCGTCCAGTGTCCATCCAGCGTCCATCCAGTGGGCGGCTGAACGGCGACCATGGCCAGGTACACACAGGTCAAGACACCGACGGGTGGCCGGCCGGTCATCGGCAGGCTGCTGACAAACGGCGGCCAGTCTGCATCTTGTCGCAGTTTAGACCGCCACCTCTAGGCCGACACTAGACCGACACCAGCCGCGGATTGACCGGCAGCTTGTCTCGGTCCAGCCCACCACCTGTCACTCGACCAATCACTGGCTGGACAGTGGCCAGACTTCAACCACCTCCCCAGACAGGAGGCTTGTGGACGGCAACCGCCGCAGTCCAGTCGTCGCTTTGATGGAGTGCGGATGGCCACCGCACAGAGAAAGCGGCGACCGGCCTCCATCCAGATGGCAACCACCGCATAAAAATCAGGTGTTGCTGACCAGTCACAGTCTATAAGCCGGCCAGACGCAGTCCAGCTGCCCACCGGGTGGCTTCCGTGCCACGACATCAGTGGCACGGGGAGGTTTTTCGAGCAGCACGAAAAACCTTGGGACGATTTTTTTTTCACCATGGTGGCTTGCAGCTAAACCAAGACATATGAAGACCGGTCATAAACCTCACCAAAACCACCCACAACTTGCAGGGTGGTTTGCGATAAGTTGTACCTGCAATGTGACTGGGGCCTAAGGGTGGTCAGATGAATTTTACTAGACTTGACAGACTTCAGTTTAGGCCTTACTGACTGAAAAGTAGCAGCAACCTAAGAGTAAGAAGTCGCTAAAGGAATGTCAGTAAGAGAGTTGGAACATACAGGAGGCTGAGACAAACAGGCAGGGTGAGTGGCATGAGCAATAGGGGCACAGTCAGTCTATGTCTCGACAGAGCACTTCACAGGACGGGACATCACCACTGAAGCATAGGACGTATTATGCGAGTGAGTTGCATGCAACGCTTTTACGTTCTTCCTGGCTTTGTAGTAGATGCCCTCAGTTGTTTTCACTGTGCAGACCTCCTTTTCCTTCTTCCACTTGGGACAGGCTCTCGAGGAGGTGGAGTGAGCACCCTTGCAGTGAATGCAACATGTAATCTTGGATGTGCAATGTTCAGCATCATTACCCTGGGCTACACACTTGCCACACACTGATTGGGAAGCCCGACAAGACTTGCCATTATGTCCATACAGTTGACATTTCAAACAATGAACAGGGATAGGGATATAAAACCCTACGTTGACAAATTCGTAACCAACTTTGATGTGATCAGGAAGAGAAACTTTACCGCGAGTCAAGATAATGGTTGCAGTCTTCGTCCTTGTGCCTTCTGAGAAACATGTAATAAATCTGGCATCTATGACGTCTTGCTGAGCGAGTTTCTGTATGATCTCGTCCTCATTCATCAGCATGAGATCCCTGCAAGTGATAACACCCTTTCAGGAATTCATGGAAATTCGGGATCTTTGGCTTGACATCATAGCAACGAAATTTGCACTGCTTTAACAAGTCATTTACCTGAGAAGAAGTAATAGTCTTAGCGTGGAAGTCTCCATTAGCAAGTCCTTTTACCTGTTCCACTTCACCAGCACAGCCATCAATCACCTTCTTCATAATGAAAGGATTTTGATTAGTCAGAGCTGAGGAACAAGAACATGAAGTTCAACAAACGACGCATTATTTACAGGAATGTCGAGGGGGGTACGAGTCTGGGGTCAGTCAGTCTGGAGGCAGTCATTCCGTGACACAGTAGGGTGTTCCTCAGGACCACCTCACTCCCTGAAGATGGGGCAGGGGCGTCCGCCATAGCTACCACCTCTCTCTCACGGGGAAGTGGGAAGAAGGGGGAAAAACGAGAAAGGGACAAGTCACCCAGGGAATAAACACCTAAGTCTGAGATTACCATCTCAAACCATTTTCGAGAGGACGTGTCTGTGTCAATTCACACTCCAGAACGATAAGTTGGGGGACCACTCCAGAGGCAAGTAGGCAAAGGTAATCTCAATAAAAAGATATAAACGCCTATATGGGGAAGTGAGGAAAATTAGAATTAACTAACCCAGCTTAATTGCTCCCTAGAGGTGAGCAAAAAAAATAATGGCAGTGGGGCAGCCCTACAAGCCAGAGGAGAGCTGTGCATGCATGTCCGCTCTCTCCTAGACCATCAGTAAGAGTCCTAAATCAGGAGCATGCCAGAGCATGTACGCAGGTATCTTGGGAATGGCTGGCAGGGTAAAATATTGGCAGACAACTCAAACCATGTCGAGATTACAGTTGCAAGTACGAGTATACTCATGACCCAAAGAATCCATGGATGCTCGAATTTCACGATTATACTTGTGACCCGGTGAATATGGGTTAATGGAATGATTATCTGAATCACGTTTGTGGTACGTTGTCCTTCCCCTGACAATGAACATCTCAGGTAATGTAAACGATGATATGTACACACTTGGAATGTACTGCCATAAAACATGTAAAAAATGCTTCAGAGGCTCAGAGAGTGAAGCACGAGATATTAAGCCATAGTTTCGTTCATTTGTCTGCGTTTGCTTCTGTTCCATTATAGTAACATAGCTGTGGGAGTAAGGGATACAAATGTTGCAGAGGAAACTGCCAAGGTTAGGTTTCAGTAAGATTGTCTCAGTATGTATTAGAACTGATACATTTTATAGTTATCAATGCATAAATAATGCTTGCCAACTCACTATTTCCAGCACCAACACCCCCTTATCTAACACGCCACACCCCATACCTCCTAGCTGACATTGTTACAAGGGGAAAAGTTGGACCCTCTCCTTTCAGGATCATCAAAGTGGGGTGCACAGAAGATTCCTATGGTGTACTTTGTTAAGTGTGATGTTATGTGTGTACCTCTACTCATGTTTGGTGATGGTGATGGTTCTGGTGCTGAATTTCATTAGAGCAATCGTGAGACTGTTATCTTCGCCCATGCCTGAAGTGTGTTGAAGTATTTTTATTGTAATGTACAGGCTGTCTGAGATATGTGGTGTGTAGACGTTGTAGTATCGTCATCTGAGGAAATGTTTATGGGAGGTTGGGGAAACGCCATGGTGAACATTACCACTGTGCAAATTTTCATTTTCCTCTCTCTCTCTCTCTCTCTCTCTCTCTCTCTCTCTCTCTCTCTAATCTGCATTGTCACTCCTCATTCGTCTATTTATCCTCATTCACCTTTCGTTCATTTGTTTTATTTACGTCACCTAATTTATGTTACATCATACGTAACACTCATCTATTTTATTTGCACTTGCTTCATTCGGTTTTATCTTCTCCTGTCTCATCGATCCTTTATATTCGCAGTTCTCTCATTCATCTGCTTCATTCATATCTGCAGTTCATCTGTATTATTTATCACCATCTCATTCATCTGCATTATTTATTCTTGTCTACTTCAAGTTTAATTTACATTTGTCAGTTTTGTTCTTCTTAAATACACCTGTCTCATTCAGCTCTTGTATACCACCTTCATTCATCTGAAATATTTTCATCATCCATCTGTCATCTTTACACGAATCTCTCCCACCTGGTTTAATTAGCCTCTTCCTCATTCACCTATTTTACTTACATCACCCCATTCATGTGCTTTATTTACACCCACCTCATTCATCCGCTTCCTGTGTCATCTGTCTCATTCGTTGTATTCAGAACTGCCACACAAAATTGGCAACCATTTTGAATAATCCACACGTAATGGCTTCCTGGAAATCAGAGTTTACGTGGAACAAATTGGTCATGTTACATTTTTTCCACAAGATGTATTGTCCTTTCTCTGTATGAGTCAATACAAAGGAATCCAGTTTGGCCTGGTAATACACAATAATTTATTGTTACCGATGGTGTCATTTGAGACGTCACAGATTTTCAAGTATTCTGACTGATGTAATTAACTGCTTAAAGATAACCACTTGACTGCAGAGTCTTCTCAGTTATCAATGTTGTATTAAAAATATAGGAAATATAACCCCTACCCCCCCCCTTTTTTTTTGCTGATTCAGAGCTAATGTACACCTAGGCCCGACAATTAAACACTTATCAAGTCACAGTTCCAGTATTTAACATAGTCTGAATCATTTAGTCAAGAAGTAACATAGAAAATAATTACATACAAATATTTTAATACAAGCAGGGGCACCCGGTGCTGCCAGGGTAAAAAAACTATGATCCTGCATATAGGTAGCCTATTGCCGGGGCCCTGGATAGCCATTCCCCCTGCAGGAGAATATCCCCAGAGTCCCCCTTTTGCCTATTGAACCTATTTTCCTCTGCGAGCTCATTTCTCCGGGGATATTTTCCCTCATGATCCTGTTCCTATCATAGACCTCTTTTCCCATACCCACCTACCCATCATCCCTACCCACACACACCACAAATCTGTCCACCCATCCGACCCATTGTATCTGATAATGCTATGGTTGTAGAGGCAAAAAATCTCCTGCAATTGCCTACCATGTTTCCACCATGTTGACTTCATTATTTCTTGTACACATTTAAATCCGTTGAAAAAATTACACCCGTTAAAGCTGTTTTGTGAGTACTATAAGCATCCCTCCTTGACTTTCATAGAGGATAAACAGACAGAAAGACAAACATTATCGTTATACGGATGTCGGAGGCTCAGATGCAGCTCCCTTTTTTTGACTGAGGACTAAGATAGTGTTGGCACACGCCAACTTTTAAACAGGATAAAATTTCCATAATTACAGTCTCAAAATTTTGATTAAGAAAGTAAGTTAATTACACTGACTCAAGACCACAAGCATCAACTGACTGTTGAACCCCTTCCATTCCGATGACGTATCTTCTACGATATTCTTACTCCTTCAAGATGATTTATCCAGCATAGTTGAGCACCGTAGTTTTGAAAGAAATAATGAAGACACCATTTCCAGAGTCTTTCCTACACCGAATATAACAGTGTGGAAATAATAACACATTAAAAACTACGTCCTCATGCTGAATAGCTTAAACTTTCTATGATGGGTAGTCCATAACAGAATCTAGAAAGCTCTCAAAGAGCGCATACCTCCGCCAATGTCATTGCCATTAAAAAGGATCCGGATCCGGTTCCGTGGATATAGGATCCGGATCCGCCCCCAAATTTAATACATTCTTTCTTGGCCCATGGCTCAACATTCCACAGCATTTCATTGAAATTCATGGAGAACTTTTGAAGATATTGTACGGGATACTTCGGATCCTGATCCTGATCCGCACCTATATTTAATCATTTTTTTTTTCCTCATCCTATGGCCCACCCATCCACAAAATTTCATCAAAATCAGTTCATAACTTTCTGAGTAATTCCGGATCCATATTCGTGGATATAGGATCCGGATCCGGACCAAAAATTAATAAATTCTTTCTTGGTCCATGGCCCACCTTCTCACAAAATTTCATAAAATTCATTGATAACTTTTGGAGATACAGTGCGGGATAATCCGGATCCGGATCCGCCCCCAACTATAATCGTTTCCTCCTTCGCCCATGGCCCACCCTTCTGCAAAATTTCATCAAAATATGTTCATAGTTTTTTGAGTAATCCTGCTAACAGACAGGGAGACAAACCAACGCAGGATGAAACATAACCTCCTTGGCGGAGCTAAAAACTTACAGTATATCATGCCCCATTTAACTCCGATGTATTTACATACAGGGTGCTGAATTAAGCCAGGACCAGCTTGCGGGGGTGCTGGTGTCTGGCAACAACCTGGTGCTGCAAATGGTCCGCCGCACCTCAGCCTGCAACTACACCTGCCAGGCCACCAACACACTCGCCACCACCACCAGCAACACACTCGTCCTCAGAATTAAGTGTGAGGAATGACACCATCAACACTCAGGTCCTCAGCTTTAAGTGTGAGTACTATAATGTCACCGGCAACACACTCTTCCCCTGCATTAAGTTTGAGTAAGGCAACCAGCAACACGCTTTTCCTCGGCGTTAAATCTGAGTAATGACACCAGCAACACACTCCTCAGCATCAAAAATGCCATAAAAAGTGAGTGACAGTGTGTGCTTAGAGTATAAAGTTATGTGGATGTTGGGTTGAGAGTAAACGAGGTTATTAGATATGGAGTTTAGAGTGAACGATTTTATATGTGTGGAGTTTAGGGTGTAGGAAAATACTTGTGTGGGTGTGGGGTTTAGGGTGTAGGGAATTGTCTGTGTGGATGTAGGGTTTAGGTTGCAGGATGTTGTCTGTGTGGGTGTGAAATACAGGGTGTAGGATGTTGTCTGTGTGGGTGTAGGGTTTAGGATCTAGGATGTTGTTTGTGTGGGTGTGAGATATAGTGTGTAGGACGTTGTCTGTGTGGGTGTGGGGTTTGTAGAGTGTCAGTGTGGGAGTGGGGTTTAGGGTGTAGGATGTTGTTTGTGTGGGTGTGAGATATGGAGTTGGATATAGGATGTTGCCTGTGTGAGTGTAGGGTTTAGTTTGTAGAATGTGTTCTGTGTGGGCGTGGGATTTAGACTGAATGTTTTCACTTCTTATTGCTTTGCTTTCCTTTACAGGTGGCTTTACATTGAGTGACAAGCCTAATGGTTTCCTGTAAGTCAAGAAACCATTTACAACGCTGGATGGTAACCATATAACCAAACTATACGTGCTCCCTACGTGTCAATAAGTGGGTTAATGGAGGGTTAGTGCCCCTCCCTGTAAAACAACTATCTCAAAGTCAAATGGCCACCCCTTACGGGATTAGGGCGTCTGACAATAAATGGATAGATAGATATTTTTTGTCTAGAGGCGGGGGTTTAGCTTATAGGCTGGTGTCTGTGTGAGTGTCGAAGTTGATGTAGGTGTAGTCCGTAGAGTCCGTGGGATAGGGCATAGGTGACGAGTGTGAGGTATGGGAATTGGTTATATATTGTAATAAAGATTAGAATGGAATATTGGTATACTGTACAGTAGACTGTAGTGAGATGTGGGGGTAAATGTAGATATAGAATGTAGGTGTGGACTGGGTATACGGTGGGTGTTACATATTTATTTATTTTCATACCTATATCTATATCTATAGATAGATATATAGATAGATATGTATATGTATGTATGTATGTGTATGTATAGACAGATAGATATGTATATACATGTATATGTGTATGTGTATATATTTAAGGTATGTATGTACAGTATATGTACTGGTATGTATTAACGTAGGGCTAAAGATGAACTGAGTAAAACTCATGTTTAACCAAAATACAATCAACAGCGTTATCAGAATAAGCGAAGTAATTTTTGAAGAAGACGAGGAATACAAATACTTGGGGCAAGTACTAAAAGTAGCGAAGGATCATGATAACGAAATAAAACGTCGCATTGCAATTGGATGGGAAAGTTTCGGTAAACACAGAGACTTCATGAAAAGTAGCTTGCCAATATTTTTGAAACGAAAACTATGTAACGAATGTATAATCCCAGCCATGACCTACGGTTGTGAGACCTGGAAACTGAAAATATCGACGGAAAATCAACTAATCAGCTGTCAAAGAGAAATGGAAAGGTCATTGTTGGGAATATCTTTAAGAGTCAGGAGATCAGCTTGTGTGAGAGAGCAGACTAAGTCAAAGAGATTAATGAAGTTATAATGGAGCAGAAATGGAGGTGGGCCGGTTATGCAACAAGAATAAGGGATAACCGATGCAGCAAGAGTCTGAGATGGTAAGCATAACAGAAAAAGGCCAAACAGGAGGTGGAGAGAGAAGACAGGGAAATTTACAGGCAAAACGTGGCAGAGATTGGTTCAGTCAAGAAATTCGTGGAAGTTTCAGGAAGGCCGTTGTTTAACAGTGGACTTGCAATGGCTGATATATATATATATATATATATATATATATATATATATATATATATATATATATATATATATATATATATATATCGATAGCGTGGTCGTAAGTACTTGTAGGGAGATAGGGAGGTCGGTCGTAGATCGTTGGAGCACTGCCAGAATAAAGTTGTGAGACGTAGTATGGTTCGAACTTGTCAATGCTTATTGCGCGGTGTGTCGTCGGCTAGAGTGAATAGGTAGGTCCCTTTCTCTCTCTCTCTTTCTCTTTCTCACTTTCCCCCTTTTGTGTATCAGCAATGCGAGTTAGAGCACTCTTGGGTTACAGAGTTTATTCTACAGTTATATCGAAGAGTGATTTACAGCGTAATGTGGTGTGATGGCAAAGCCTCCTATCTGACTTTCGTGTTACCGTGCCCACTCTCCAACCCCTTCTGACCTGAGGGGAATCTATCCGACATTATACAGCTTGGAGAGGATGTGCGTGTGTGATAACTGTCTGGTAGATTTCCGTTCACATGGACTAACCGACTAGGGCTGGTTACTCCATATGTTTGTACACGTCATGAAATTCTTTGTCGTCTGGACTACAACGAGATTGATTGAGAGCAATGCTGGGAACGCTACTAATAAAAAGTAGCGGCGCTCCCAATCCCGTTACTGGTTCGAAAAAGTAGTGGCGTTACTGGTTTCGCTACTTGATACGAAATGTAGCGGCGCTCCCGCTCCCGCTACTTTAGATAAGAAAAAGGTAAACGAAGGAAAGGTTCACAAAATGTTTGATATAGCAATACACTATATACTGTTTTGATAATATTAGTCAGTCTGAGTGGTTGTGTACCAGTAATGTCAGTATGAACTTATATTGAAAAAAAAAATCATATACATGTCGGTGTCACTTTAATTAAGCTTAGAGCCAAAGGTACATGAAAAAGCTATTTACTGTATAATGTAACAAATGTTCTTTTACATTGTTACATAGTATACCTACTGAAAGTAACATATGTAAATAAAAGGCAAAAAAAGTGGCCTACCATAGATACATATTTTATAGATTTATTATATTTTCAATGATACCTATTTAAGATATGCACGAAAACGAAAGTAAAAATGAACTGAGGCTTTCTTTTAAAGGCTATTTATACACTAGCAATGTTTGTTTTTTTTCCATTACTTTAAACTGAAAGCAACATACTGTTACGAAATAATAACGTAGTGAGTAAGAATTAGTCTGAAAGAGAGAGTGGGGGAGAGAGCGGGAGTTAGAGACGGGAATAGTTAGAGGTGTGTGTGTGTGTGTGTGTGTGTGTGTGTGTGTGTGTGTGGCCTACGTCTAGCTGATATCCTTATTTATCTTTACTTAATTTAAATGATCGATAATTAACTAGCAAATTCCTGTCTAATCATTGCACATTACTAATAAATAACAATTAATAAATTACTGATGTAATGTAGAACAAACATCATTGATTGACAGAATTGACGAAAGTATTATTTTTCGTCATTAACAAATACAACCAAACTGTCGGGATATCTGTATGTACTCACCGACTCCGGACCTGTATTCGTCTCGTGAGTAGCGAGGAGCGCCGTAACGCGTATGGCCAAAAAGTAGCGGCGCTCTCAGTTCCGCTACTGGCAAAAAAAAAAATAGTAATGGCGTTACCACCATCGCTATTAAAATAGTAGCGGCGCTATTCAGCGGCGCTATTCCCAGCTTTGTTTGAGATACATCATATGCTAAAGAATTCCTGATGGTCTGGGACAAGATTGTGGATATACATTATGTGGATTGACATTCCTAGTGAGAAGCTGTGTATGTCTCCAGCAGACATCCTGTACATTGCGTTACGAGATATATACTAGTGCCTACATGTCGCTCAGTTACGCCCTGCTGGCTAACCTACGACAGCATAGTAATGAATTCTAGTCTATTAATACATAATATTCCTTATAATATTGTAGACATAATATTTATGATTATATTGTTCACACATAATGATATTGTAGAAACATAACACATTGTAGTAATACATTGTATGTATAATGGAGTCAATACATTGTAGTATAACTGAATATAGAAAATTGCATAACACATCGTAGTGACATAGTATCACAAATGTGCATGTACAACAAACACACACATATAATTGTGCAATGGTAATGCTGCTAGGTCATTACATATGGAGTTATGCCTATAGTGATGCCTAATATTACACTTAACTTATAAGATGATTCTGGTAATACAGAATTGTAGGAACATGGTAGTTACATTGTATGAATGTAATTGTTACACAATTATATTATTTAATTGAAGTAATATTGTAATTGTTAAATAAATGTATTTTAAATTAATATTGTTACCTAACTGCAGCAATATTAGCGTTTGTAGTTAAATAATTGTAGTAACATAACTGCAGCAATGCATTTGTTTGTAGTTACATAATTGCAGTAACAGTGTAGTAACTGCGGTAACATCGTAGGAATTTGTGGTAACTGTAGTAATATATATATATATATATATATATATATATATATATATATATATATATATATATATATGAACAAACTGCTGTAAGAAATGTTAAATATGATGCAAAATGTGGAGAGAAACAGGACAAACATCACGTGGCATAAAAAAAAAGTAACAGACGAAGAAAAGAAGCATAGAGGGGGAAAAAATAGGATGTAAATCATAAAACCGGAATAAGGAGGAAACAAAAAGATTTAAGGGACGTAAAAAGAATGAAAAAATAAGATGGGACATGGGAAGGAAGAGGAAGTAGAGGACATATGAAGAAGGATAATACTGGGCACAACATGGAGAATAAGAGGTTAAGAGAAAGGATAAACCCTAGTGAAACAGGAAGAAAGAAAAAAAATAGCAAGAACACTAATCAGATCTATACTAAACAAAAAAAAAAGGGGGGGGGAATACAGATAAGTAGGATTAACAAGAGAAACATCAGGTAGGGCAAAGAAGGAGAGAAAGATAAAAGAGCAGTACAAGAGATACAAACCAATGAAACTACAGGATAAATTGGCACTAGGCTCAAGATTACAAGAGAATAATATGCTAGCAAATGAGAAAAGGAGAGAAAATTCATGACGAAGCATAAAAATGAAGTAAAATTAGACGAAGGAGAAGCAATGTGAAAGAAAAACAAAAAATGTATGTTCTACAAATTAGACAGAGAGGAGGAACACAAATAGGAGTTAATATGAGTTCTAATAAAGCAAGCATAATGCACGTTGAATGAGAAGAAATAGGGAGAAAGTCAAAAAGAGTGCAAAATATTAGTTAAATCGCAGATGTAACGAGAAAAAAGAAAAGTGAAAGAAGTAAAATGATGGGTAAAACAAAGATAATCCGAGACGCAAAAGGAACAAGACTATGAGGAAGAGAAAGCCGATCTGATAGCGACACAAGAAAGAGGCGCATGACCTAGAGAAGTAATAAGAGGGATGAAAAGGAGATCAAAAGAAAGGGAAGAATGAGAAGACTGATACATGTTGGATACCCACAAGGAAATGGGGGAGGAATATTAATAGGAATAAAGTACGGTAAAAAAATGGATACGAATGAGATAATCCACTGCAGAAAGAAAAGATGAGTAACAGTGAGAAAATGAGATAGTAACAGATACCCAGCAAGAGATTAGCCAAAACCGGATGAGCCTACAAAGGAAAGGCAACACAATTTCAAGAAAGAGCAACTAACTCCCACATTCTTCCACAAAACTCTTTCCCAATACCCCTGGGATGATCACAGCTGAGGAGAACGAAGCCAGCCATCCCTTCTTCCCTCGCCTTTGATGGCACCCTTAGCTGAGTTTTCTCTGGACTGTTCTGAAAATTGAACAAATCTCACAGACCTCCGCAAATGCGTTTCATTATGGCTGTCCCATAGGGCTCTACGGCAGAGCTCTGATTATCAACTGTTCTGCTATGATGCAGAGGTATTTAACCAGAAGTGCTCTTTGACTGTTTATACAACCATCCGCAAGTGCCTTTTAGGTAATCATGCAACTATCCACAAATATTTTTGGATGTATACATCCATCAAGAAGTGCTTTTGAGGCTACTGAAATGTTCATACATTCATCCAAAGATCCTGTTTGGGTGTTTATACTTCCATCCAGAAGTGATCTTGAGGCTTTAAAGATGATCATGCATCCATCCAGACATGAACCAACCGGACGTGTTCTTGTGGTGATTATCTCTCCATGCAGACCTATTATTCAGAGGGTTATAATAACATCCTGAAGTGCTTCTGATGTGCCCTGGCTAATGTAACTCGTGAGTTATTCGACGATGTCACGTTTGACCACACACAAAAGCTCTGAATAAGCATTTAATGGAAGTCGTTCGGTTCCCAGATCGGATGACTACTGGCCAGTACAAAAACTGTTACTTTTAATCGTACAAAAGAGACCTTATATATATATTCATCCAGAACCTCCTAGTGAACTCTTACAAATAGTAGACATTATCACTATTGACCAACAAATGGGTAATATATTCGTTCATACAGTACTAGATACTCGTGAGAACCTACATGCCATAACATCATTACCCCGAATGAAGGGGAGCAAATGCATCTTCTGTCGGGGAAGCAAACTTCTTTGTTGTACCGTGCGTCCTGAGACGAGGTCCCCAGTCTAGCCTGACGGGGCGCCGTCTATCGTGTAGGAGCAGCTGCTTCCTGCTTTTATTTTTTTATTATTATTTTTTTTTACACAGGATTACTCTGGCTGTCATCTCCTTCCTCTTCACACATGCTGGAGACCTTTGAGTGCAATCCCGGTCCATAAAGGTGATACGTTTGCTCGGTTTGCCCTCTACCTACATTGATCTATTCGATATAATTCTTGCAGAGAATGGATTCACACTACCTGCACTATACCTACCAGTATCAGACTAATCACAGCACAATGGTATGTGTCAGGTGCAACACATCGACAAACAGTCCTCCTGTTACTCCAAACACAACTCCCACCACGCCCTCCAATAACTGCTCTACTCACACAACAACTGCCACCACAGTTCAACCCCTGCATACAAACACAAATAACGCAGACCCACACTAAATGTACTTCGGCTCGGACATGCAGCATAAACATATTACAGTTGAATGTCACTGTTCTCAGCACCAAAACACCACAAACTGAAAGTCCTCTTCACGAAGATAAAGTACATTTTGCGCTCATACAAGAACCAAAGCTAAAAAAATCAACGCTTCGGTCACTACTCACACACCTGCACAGACTAAAGTGATGATCATAGGGAGGTTTCATCACTTGCCTAAACACATCCATCCTCAACAAACTCATCACAGACAACACAGTCATTGTTCCAGAAACACATCACATTAGAAATAGTCACTCATTGTCAAATATGGTCATATTGAAGGAATCAACATTTTTAACATTTACATTCCCCCTGACACCTCCCACGCCGTACCAGCACAAAACAACCAGTAGCATGGCCAGGGCTCCACAAATGAAGGAAGGGGGTAGGGGACAATGTGAGGCCAAAATCATGTTCTGGGGGAAGGGTCCAGTGCTGCACACACTGCACAATAAAAAAAAAAGAATATCGAATCCAGGGCCAGTGAAAGGGCCAAGGGTCTGACTAGGTGGTCCGGGTCCCCAGGACTTCTATAGATGCGTCACTGAATAAAGCCCTCAACTCCTTCCCTTAATACAGCACCTAATTCTATCAGTGCTGTGGGCAGTAATTCTAAAAACAATCTGGACCGAACGAAATCAAAACTACCGAAGCGTCGATGTTGCATCATAAATGCCCGTCCCCGCCCAGGAGGGGCTAGGGGACGGGCATTGTTTTCACTCGGTTTGTCAGTTTGTTTGCCTGTCTGTCTGTCTGTTAACAACTTCACCCGAAAACTACTGGTGTGATTTCTACTAAAATTGCAGGGATGTTGGGCTATGACCCTCTGATCACCTGATTAAATTCTGGGACAAATTGGGCCAAGGCCAGGGCTGTAGGGCCAAAAAATTTAAAACTATATATATAATTTTTAAAAATTCGTTTTTTAGCCATAACTCCTTTCAAATTCGTCATATCAACATGAAACCAACACTTAAAGGTGCATCTTTCAAATCTGCATCCTATAACATGCCTCATTACATCAGGGGAGTCACCCCACAGTTAGCGGTAGGGGGGTCAATGTCAGGTGGGTCTGACCTAAAATTTCAAATAGGTATAAAATCGTCAATTTTCACCCGTTTACTCCAAATTTGATATGCGACATCTTTGACTAGATAATATCCTGTTGTGTTTATATGTCAGCACTAAAATGACCGCCGAGAACGGGTTTGCTGTGCCTTGGCACTGCTTCTCGTCCAGCATGTACAGTACAGTCTAAATGAATTCTCATAAACACGCCTTCTAACAACACCAAACGCTACGGTTCCTCTCCTCATCACATTCGGATCACTCATATTTTCACACACCACCACCTGGCGAACGGAATCCAAACTCGCTTCAGATCACCCCCTTATCATCATCACACAAGAATAACTCCAAACCAGAGTGATAACGCGTCACTTACACAAAATGGAAGAAGGAGAATAGACAAAATTCGCAGAGGAAACAGAACAACACTTCAGCACACTAAACAAACCCACCCATCATCAACACTGACAGGCGTATCACGAAATTTAACAAGATCGTAATAAACACCTCATTCCATGTGGCAACAGAAAACATTACAAACCAAACTTTATAGATTCTGACTATCTATCCATAGCCATACGCCTTAATCCCGTCGACCCCTGCCATTTCGCTGCCTTCGCCCCAACTCACAGCCCCTCTCTCATATGCTTCTCTACTCCATCCCTCTACCTCATCTTCGATCACCCTCTCCCTGCCCCCCCCCCTCTATCTCACTCACATACACTCTCCTCGTTAGCCTCTCACTCCCCATTCTCTCCAAATACCCGAACCACCTCCTTGTAACTCTCCTAACGCTTTCAATCACATCCACATCCACACCACAACTCACCTTCACTTCTTCAATTGTCAGTTTGTCTCACCATGTAACTCCACATGCTCCTCTCAAATAACTCATTTCTAATGCTCTCGCTCTCGACTTGTGTCCTTTCAACAGGGTCCATGCTTCGCTTCCATGCGTTAGAGTTGGTATCACAGTACTATCATGCAGCGACTTTTTTACTTCCACGCTCACTTTTTAATTTCCTATCACTGTTTTCAAAGAACCATCGACCATTCTTCTTTGTTGTACCCTTTTAAACACTTAGCCTTTGAACTCCCATCCTTACACATCACACTACCCAAGTACTGAAATACACTCACATATTCCATTTCCTCATCATCCAGCCTCCCTGTGCATTCAATGACTTCATTTCTCTCGAAGACCACAACTTTACTCTTCCCTACATTCACCTTTAGATTCTATTTCTTACACACCCTCCCAAACTCATTCACCAAGCCTTGCAGTTCTTCTTCGTCCCCACTTAACAATACAGTATCATCTGCAAACAATAGAACAGGAAGTTTCCAAACACTGCTCTCTTTCATTAGGGCCACTCCTGCATCCATTGTGCTACCTTGTATCACTTTTATAACTCCACCCATATACAGATTGAACAACCATGGGGACGTGACACATTCCTGTTTCAATCCAACGTTAAGACAGAAAAAATCACTCAGTCTATCATCCACACTCATTGCAGCCCTAGCGCCCTCATGCATATTCTTCACGGCATTCAACAACTTCCCGATTACTCCATGTATTCTTAGTATTTTCCACATTCCCTGTCTATCCACTCTGTCATATGCTTTCTTCAGATCCATGAAAGCCGCATACAACTTCTTTCTCTTCTCTAGAAACTTTTCAAATAAAGGCTGTAAGATGAGTATCTGATCTACACAACGCTTCCCTTCCTAGAACCTCCCTTTTCTTCTCCAACTAATTCTTCTGTTATTTCCCTAACTCTGCCAATACGTATTCTGCCATATACTTTTCCTGTTACACCAAGATGAAAAATGCCCCTATAATTACCACACGCCTCTTTTTCCCCTTTTCTTTTGCACAGGGGAATAATTATATCTGACTATGGGACTATACTTTCCTCCCAGGCCAATTTGGACGTCTTCCATATCCATTCTGCTACTGTCTCTACCCCCTGCTTCAGCATATCACCAAATACTCCATCAAGTCCTTGGGCTTTCCCCATTTTGACTTTCTTCATTGCTTCCACTACATTCATCCTACTGGCCTCTTCCTCCCTTCTCATCATCCTTCTTCTCCCGGCTATTCCCCAGCCATTCCCCAGCCACTCATACTCACGTTTTTTTCATTCTCTGTGTTTAACATTTCCTTAAAGTGTTCTCCCCATCCACAATCAATCTACCATTATTATCTTTCACTTCCCTAATACCTCCTTTATCACCCAGTCTAACTCTCTTTACCTCCTTCCAGAACATTTTGTTACATTCCTCCACTTTACGCCTAAACCCCTTCCAAAATCTTTATCCACTCTTTCTTACTCTCTCATACTAATCGTTTCATCTCTCTCTTCTTCTTTAAATATAACTCTCTTCCGTCTCTCAACATCCTCCATGCCTCTGCTTCGCATCTGCTCACTAAATGCTTACTTCTTTTGTGCCACGGCTTGGCTCACCTCTTTATTCCACCACGCTGTTCTTTGCACCCATTTTTGTTTTCTCTTCACCCCACACACCACCTCACATGCTGCACATATTTCTTCTGTGAATACGTTGCGCACACCTTCCACCTGTCCCGTCTGTTCCAAATCATCTTTACTCAATCGCTCCTCTACTTCTCTCATATTCTGCCTTTTTTTTTTTTTTTTTTCCTCTTGCAACTTTTCAGCCCTCTCTATGGACTGCTTCCCCCTGCCCTTCTCCTCTCCTTTTGGATCAGCGGCTGAGCAAAACAAAGTGGAGTGATCGGGAAGGAATAGCAAGAATTGGTTTGGATGTAGTGGGTGGCAGGTCAGGGCGAGACTTGTAAATCGTTAGAAGATGGGCGTTGTGTGAGGCAAGGCATTAACAGTGGAAGTGAGATTTGTTACCTGTCCCCGCCCTTCGGGTATTGTTTTCACTCGGTTTGCCTGTTTGTTTGTTTGTTTGTCTGTCTGTCTGTCTGTCTATCTATCTATCTGTCTGTCTGTCTGTCTGTTAACAACTTTACGCAAAAACTACTGGTGCAATTATAACTTAAATTACAGGGATGATGGGCTATGACTTTCTGATCACCTGAATAATTTTTGGACCAAATTGGGCCAAGACCCAGGCTGTAGGCCAAAAAAATGTAAAAAAAAAAAATAATCATTTTTTCGCCACAACTTTCAAAATCGTCACATCAACATGAAACCAAACCTAAAGGTGCATCTTTCATATCTTCATCCTATAACATGCCTCATTACATCAAGAGGGTCACCCCCCAGTTAGCGGTAGGGGTTCAATATCAGGTGGGTCTGGCCTCAAATTTCAAATGGGTAAAAAATCACAAATTTTCACCAGATTTACTTTAAATCTGATGTGTGACATCTTTGACTAGAAATCCTGTTGTATTTATACGTCAGCACAGAAATTACTGCCGGGGACGGGATTGCTGCTCCTTGGCACCGCTTCTTGCTTTGAAAACTGTACTTGGGAAAACATAAAAACTTGGAGTGAATGGAAATGAAAAATGGGATGGGTTTAGATGGTGATGGGACAGCAGGGGAATAATAAACTGGTGCTGTTGAAGGAATGTTATGAGCACGCTGAAGGCTTAAATCAGACTTTTTTCAAAACAGAACAACAACAACAACAACAGCGTATGCAAAACAGAATAATAACAACAACACAGTAAGCAAAACAGAAAAACAACAGCAACAACAGTGCGCACCTGCCTCTTTTTTTATCCCTGGCATTCCCGGACACGTAAATGAAAAAAAAAAAAAATGGAAACAGATTTAGACATTTAAAATTACGGTTGCTCCAGATCCACCATCCTGTTGCATGGTGAAGTCTTAAACCAGGTGAAGAAGTAGCCCGGAATTTTTTTTTTTTTTTTCATACACAGTAGTTATTAAAGTTTCTTGGAGTCTTTTTTTTTTTTCTTTCGTCTTAGTTAACTATGAACATTTTCAGGAGATTTTATCCAGATGAAGACAACCCCTCTCCCCCCCGCCCTCTCTCTCGCTCTCTCTCTCTCTCTCTCACTTGTCCTTACTTCTCATTATCCCATGCTCTCTCTCTCTCTCTCTCTCTCTCTCTCTCTCTCTCTCTCTCTCTCTCCACGTGTTAACCTTACTGTACACTCTGTCGTGTTGATTAATCGTCAAACGATTATATGGAGCTCAGGATTTACATTTTTAGTTATAGAAGTTAAAACCTTTCTCCTTATGGCCAGACTACTTTATTCTGATCACACAGAGTCGTGTAATGAAGGCGCTGATAGCACCGTGCAAAGGTGCCCGCTCATGATAAGACATTTGCAAGCCAACAACTGCACCATATAATTACACTAAATTCCATCCCACCCGGGCATCACCGTGCCGGGAGTCAGCACCCCCTTATGATAGAGAGCGCCTTGCCAGGGCTGCATTATGGTTCATCCCTGTGGCAAGATGTAGGGAAATATGAGGAGGTATGGCTCCTGGGTGGACGCCTATGCTGCTTCGTTCCACCAAACACAGCGCCACCACGTATAGGCTCTTCATCAGCGCCTTGAAAGGGAAAACTAACGATTATTGAAGCCAGGTGGCCTCCCTGTCCCGCACACCCACATCCACACTCCCACCCATCTGCCATACCCACATCCACCCCAACACCCACATCACACCCATCCCGACACATCCACACCCACGCCATCCCACACACCCACATCCACACCAACACCCACATACACATCCATACCAATCCCGACACCCACGTCCACATCCACATCCAGACCCACACCAACACCCACACTCACACCCAATCTGACACCCACTCCCACACACACATCGACCCCGACACCTACATCCACACCCACATCCAAACGATGTCCACACCCACACTCACCCCGACATCCGCATCCACACCCACATCCAACTCGACACCCACACCCACATTAAACTCGACACCAACACCCACACCCACATCAACCCCGACACCTACACTCACATCCACGCAGACACCCACGCCCCCATTCACATCCGCATCCACACCCATATCCCTCCCAACACTCACACCCACACCCACATCCACACCCACACCCAGACCCGCACTGACACTCACACCAACACCCACATCCACCCTGACACCCACGTCCACGTCCACACCCACATCCACAGCCACCCCGATACTCCCACCCCCACCCCGAACACCGACATCCATGCCCAAATGAACTCCGACACCCACACCCACACCCATCCCGGCCTCCACATCCATACCCACATCCTCCCCAACATCGCACCCACTCACACATCCATTCCGACAACCTCACCAGCACCCTCAGCCACCCTTCCAAACCACTACTGCACAGCGCATGCACTGTCTCGCTACGACACATTCAGTTTTCAGAGAGTCTTATCTGAAATGGCCCTTCCCCACCGATATGCATGAAGGAAAATGATGGTGAAAATGATAGCAAGTGAGCTGCTCATTTTCTCTGGCTGTTTGTGCTTCTATTCTTGCTTAGACTATCAGTGAAGGTGGAAGGAGACTGGAGTTATTCCATCTGTTATTCCAACGTTTGTCTCTAAGGTAATTTAGCAACAAACAAACGACTTTTCATAAACTTGGCGACTACCTTCAATCTATATCGGTTACATTTCATGAGCAGATACTATTGCACGGAGAACAAGACGGTGATTTACTTTTTCTTGTTGCCCACTCTATGCACGACAAGCGCTACTTTAACACACAAGCTGAACACACCTTGAAGGCCTCTTCATCATACCGCTCGTCTACTTCCACACCTCTCCCTTTCTGTGTTATTTCTCATTCTGTCGAACCATCTCACCCCATATAGCGTCTAGACTTTGGATACATTGTTGGCATCACTTCCAGCATTCAGGCCTCATGCCTTGCATCCACGAAACATAAATGGAATTGTTTTGTCCTCGTACATAGCCATCTTCACCTGAACAGACACCGATCATCCCCATTTAGACTAACTTTCTTATGATTGTGCTCTACCTGTCAGCTACATTTCACCACCTTGCTTCTTACATTTCCTCGCCCCATTACTCCTTTTATAACCCTTCCAGTGTAAGACAGCAACTACTGAAATTAACCTTCTGAGTCGGCGAACATTGCCGTATTATCTTAAAAGAACTTGCTTCTTCCCAGTTCCCACCCCTCCAGGTATCCTTTAAGCTTGCTCCTCTTTATAGTATCTTTCCATCTACCTCTCTCACCAGTCCATCCATGAACAGATTAACAGCCTTGGCGACAATACATTACCGATATGGAAGCCCCCCCCCCCACAAAAAAAAAGTCTTCCTTTCCCACTCGCATGACTGCCATCCTTCTTTCATACAGTCTCTTCACTAAAGTTAACAGTTTCCCCTTCCTCTCCATACACTTGAAACATTTGCCACCAGCGAGTCTATTACTGCTCTTTCATATGCTTTCTTCAGATTTACATGTCACATACAAATCTCTTCCTTTTTCTATATATCTTCAGATATATATTTCCCAACTTAAATACCTTACCACACACACCTACTGTAGCCCTGTCAAAAGCCTCCATGTCCCTCCTTTATATAATGTTGCGTGTTCTTGTACTAATCCAGCCATCAGTTCTGTTTACCTTACCTGATAATGACAATACACGCAATCTGCCAATCTCCGAGTAGCTCACCCTGATCCCAACAGGCAATGAATTGTCTAAGTAGCCAATTCATAACTATATCCTTTCCATTTTAAAGTATTGCATTGAAGTCCCATTCATTTCCAATTCTTTCCCTCCCTCCACATTCTGCAGTGTTCTCTCCATCTTCTCTTTTTCTACGTCATCACATCCTTTGATCTCACCATGTAACTCTGCGCCATCCAAGGTTTCCCACCACCGGATCCTCATTTACAAAAGTTAAGATCAGTATCACGACACTTGGTATTGGCAGAAATGACTTAAGAATGAGAAAGCAGCAGATATTGATGAAGTTTATGTTGAGATAAGATAAAGTGTAATGAAAAGAATGGGATAAAGTGTTTGTTAAAGATGATTAAGAACGTTTGGATGAATGAAACTGTACTAACAAAGTGGAGAAAGGCTGAGATTGTACCCCCGTACAGGAATAAAGGTGAGCGATGTCAGTGCCAAAAAATCGTGGCATAAGACTCTTGAGTGTTGTACAGTATATGGAAGACGGTATATCGAAGAATTATCATAGAGAGGGTAAGGGATGTATATCAGAAGGCCTGGTGAGTAACGAACAAGATGACTTTAAGAATGGTAGATGATGTATGGATCAAATATTTGCAAAGAGACAAAGTGAAGGCTTGTAGGAAAGACTATAAGGTATTGATTGCACTTAAGGATCTGGAAAACGCATATCACAAGATTCACAGAAAGAGGTTTAGAAGGCTCTGCGCATGTATGATGTAGATGGCATATTGTTAAATGCCGTTTTTTTTTTTTTCTTATGGTAGTGAAGCATGCGTAAGGGTAGGTGGCCATTTAAGTCAGGGATTCTCAATATTTTTCCCATCAACTAGCCCCTGGGTTATTGGACAATTAACCCGTACCCCATCAATCTGACTCTGAATATAGAACGATAATATATTAAGGCTAATTCAGTATAAAATGATACTAGAAATGTATATTATCAAAGGGGTGAAATTGTAATGACTTTATTAAGCAGTCCAGCATTAACATCATAGTCAATGTACATACAGCACAGGAGTAAATGTTTACTTTCTTTATGAAGAAAAAAACATTAGCACTAATTCAGTGTAGAATGGTATTATACTGGCTATTATAAAACAAATGAAATTATAATTGCTTCATTTGGTAATTAGTAAGCACTAACACCATGTTTTAAGCATGACAACCAATGTACTAAACTTCATTGTGAATCTTGTGCCTGTTTTGTGCAAACAAGTTTTTGAGTTTGGGGAGCGGTATTAGACATACTCGAAAATCATGCTCCACATTCAACCATGCTCGGTGTATAGTTTTCATGTTCAAAAGCGCTGAAAGTTCTTGCTCGCATAGGTAGGTACTAGGGAATATCAGTAAAGACCTCACAGCAACATCAGTTCCAGTAGGGTAAAGTTCACTCCTTTTAGACCACAAATTGGTCGGGGGAAGTGTATCAAATGCATCTTTTGCAACAGAGTTGTTCGCCAACTCAAGGAATTCTTCTTGTATTATCTGGGAGAAAATGTGTTTTAACAATGACTGGATTTCTAATCCATTTTTATTCCAGCTCACTCAGTTTAGGGAAAAAAGACTGCAAGTCCATCCGCACGGAAGAAATATGTGTTTGTTCAAGGTGCACCAGTTCTAGTATTCCAGTGTCTGTTAATATCAAGTGACCCACTAAGGTGCTCAGGCATGCTAAGATTTTTGTCTTCGACTTTCCCTTCCAACAGCTCCATCTTCGTGCTGAATGATCTTAGTTTGTCCACGAAATCAATCATTATGGTTAAACAGCCATGGAGAAATAAGTTTAACGAGTTTAGACGTAGGAATATTTTCTTCAAGTAGGCCAGTTTCTGAAGCCACTGGTTGTCGACAATCTCTTGGTGAACTTAAGTGACTTTAACTTGTTATCGCATTTCAGGAATTTGGAAAGCAAATTCTTCACTGACTATTTCTGATACCACATTCCGCCGTGACGACCAGTGACCCTCGGTGTGAAAGGGAAACACTTCATCTGCCCCAAATTCTTCTCACAGTAGGTGGAAGAGTCGTGTATCTACGGCACTTGATGGCAATTACCATGTACACAAGATCATCAAGAAGTAATATTATCTCTGGCTGGAAAGATTTAGATGCCAGAACTTATTTATGAAACATACAATGGAAGATGCCTTGTTTCAGGATTCACCTCATTCACTCATTCTCGAAACCCTGATCGACAGCCAAGCATTGCAGATGCCCCGTCAGTAGTTTTTTTTTTTTTGTTTAATGTAAGAAAGAAGGAACCAAAGGCCATGAGCCTGCATTACAGTTCCTTCCAAGAAAAAAACAAACCCAATACAAAAGAGAGCCAAAATCAAGATCGGTTCATTTCGAAATGCCTGGACACACTGCGTTTGAAAGACTGGAGATCATAGGAAGTAGGAAATACAGACAGAGGGAGACAGTTCCAGAGTTGACCTGTTGCATAAATGAAGGACTGGGAGTAACGGTTAACTCTTGCATTAGAGAGTTGGACAGAAAAGGGATGAGAGTTTGTTGCTAGACAGGTACTACGCACCCATCGTAGAGGTGGAGGGATGCAAGCAGACAGTTCAGAGGAGCAGTGACTATTGAAGTAGCGATAGAAAAGAGATAAAAATGCAACCGTGTGGCGAGGAGACAGAGGTTGAAGGGAGCCAGGAAGAGGAGGAAAGTTAATGAGACGAAAATCTTTTGACTCCAGCCTATTGAGAAGAGCTGTATGTGGGGAGACTCCCCACACATGAGAGTTGTACTCTACACAAGGGCGAATAAAACCCGTGTATAAAGTCAACAACTGTGCAGGGGTAAAGAAGGTACGAGTCGGCTTAGCACACCTAATCTCTTGGAAGCAGATTTTACAAGAGATGCAATATGATCTTTCCAGGATAAGTCCCGAATGCATGAAACCCCAAGCGTGTTCAAGGATGATGCAGGAATGAGCTGGATATTATTAAACATTAGTGTGTACTCCTGTGGAAGATTGTTTCGGGTTGACAGGTGTAAAAACTGAGTTTCTGATGCATTAAAAAAAAGACTACTTTTATCCCAGTCAGAGATACGAGCCAAGTCAGACATTAGGTGTGCTATAGCCTCATCCCTTGTTTGTTGAAGTAACTACTGAGATTGACGTTGCAGGAAAGGTGAAGGGTGGCATCATCAGCCTACAAGTGGATAGGGTTAGATGTACAGCTTAGAAGGTCATTGATGAATAAAAGGAAGAGAGTTGGTGATAGAACAGAGCCCTGAGGAACACCACTGTAGATAGATCTAGAAGAACGATGGCCGTCTACAACAGCGGCTATAGATGGACCAGAAAGGAAGAAGGATAGAAGGATAGAAACCGTAAGAAGGCTGTTTGGAAATTAAAGATTTATGGCTGACTCGATCGAAAGCCTTTGAGATCTCAAGCGCAATGGCAAAGCTTTCGCAAAAGTCCCGAAAGGAGAATTACCAGGAGTCTGAAAGGTAGGTGAGAAGATCGCCAGTGGAGCGTCCCTGACGGAACCCATACTGACGATCAGAAAGAAGGTTGTGATAGGAAAGATGCTTTAAAGTTTTTCTGTTAGGAATTGACTGGAAAACTTTTGAGACACAGGATGTTAGAGCAATTGGACGATAGTTAGAGGGTTTGTTAATGGTCACCCCTTCACTGGGACTAGCTGAATGAGAGCAAACTTCCAGCAAGAAGAAATGATACAGTTGACAGACAAAGGCGAAAGAGTTTACCTAGGCAGGGTGTAAGCACAGAAGCACAGTTCTTGAGGACAACAGGAGGGACTCCATTAGGCCCATATGCCCTGTTAGTACTGAGGCCAGTGATGGCAGAAAATACATTAGCTGAAGAAATACTAATGTCAGCCATGAGGAAGTCAGAGGGGGAAGTGATGGAGGAACAGCGCCGGAATCGTCTAAGGTGGAATTGGAGGAGAAAGTCCGGGCGAAGAGATCTGCTTTATCAGTAGTAGAAATAGCTACAGAGCCATCACAGTATAAAACAGGAGAGAAGGATGATGAGGTAAAGTTATTAGAAATGTTTTTGGCAAGGTGCCAGAAAGAGCGGGAAGACTTCGAGTTGGAGTATATTATTCCTAGGAAGTCCTTCAGTCTCTCTCTCTCTCTCTCTCTCTCTCTCAAAAAAAAAAAAAAAAAAAAAAAAGGTGATTTCGTGGAAAATGTTTCCACCTCTTGCAGTCGACTACAATGCATGACAAAACAGAAACCCTCCTTGTAATCTCCTCCACTGATATATTGTACAATAACCAGGGGTTGGGCACAAGCAGCCACGTCAGTTGACTCATCAAGTTTGATTCCGAATTTGCCTAAAGATACCCCTTTTATTTCAGCAATCACTAACTTGTTGTTTGATACCTTCATGCAGACATATCTAATATTCGTCGATGAACAGTATCATCTGAACGGGCTACTGATGTGACCTGCTCAACATCACATCCAAAAATACAGCTGACTGTATCTTTACAACAGGGGACGATTAACTACTCTGCAATGTTCTGAAGTTTTTTTTTTTTTTTTTTTTTATCTTGTGCAGTTCTCAGGGATAACAAGAACAATGCACATAATCCAGATTCATTTTGTCGACTGAACTGCCCCTAACGATCAAATCAATCTCGCTTCAGTCCCTCTTCTTTTAGCCTGAAACAGGCAGCATTGTTAATTTTCAGATTAGGATGACAGTTATTCTAATGTCGCTTGAGACAGTTTGGTTTCATACACTCCAGTGATAAAACTTTGTGGCACTATATAAATTCACACCCGCTTTTTACGATAGCGGTGAATCCATACTGAATGTAGCTTTCATCATACTGTCGTTTCTTCGCTGATGAGGCCGTGACGATATCTGGAATTGTAATGAAAAATATCGATATACTCGTAACCAAAGCCATACATCAAGTCGCTAACACTGATACGCAGTTATAATATAGCCACCGTCATAAGATTACATAATAAAACCACCACAGGCACTTATATTCTCATTGCAGTTATAAGCTCACACAGCCGAAACACCTTCAGCCAGTCATAATGTCAAATGGTCAAACAGTCAGTACATCATCAGGAAGTCATACTATCAACATCATCGTCAGATCACTCAGCACAAAGAACCTCAGGCATTCATCACTCAGTAGAAGCAATTTCAGACAGTCATTATAACAACAGATCAAACAATAAAAATACCATCAGGCAGTCATATTATCACCACTGTGTAAGGTCACACATGACAAACAACTTTACGCAGACATATTTCTATCAGTGTCAAATGCACTAACAGTAACCAGAAAGCACACAGCGAGTGCATACATCCGCCGACACCAATAAAATCTCTGAGATATGCTGGTGAATGGCGATAATAAGACCACAGTCATAAACACGTGTTTCCAATATGCTATAACATCATTAAGTAATGGTAATCACTACCACATTGTATAAAAATCACTAGTATACATATCGTATTATCAAAAACAGCAACACACTGTTAGAAATGTTATAAACATACCTCATTTAGATAAACAGAAATATCTGGAGATAGTGGGGCAACAAGAACGTGCATCAGTTGTGACAGTGACTGTAAAGAGACAGTACCCCCCATCTTCACCAGTCCCGTAATTTTCGACAGATTTTGGGGGGCTAGACAAAATGTTTATACCTCCTTACTAAAGTTTAAAATTAAATAGAAGCCCTTAAGTATGCAGACCATCCGGTATTTTCTAGTTTGATTTTACCTACAAGTTGATGTTCAACGAAGCATGTATGTTTGTTTAGTGATGGTGTTGGGTGTTTAAATAAAAGGCTTTACTTTCTGCCAAACTGAATTTTCAACCCAGACTGTGACTAACAATTTGGCTATTTAACATTTTTTGATGCTCTATGCTGCATCCTTATCAAGATAGTTGAAATTACAGAAAACATTGGGGGGGCCAGAAGTTACGGCCCTTTTCACTCAGGACCGCTGTTTGGAAGTGAACCAGCCTGATACCGTCGTGCACACACACACACACACACACACACACACTCTCTCTCTCTCTCTCTCTCTCTCTCTCTCTCTCTCTTAATACTTTTTCGTCAGCGATCTACGTACCCCCTGGAAACCCTTCTGCTAACCACCGGGGGTTCTTGAACCTCAAGTTGAGAACCCCATAGGTTTTTAAGCGAATGGTTTTCAGATCAGTATTTGTATGAGACAAGGTTGTGTGATGTCCCCATGGGTGCTCAAAAAATACGATTATATGGATTAGGTTAGGAAAAGGATAAAAACATAAGTCATATAGAGACTGATGGCGATAGAGATGAATGGTGAAGGGTTGAGTACCTCAAATCTGACTCTGGCACGTTTTGCAGTGCTGCATACAAACAGAAGACAAGAGCTTGGTAGACTAGTGCAGAGTTTTGTAGACGTCTGTGATCCTCGTGCCTTGAAATTTAATGTAGATAGCAAGAAGGTGATGGTTGTTGAGAGAGAAAGTGATTGGCAATGTAATGTTACAGTGAATGGAGAAAGACTTGAACTGGTGAGAGTTTGAGTACCTGCATGCAATGAGAGAAAAGAGACATAAATGTGCAGAAGTGGTAAGTAAGAATGGCACAGGGATGGAATGTGGCTGGTGATATGAAGGCCTTGACAAGAAGAACAGGTCTGAGAGCGGTGGCTGCAAGAATCTTGCATGAAGGAGTTTTAGTTCCTAGTCTAACAAAAGGTGTGAAACTATTGTGTGGCAAAAACTCACAAATAAAGAGTAAGAACAGTGGAGATGGGGCTGTCAAAAAATGTGAGCAAAGTGAGGAAATTGGATAGGATAAAAGAATAATTTGATTCATGAAAGGTCGGGAGCAAAAAGGTCTGCGGACACTAGCTTCAAAGAGAGTGTGCTTAAATAGTATTGGTAAGGTATGTAATACTGTGCTGAAAACGGTATATCTGAGTAAGCGTGAAGGTGGGAGGAGGCGCGGTGGGCCAAGAAGAAGGTTTATAAATATGGCACTTGAATGTGCGAGAAAGTCATGAAACCTGATAAGGCTAGGAAACTGCCAAGGGAACGAGCTGGCTGGATGAATTTTGTATGGTGGAATGTATGACAATGGTGTGTTACCCCGTTTTACCTTGACAGTCATCGGGTTGACTCTGTCGGCTAGATAAATATGAAGCTACCTGTGAACCTGTGTATTATAAGGTAAAGCCAATATTCCGGGGGCTTTACATGGTGAATAAATGGTGATAAAAATGCTTGTGTGACCCGTTCCATTCGGTAAAACTCAAGAAGAGAAGGAAATTGCAGTAAGCCAGTTGGCTTTTGCTAGGCAGTTCCCACAAAAGTGGCTAAACTACTACAGTAAGACAAGGATAGCAAAGAAGAAAGCTCTCCTCCACCCACCAAACCCTCCAGTCGAAACAGGCAGGAAAACGTCAGGAGGAACACCATGCAGTATAGGGAAACTGGAGTGGACATTTTATAGGAGAGTGTGAAAGGTGAAAAGAGACCATAGTAGTGAAACCTGAGGAGGAAAAAGAATGAACTGGTGCCGGCTATTAGGAGATTTGTTTTATATCCAACCCATACTTCTATGTTTATCTAGCCAATGAGTGAAACTCTCAATGGAAGGAGCAGCAACTATATCACTAGGCAGCTTATTCCATCTGTCCATTACTCTATACCCAAAACAGTTTCTACTTATTTTCTTACTAAAACGGAATTTATCTAGTTTGACTCCAATGCTTCTAGTTCTGTCGTGTATGCTCGCTTTAAATACTTTGCTAATATATCCCTTATTTATTCCTTTCATCTAATTAATCACCTCAGTTAAGCCTCCTCTACCTCTACACATTTCAGTCTTCGTCATATGGAAGTTTCTGAACATCATGTTAGTTTCTTCACTTTTCTCTGTACATTTTCTAACGAATTTATATCCATTCTACAGTACGGACACCAAAACTGCACTCCACACTCTAAATGTGACTTTCTTAAAGCTACATAAAGTTGCAGTATCCTTTTAGATGTCCTGTTGCTCACAGATCTACACCCTATTTGCTTTATTTCTCACATTAATACACTGTTTCTTTAGTTTGACGGCTTTACTAACCATGACTCATAGATCTCTCCTGTATTCCAGCACAGTAATTACTTTACTAAGTTGTACCAAATATCTACGATGATCTTGCCCACGTTTAGTACTTTAGTTTTTCCTCATTAAATTCCATTGGCCAGTCTTTGACCATTGTACAATATATTGAGGTTCTTTTGTAGGCTAACACAGTCGTCAGTTGAGTTAATGATACGCTCTAGTTTTGTGTCATCGGCCAATTTGCTAATACTTCTAGTGACTCCTAAGTCTAGATCATTTATATATGTAATAAGGGACCGAGTACTGATCGAATTGGTGCACCGCTACTCACTAATCCCCAACCCAGCTTAATGCCATTTAATAAAACTCTCTGCTTTCGTCCTTCAGCCAGGATTCTATCCATTTTAAGATGTTGCCGTCAATACCGTGTACTCGAACCTTCCTAACTAATCTTTCGTGCGGGACCAACTCAAAAGCTTTACTAAAGTCCACATAAACATTATCGTAAGCTTTATCGCTATCTGCCGCCTCATACACCTCCAAGAAGAATGATAACAAGTTTCTGAGGCAGGGTCGTCCTTGTCTGAATCCGTGTTGATTTTCATTCATGAGATTAAATCTGTCTATGTGTTCTCTGATTGAAATTACCATCCCCAAGGAGGTTATGTTTTACTCCGCGTTGATTTGTTTGTCTGTCTGTTAGCAGGATTACTCAAAAAGTTATGAAAGGATTTTGATGAAATTTTGTGAAAAAGTGGGCCATGGGCCAAGGAAGAAATGATTAAATTTGGTGGCGGATCTCGATCCGGATCCGGAGCATTCCGCACAGAATCTCCAAAAGTTCTCAATGAATTTCAATGAAATTTTGTTGAAAGGTGGGCCATGCACCAAAAAAGAATTTATTAAATTGGGGGGTGGATCCGGATCCGGATCCTTTTTAATGGGAATGTCATTGGCGGAGGCATGCGCTGTCTAAGTGCTTTCCAGCAGGGTTGGAGCAATTACACTTCAAAAATTTAATTACATATGAAGTTACAATTACTTTCTTTGTTTTTAAATTACAATTATAATTACAAATACATTTGGGAATAGCAGTTACATTACAGTAACAATTACTACAAAACAAAATCAGTTATAATTACAATTATAATTATAAATTCCCGATTTTGGAAAGAAAAATCGTTATTGTTAAGAAAGATACAAGTTTGGCACTGTAAGGTTTGACACAAAGTAATTTGAAAACAAAAATCAAGATTTCATTATGTACAAGTTGCAGACATTAACTAAAGAGTCTGTGGTTTCTCAAACAGTTCACTTTTGCACTTAATTTATAACGCTGAACGGAAAGAAGTGACACCAAGCTGAGATCCGTTCACAGTGAAATAATTTCCTACAATGCTGAAAACTCACTCTGATGGAGCAGATGTAGCACTACACCCAATTACCTCTCTTGCAAGGTTCTTCACTGGATGCAAAGCTTGTGACACTTCTTTCCAGTACAGAACTGGATCACTGGAAAATGGCAGAATTCCTTCCTCTACATATTCCTTCAATAAAAGACTCACTGACAATGTGCTTCCCGCTGATCCCCGTTGATTTTGGAGCTTTGATGAACATTTTGGTATAAAAGAGAACAGTCTGGGTCTTTTTTATTCAGGCAATCCTTCTGCTAGATTATCCCTGTCACTCTTTATCCATTGTTGACTCCTCGTGAACCACGTCCAATTTTTCAAGCATTTTCTTGACATAAGCCAGCACTTGCTCCTTCTGCTCTTGTAGTGAAAGCCAGTCCAGTTTGAACCTAAGATCTAAAAAAGCCGCCACTTGAACATCTCTCATTTCCAAGTGAGGATCCAGTCTTTTCTTCACAGAGTCCAGTAGCACTTTAGCCAGTTGTTCACAGTCCTGTAATTTGGTATTATGAATTAGGTTCTCCAGTGAGTGTTTATGTCCCTGAATCACTGGTCCAATAGCAGTTATGGTCATCTTCTGTCCCTATACAACTTCCAAGGCCTTGTGAAAATGTTCGAGGACAATCACAAGCTCCTTTAAGGCAGAAATCTCCACTGGCATGACTTTCTTACTCCTCTGCCCTCTCTGGGACAGAAGATCAATTGCATTATTCACCCCTACGGGGTTCTTGAATATAGATTTCACCATTTTCGGCTGTGAATTCTATCTTGTCACATTTTATCTGGAGAATAATCCCTTTAAAACGAAGGTACGGGAGCAGCCAGTGTTGATTTCCTCATTGAGTTGATTAAGGATGGAATTTTCTGAAGCGTTGATGAGCGCAGTGAACTTTTTACATTTGGGTGAGTAAACCCACATCTCACACACGGTTGCTGAGTATGTGCTAAACATCCCATTCTTTTAGGAAGGTAAGTCAGAACATCGAAGCAAATATCCTCATCAGTGATGTTGGGGTCGCATGGATTTCCAGCCCTCTCTTCTTCATGATCTATGTAGAAACTGGGCAAGGAAATGCATTATCAGTTACAACTTTCTTTACTTTCTCTTGAATACTGAACTGATTGACAGTTTCCTCATAGGCAGATGCAGTGTTAAATGCTGTGTGTCAGCCTTCTGAATTATCACAACCAAGGACACGAAACTTCAGTTCCCAGTCTCTGTTAACATAGTTCACTGATGGGAAGTGTGTGTGTGTGTGTGTGTGTGTGTGTGTGTGTGTGTGTGTGTGTGTGTGTGTGTGTGTGTGTGTGTGTGTGTGTGTGTGTGTGTGTGTGTGTGTGTGTGTGTGAGCCGTGAGGAATGTGTCTAGGAGAGAATGTGAACAAGTGTGTCAAGCCTTCTCTCTCTGCGCCCTTTTTATTTAGTCCAGCCTCTCCCAGGCAACCTGAGTGGAATTCTCTGGTGATGCTGGCATCGGTGACTGGTAAAATCTAGGGATTAGGGAGGAGCAAGGGCTCTAGACCATATCCCTCTTCCACCACGAGATCCTGGGCCTCGGCATTTCCGATAGAAGGGGGACAACCAGCTGGACAGGTGTTCGGGACAAAGTCAGTAGGACTGTCAAAACGCGGCTTCGGTGGGTTAATCCTGGGGCATCTTAATCCCATAGGGACAGCTTGGTACAGGGTTACCTTACCAATACCACTTTCCTTCCCTTTCACAATTACGATTGTTACAATTAACTTATCAATTAATTAATTACAATTACTTCTATTGTATTTTCAGTTACAGTTATAATTACAATTACTATACTTCTGTAATTGATTAAATTTCAATTAAATTATAATTACAGTTACTCCAATCCTGCTTTCCAGTTTTATTTGCTGAAATTCACTCTAGAATTTTTCCTACTACTGATCTTATACTTACTGGACGATTATTTGACGCAAATGATTTATCACTTTTTTTTTTTTTTTTAATGAATACTATGTTGTATTCCACGCATCTGGAACTTCTCCTGAACTAATAGATATAATTAATAACGTAAGTGGCTGACATAATTCTTTCTTGGTTACCCTTTTAATTTTTGATATATACGGTATATCGCCCGGACCTGCGATTCTTTAGGCTTTTAGCTTATTATTTTTTTTCTCAATACTTCTTCCTAAATAATGGGCATTTAACTAAGAATGTTATTCATATTACAATCCTGAATAACTGTTGCTTGAGGGATCAGGTCTAAATTTTCCTTGGTAAATATTGATACGAAGTAATTATTTAGGACAGGACACATGTCGTTATTGTCGCGGTAATGTTACCTGATTCTGTTCTAAGAGATCCTGTCCTATCTTTATTTTTGTACGATAAAGCTGATAAAATCCATTGGGGTTTTCTTTCGATTCTCGAGCAGCCTTAAATTCATAATCTCACTCTTCTTTCTGTATCTCCCTCTTTATTCTCCTATTCAAAATCTCTCACCTGTTACGGAAGTGTTCCTGTCCTGTTTATATTTTCTAAATATTCCTCTTGTTTGTCCTGTGAGAAATTTAAATCTGTTTTTTAACCATTTCGGCCCTGAATTAGTTTTAAAAGCTTTTGAAGGGATATATCTGTCCCGGCCCCTGTTTATTATTTTAACTAAAATCATCATGTTTTTCACTGATCGATCGGCCACATGGTACACCTGCTCTGAATTAATCTCCGTGACCTGGGTTACATTCCTACCTATATCCCTTCCCTCATCTATGACCTGAGCCTTCCCCCGTGAGAGCAGTGACCTGACGCACCCTCCCACCTAAATCCTGTCCCACACCTATGACCTGAGCTTCTCCAGTGACCTGATTCTCTCTAAAGTAACGAGTCTCTACATGGAATACTGTTCTGAAATAAGCTCTTGATGCATCAAAATTCCTTAGACGAAAATTAGGGACACTCTATCGGTTTCAGTACAGCAATCATTCCAACTAAATTCGAACATAATTTCTTCATGGTGAATTTTCCCAAGTCGTCCGTCAAATTCTATACCATCAATAATGTTTTTTTTCTATTAAATAAAGGCAGATTTAATATATCATCACCTCTAGTGGGCTCCCTGATATACTGATAAAGGACACTACCCTAAACTTGTTCTAGAAATTCGTATGATTTTGCATCCCCTCTCAGATTCTGCCAATCTATCCTTGACCTGTTAAAATCCCCCGTGATAATTACTGAGCTGGACTGTGCTGCCTTCTCCATCTCCTTCCAAAGGTATCAGGTATCTACTGTCTTCAGTGTTTAATTTTGTAGATCCATGTATAATTCCTAAGACTAATAACTCCTTGCAGTTACTAATTTCAACCTAAACACTTTCAGCATCCAGACTGACTTTCGTATTTGCTTTATTTTAACAATTTAAAGAACCTTTTATGTAAATGGCTACCCAGCCCTCCTTTCTTCCCAAGCGGTTAGGCTGAAAACTATAATACCCCTGGATCTGGTATTCCTCCAAAAATTGGAGAGTCTGTATTCATCCACGTTTCACTAATAACGGCAATATGTATTTTCTCCGTACCAGTGATAGCCTTTAGTTGGTCCATTTTGCTAGGTAAGCCTCTGCTGTTGGTATAATACTCTTGTAAATTATTACAAACACTTTAGTTATTATAATACGTTCAGAAGTACTTCTTTCGTCTGCTCGAGTGGATGTCACTACAATAATAGCTGTATTTTCCTTCTTGTTTTTGCATATTGGTTAGATCTATCTAAACCTGATGTTGATTTGCATCTGTCTAAAACTGATGTTAAAGATCCCTAAGTGAATTTACTATCTCTGGCTATGCATCTATCATTTAATTCAGAAAAAATCCCCCAACTCCCCATCTACAGACGAAGCTAATATAGAAACCCTCTGCCTACCAAGATGTATCCCAACCCTGCTTTACATAGCATTACGTCCGTGGAACCTGTCCCAGTTGTCGATCAATGGTATTGGATAGTCCTTGCAATACTTGTCCAGGCGACAATTAAGTCCTAATGCTCTGGACATCCACTCCCCACTAACTTGTCTTCTCGGGAGAACTCCAAGAACAGCTGGGCTCTCATCCCTTCTTCCAACTTCATCTAACATTTCTTTATACTACACTGGGACTTTATTTTCTATTATTTTTGTTAATAACTGGGAAACAGTTATTCTGCTAATATAACTACTTTCCCTACTATCACTTTTCAACCGTCTGTCATCGTTTGTTCTCTCCTCACCATCGCCTGCTTTTTTTGAGGAGCCGCAGTGGCGGGTACCTACATTAGCGATTAAACTTTTCTTCTTATTTTTGCATGTTTCGATGCATCTCTCCAAACCTGAGGGTAATGATCCGTGAATGGAGTTGTTAATTCCTGTATATCTTACTCTCAACCTCGAAAAAAAAGAAATCTAATTCCCTGTCTATCGTACATCTAAAACAGTAACTCCCTGTCTACTAAGATGAGTCTTATCCCAGCTATATAAAGCACTCTGTCCATAAAATTGGTCTCAGCTGTCTATGAAAGGTGTTGCATTAGCCCTGCAGTACCTTTCAAGACGGCAGTTAAAACCTGTCCCCCTGCTCAGCCATTCCTTCCCAACCCCCCTCCTAGGCAAAACACGGAGTGCTACAGGGGTCCTTCCCCTCTCCCTGACCTCCAACACTGCCCAGTACAGCTGCCACAGTGCCTCACTCCTACTCTTACCATTACCGTTGCCTCCTGCACTAAGGAACACAGTGGGTTTATCCCCACTATTCGTCACGATAGTTCAGTTTTTCCCAACACATTACCCATCCTGAATCCCGGAAGACAAAGATGTTTTCTGAGAGAAGCACAGAGTCCTCTGTCTATATATCTTGCCTGAGAGTCTCCAACTAGAACACCATTTTTCTTACCTTAGCTCCATCCCCCTGGAAAAGGAGGGGTAGGGAAGAAACTTCCCCAGTATCCCTGCTTGTCGTAAGAGGCAATTAAAACGGGACATTTTATCTCCAGCCTTTTTCTTCATACCGTTCTCTTCTGCTCTTCTGTCCTACTGCTCTTCTTGATGTTTCCGTGTTTCTTCTGGCCATTATTTTCCCTCTACTCCCACAGTGCCATATAACCATATTATGGCTTGGTGCTAAGTCTTCATTACTCTTTCCTTTCATGTAGCCCCAGTGGCCGGTCGGATTGTCTTCCACCACCCAGACTGCCACTTGACCCCACACATTCCATTTCACTCTTATCCTCACCCTTGTATTCGTCACGCACAGCGTTCAATACAGTTTGACACCTCACACTCGCTTGCTTTTTAAGAGTGAATTTACTTGCACCCTTATTCACAAGCTTTCATCCTTCAGCCTTCCTCACATCTTTTGCCTCAAGCAACTCTTCTACCAACTGTCTCAGCTCCGACTTCTCTTTCCTGAGAGTTTGTATCTCCTGTTTTAAGAAATTCTTCCATTAAATCAAGGTAGCTTTTCTCAAAACTAGGAGGAGTAGGAGAAGGAGGAGGAGGAGAATACAACACCTGCATCGTACAAATAGTCCAAGGGCCAAATATTTAACTTTAACATGTAACCTTAACTCTGACCTATTGCTCTCAAAATCAAATCCGTTCTTCTTTGCGTTACCCTCCACCCTTCCACCAAGTTTCGTTTAAATTGGATGGAAACTATTTAAGCTAACCTTGTTCTGTGACCTTTATCTCTGAATGAGTGTTCTTAAATTCGAATCACTTTGTCCTTGCATTACCCTCAACCCCTCTACCAAGTTTGATCTAAATCATATCAAAGCAGCTTGCACGTGACCTTAAAAATTAATATGACCTTGGTTTATTACTATGAGCACTTAATGTTTTCAAACTCGAATCCCTTTGGCATTCCCATACCCTCAAGTGTTTCACTTAGTTTTGTCTAAATCGGAATAAAATTGTTTAGGCTGACCTTGCCATAGGATCTTGACTTCTCACCTTGGTCTTTGACTGGGTCCTTTTAAAGTCGAATCCCTTCGTTCTTGATAATCCTGGCATATGCCCTTGGCTTTTGACTTTGTCCTGCGACCTCTTCCCTTGAGTGATTATTCGCAAACTAGAATCTTTTCATTTTTGCTTTACCATGAACACATTTCCACGATTATCATAAAAAGAGTATAAAAAACTGCTTAAGTTGACAAGTTGACCTTGCCATGTGACCTGGACCTTTTATCGATTCAAAAAATAATAGGTCAACCCCTTGATCAGCCCTCAATCCTTCCACTAAGTTTAATTAAAATCAGATGAAAACTTTTTGGTTGTTTTATTCACATACAAAAAAAAAAAAAAAAATGTCAAGCTAATACTATCTCATCTTTGCCTGACACTTAACATTTCCTCTGTGGTTGGTTAAATGCAGGTCAAAGCTATTTAGGTTGACTTTCCTCTGTGATCATGAATTTTGACCTTTAACTGTGGCATTGACTTCTGTCCGATTGTTATCAAAATCAAATCCCATCATCTTTGCCATACCCTGGAATATGCAACAAAGTTTGACCTTAGTCAGGTTAAATCTGCTGAAACTGATCTCGCACTTTAACCTCAATCCTTGACTTGTTCTAAAAAAAAAAAAAAAAAAAAAACAGGTTAACTTCTTATGTAATCCCCAACTCTTCCATGAAATCTGACTCAGATCGAATCAAAACTACTTTAGTTACATTGTTCATATCCAAACACATGACTTAATCTTTGATTCCTCCTTGTGACCTTGACCTCTAATTAACTGGTCTCACGATCCAACACCTTTATTCTTGCGTAACTCTCAATTTTTCCTACCAAAGCTGGCTTAAGTAAGATAGAAATAGTTTAACTTGATCTTGCTAGGTACTTTGTCCTTGCCATATGTCGTTCACTGTTAACCTATCGTTCTCAAAAACAATTAGTCAGCTCCAAGTCTGTCCCTCTACTCCTCCACCAATTTGGTTAAAATAAGATAAAAACTAATAGAAGTCTTTGGTTCGCACACACACACACACGCACGCACACACACACACACACACACACACACACACACACACACACACACACACACACACACACACACATAGGTCATTCAAACGATAATACCTTTTCTGTTTTGATGTGAACGAGTGTCATCATCATCATCATCACTCCAGCATCATTTTCTCATCAAGGGATGAAATGAGGAAGGGTACAGATACCAGAATAGAGAAAGCTCGAAAGAGGAAAAACTAACACAAGTTCACGAAGCATTCTTGCAGCCTCCACACTCGGATCTCTGTTTAGTATCAAAGCTTTCGTAGCTCCATCCACTTTCCTTCCCTATGCCTACTTCACACATTTATCCCTGTTATGTTACTCCATCGAGGTGGTAAAACTCCCTCATGAATTCAATTCCTCCATTCAGCAGTACACACCAAGGCTTATCCTTCTTTCTCAGCAGCCATCAGTTTAAACTTTACATTTAATATAAAACACGACGCTGACATGTATCCATAAAACTGTGCACCAGTCTCCAAAACTCTTGCTCACTGTTAACAAGACAACAGCTTCATCTACATACATCAAATTTGAGATGCTAGACCTTCACCATTCATTACCGTCCCCATCCCTCTCTTCGCAGCTGCCGATTCTCTCTCTCTCTCTCTCTCTCTCTCTCTCTCTCTCTCTCTAACTCTCTCTCTCTCTCTCTCTCTCTCTCTCTCTCTCACTCTAAAGATAGATAGATTGACCGATTGGTTGATTGACTGAATAACATATGGACGCCAAATATCCGTGCCTTCCTCCAACATTGATAGTGAACCACTCATTTAGATATCCACCCACTCTTATGTATGCTCCACAGCTTTCCATACACCCCGTGCTGTACATACAGTTTTATGACCTTTCATAATCCTTCTCTATTTACTTTCTCAAATGTTTTTCCCACATCCAAAAAGCTATAAATACCTTACGGTTCTCTTCGCATACTCCCTCAATATAATATTAATCATCATCATCCAGATTTCGTTTGCTACATAAGGATAGGATGAGGTTCTGAAGTTAAGCCAGCTAGTACAAATAGAATGTGGGGGAACGTTAATCCCTACCTTCTCCCCTCCCCCCTTTTTTTATTACCTCGGCCCATAGGAAATACAGGGTTATAAGGCTGCCATCCAGCGCTGTAAATAGTTTCCCGGGTTCCAGGAAGCCATTTGGCTTAACCCTGATTTTAGTGTCACCAGTGGTTTCCTAACAGGGCCATGTCACCATGGGGTGCTATGGTGTACTTCTCAGGAAGGCCATGGCATGTTCTTAAGTACCGAATGTCACAGGTGACAGAATTTCACAAGCATTTGCCCGAGTCAACATTTGTGAGGAATCCTTTTCCAATCAATCTTGTCGTGTAAGATAAAAATTGCAGACAAATTTGAAACGGCTAATTTGACAATGGCACTTCTGGAGAGAGAACTTGTCGAAGGTTTAGGTGAGAATACATTGCTACTCTATTAACAGATCGATTTTGTAAGTCCTTCTACGGTTCATATATATCTGTCTCTGTGATGCAGAGTTTTCCTCAATGCTCAACATCAGCTACAGTTACCTAAGTGATTCCTTATTTAAGATGGCTTTTACTACACACTTACTCTGACTCAACCATTGATATCCAGATTAATACCAAAAAATAGTGTCAACTTTACCGCCGAGTTTTTGTGAATATTCTTTTTCATGCATGGACAGCGTCCTTAGATTTAATTACTCTAGGCGTTTCACTGTCTTATCCAACGTATTCATCCGAGCAACGTTGTGCTTTTGCTTCTTTGAAGGAAGATATAACTGGGGCCACGGAGGTTGCCCTGTCTTACCTGAGCATACATAGCATGGACGGCTTTGGTAGTCGCAGGTGGGCACTCACCCGTGCAGTGAGTGGATGAAGGGCGACCCCGCCTACAACAACAACTACAACTACAAAAACAACAACTACAAGTACAACAACTAACAACTATAACTACAACTACAACTACAACTACAACAACTACAATTACAACTACAACAATTACAACTACAACAACAACTACAAGTACAACAACTACAACTACAACAACAATTACAACTACAACAACTGCAACAGCTACAACAACTACAACTACAACAACAACTACAACTACAACAACTACAACATCAGGTACAACAACTACAACTACAACAACTACAACAACAACTACTACAACTACAACAGCTACAACAACATCAGCAACTACAACAACTAAAACTAACACAACAACAACGACTACAGCAACAACAAACAACTACTACCACAGCAGCAACTGCAACAACTACAACTACAACTACTACAAAAACAACTACAACAACTAAAACAACTACAACTACAACAACTACAACTAAAACAACTACTACAACTAAAACAACTACAACAAATACAACTACAACAAATACAACTATAACAACTACAACAACAACTATAACAACTACAACAACGACTATAACAACAACTACAAGAACAACTATAACAAGAACTACAACAACCTAAACAACAACAACAACAACAACTACAACAACTAAACCAACAACAGCTACAACTACAACTACTACAACAACTACAACTACAGCAACAACAGCTACTGCAACAACAACAACTACAACAGCTACTACTACAACAACAACTACTACAACAACTAAAACAACTACAAGTACAACAACAACTGAAAAAAATAAAACTACAACACCAACTACAACTACAACTTCAACAATAACTACAACAACAACAACTACAACAACAACTACAAAAACAACTACAGCAACTACAACAACTACAACAATAACAACTACAACAACCACAACAACTACAGCAATTACTATAACAGCAACTACAAAAATAACTACAACAACATCAAGAAGAAGAAGATTAAGATGTTAATGATGATGATGATGATGTACACACTCGTACTTTGTACCATCCTTCCTAGGTCATCCGAAATGCAGTACCTGTCACACCCACACAACACATCAGCCACACGTGTTCTGTTTTCCCCTTTTCCTTTATGTAGCTCATTTAATATTAATTGCCAATCGCATCAAATCAGGGAGCACACAGAGAGATATCCCTCTCTCTCTCTCTAAATTGGACTAATTGCAGTACCCATGTTTGCCATCACTCTCGGTATAAAGGCAGTCTCGAAATGTAAACATGAGCGGCCATTTCTGCTCTCGGCCCTGAGCACATAGCTACAGAATAGCCCTTTTGAAATATGTCATTAGGTGATGTAATTGCCTTTACCATATTCGTCATCATTTCTGACATTAAAATAAAACAATGCTGAAGGTGAAAACATGGTAAAATATCACGTGACTTCACTAAGTGAAAGTGAGTACTTTAATCATAAACATAATCACTCGTAAAAATTTTAAGTCACACTGTAAACTAGTTTATTTGTCTTTGTTACTGAGTACCGTGTTCCCTATTGAACTTAATATCTTATTGTATACTTCGAACTATCAGATGATTTTATCACTTTAGAAGAGTTCCTTGCAGAGAAAAGGTCATGAAGGCAATGTCTAATCCTTCTAGGTCGATAATCCACTGTAAACTGGATAGCACCGTTTCGAGATAATAACATAGCACAAAACGCGTCATGAGACTATTGGTTAATACAATGAGAAGTGTTGTATTAAATATTCTGTCGAACACCAGGCGATTTTACTTATCCTAGGAAAACCCTCACCATTCGAAAGGTCAGAGGCATGAACGTTATGTACCTGCCTTAACTGAAATTAAATACGTAGAAAATACATGACTTCCCCATATTAATTATTATTTGATCTCTAATATAATCGAAATTTACGGTACATTCTTCAAGGCGATACTAAGTAAGGAGTAAATGAGAGAACACCTCGTGCCAGCATGAAAGAACTTCCGCATTTGAAAAGCTTAATGGCTACATAACTGTGCGAAAATCATTAATAGTGAAAGTTCCAGTCATATAAACATCTATCTGCCTCTTCCGAATTAACAACCACCTGTAACCCTCTCTTTATGACAGATCTCTCTTAAACCGGTTAAATCTTCTAGCGACAGCAAAAAAAAAAAAAAAAAAAAAAAAAAATTTAGTCGTGTTCAAAGGATAAAAATCTGCCTGTTCAAGAGAATCACAAATAAGGAAAGCCACTCTCAGTATGTCATTTTATCACATATTGGAATTATTCAGAGCAAAGTTTTATTTTGCGCATTATATATCTCTTTATTTATCTATTAAAATTTATAGAATCTAGGGAATGTCTGCCGGCAAAAGCTGTCACTTGAAGAAGAAAAAAAAGCTTACTGTTTTTAGACCAAAACGAGATCCATTCATTTTAAAATGCTCGGACACCTTGCTTTAAAAATGTTACGGGTAATAAGCAGAGAGAAATTCAGGCTGAGGAAAACTGTTCTTGAGTTGACAGATGTGTGCATGAAGTACTGAGAATGCCGGACAGCTCTTGGAAACAAAATATTAATATATTCTGCCGCTTTTCACCAGAGTCACTGGTAAAGTCGAGACCAGTTTACAATCGTCTCCATTTTAAATCAGGAGATACTAAAAATAAATTGCCCCTTTTCCCTTTCTCTCTCAAAATTTTTTATAAAATATATAATCTTATGCCAACGGCCATACCACGTTGAGTACACCGCTTCCCATCCAATCAGCGAAGTTAAGCAACGTTGGGTCTGGTTAGTACTTGGATGGGTGACCGCCTGGGAACATCAGATGCTGTTGGCATCCCTACGTGTCAAGTGGGGTTGGTGGAGGATTAGTGCCCCTCCCTGTAAAACAGTTAACTCTAAGCCCTTGGCCACCCCGATTGGGATACATGGCGTCTGGCAATGAATGAATGAATAATCTTATAAAGAGTCACTGAAATTCCAAATTCCTTCCTGGTTACATTAACGTCCTCAACTAAGTCCTTTATTCACCTTATCAAATGGCCACCTTCTTAGAACTGTGGGCAAAACAGTAAAAATCTGTGGCACGCCTGGCCCCGTATGTCCCTATCAGAACAGTATATATATATATATATATATATATATACGCAAGTGCTCGTGGGCCCTTCGGGCCCCTCGCATTTGCTCCTGCGGAGGGTTTTCGCTTTTATGTATTGTTCTAGTGAAACGTTGTCACTTGGATTTTATGCAGTTAACCAATTGATCGTGTTATTTGCAGCCTCGGGAATGGAACCCAAGTTGTCCGAACGCAAGTCCGAAGAACACACACAGACACACGGCTACTGCTACAGTTTATTTTAGTTCTACCTCTGGGCAAAAAATTCTACAGGGATCCTATTCCGGGCTCCGGAAGCAGTGTTTTTGTGTCAAAATGTGATCGCTCATTATAGTAAAAGTTTTTCAATCGTGATGGGACCAAGTTTTTTCACAGCGATTTTTTTGTGATATTTGTGCTAATTTTAGTGCGATTTGAATGTGTAGTCTCGGCTGCCCAAAATACACACACACACACACACACACACACACACACACACACGGCTTGTTCGACAGTATATATATATATATATATATATATATATATATATATATATATATATATATATATATATATATATATATATATGTGTGTGTGTGTGTGTGATTCAACAATCATTTCATAGCTTTATGGAAAATTCAACACTGGGTCATCATTTCACCGAGTGTCGCGATTTGTATGAACTTCCCCTTCAATATACGGGCGAACACGATACAGATAAAACATCACTCCTCCCATGACCTGGAAATAAAGGCCCCGTCTTGTGCCTTGCAAAGTTACGACCCGGGCAACGATTTACGATCTTTGTTTTATCATGTTTGCACACAGTTGCCAGGGAGCCGAATACTGTTTACACTCCCGCTTGCCCGCCCCTACGGATCAGATAAGACGTAGTACATAAGGCACTTATTTCCGTGCAAAGCTTGGGGTATATTGGACCTTATAGCTTCTCTGTCTCGCCCACTGGAACTTACAACCGGGCCAGCTTTGAGCACACGTCTGGCTTATATGCATACGAGAGACTAGGGCACAAAGCATACTGGACCATACACCCCTTAACGTGACGGTCATACTGAAACTACATTACAACCCCGTGAGCCTTGTGCATATGAGACCCTTATCAGCAAAGTCTTACACCTTATGAGATACTGGAACATAAGGCATAAATGGACGTTACACCGGTCATATTGGAACTTCACTGCATCTCCTTGAGCATGTGGGTGCTACAGTTCAGTAAGATCCTGAAACATTATTTGGGCCTAAAGCATGGGGCATACTTGTATTAGGGACTCTTGATTCATGAGCATAATATCACGGTCAAATTAGCACTCTTGATCATGGAGGAAACGTTAAACAAATTGCCATAGTGAAACTTGGAACACTGGAAGCATTTGTATCATATGAAGCATTTGTTTCTCGGTGTTCCCTGAAAAATATTGAAAGTTTATAACTTGATGAAGGAGAATGAGGTTGCTTTATCTGAACGTGGAACTTCAGGCAAAGGATATCTTACAATTAATCAGATTTTGAGGCATGCAAAGATCCTAATGTCGCTCTGACTGATGGTGAAAGATTTGACGGCATAGCTACCTTTACGACTATATAAGGCCCTTAATACTAGGTAAGTCTTGGAGAAGACGATAACCCCTGTACTGCTTGAATATTAATGATGGAATAACCTTTGCAGGATATGAACCATGAAGGGTCTTGACATGCGTGAACTGTTTAATCCACTGCGTAATCCGATGGTATTTTGCCTACTTTTGTATTTTCCTCTTCATGCTCCGGATTCCCATCTAAAACAGTGAGAATCAGGGGTAGGATGATGTTGGTGAACGTGATGGTTAGAAATTGTACCTTGGAGCATTCATGAACTACATAAGCTATTGAACGATGAATGATATCGAGCAGTACAAGAGGAAGGGCAACTTAGAATGTGGCGAGGAAGAGATGAGTCCTGATTCTGAGGTATGAAGGCACGTATTAGGTATGAGGTAAGGACAGGCTTTATCCTAATATATATATAAATATATATATATATATATATATATATATATATATATATATATATATATATATATATATATATATATATATATATATATATATATATATATATATATCCCAGATCTTGTGCATATGCGAGCTCCCACAACTCCTTTCCTGTGATACTTTCACTCAAGACACCCAAGCACCGTTATAAGGGGAAATTGGTTCAAAGCTAATCTCTGATGCAACGTCATCGTCTTCCACCCAAACTACTCTGTATCTCCATTGAGAGTGACCACTGTAGTCTTGGCACCGTTATGCATATTTTACATACTCTTATCCATCGCTCTGCAACGCCCTTCTTTCACAATGCCCATACTCGTACACTTCCCGTGCATTTTGCCATAGGCTTTCTCCAAGCCCACAAAACCATAATAGATTTTCCTATTCCCCTCCAATCTATTTTTTTTTTCCTGTAATTGTCTCACTGTTGTCATGGCACTCACTGCCCGAACTGCATATTATCGACCTTAACCTTCCTTCTCAACCTCTCGTTCACAACTTCTAATATCTTCGGCATAAGTTCCCCAGTCTAATACCTCTATAATTCCCACACTCCAGCACGTCACGTTTTACTTGTATGTCGGTACATTCCAACTCCATTTCTTCTCTGATATCTTCTTCCTCCACACTGCATTCCTAAGCTCCATGATCCAGTTTTCACCTTCAGAGCCCAGGAACCTTACCATCCCCACTACACATCTGAAAGTCCTGCTGCTCTCCCATTCATCTTTTCAAAAGCTCTCTGAACCTGGTATGGATATTTTTTGATGACACCACAGAAGTGCTGTAGATGATCTGATCACACAGAGAGATTGAATGTTTAAAAATCTGTGAAAAGAGAGTGCATGAGTCATACTTTGGGGAAACAGAGGGTGGATGGATAACGTATATGACTGTGTAAGTATGTGAAAAACTAAAAGAAACAAAAGATTATACAGACAGATTTGGATAGGTGAAGTACGTATGGAGATGAACATGACAATATTTGCTCTCCTTTTTTAATCTCGTATTTGATGAAATTGCTCTATACCAAAAACATTATGAAGCCCAGTTTTGTGTGAACCGTTTTGCCTGTGAGATGGGACCGACAATATCGAGGCCTCAGTCATCTTTACTGATGGTCCTTCTGAGTTTAAGCTTTCCTATGCTGGTTTCTGAATTCCTCCCTTTTCATGTAAGAGGGAAAGAGGGTTGGGATGATGATGACGACTACACAAACATGATTCTTATTTAGTTGCTGATGTGTGCATAGTTTAAAACGTCATGTATATTACTCCTAGGCTTCATCTCACCTGCAACAGGTGCTTCTCCTAAACTAAATGAAGTCATAGGACGCCGATAAAATATAATACAAAAAGTCATCATGGTGATGAGGGGATAAAGCGTAAGGGATTCGTAAAACATAATTATGTATTATTGTTAGATATCTCGTGTACGAATGTCTCGTTTAATCATAATCACGGTGTTCAGTATAACAATTGAAGACCTAGAAAGTACTCAGAGAGCGCATACCTCCGCCAATGCCATTGCCATTAAAAAGGATCCGGATCCGTGGATATTAAGTGGAGCACAAAGGATCCGAATCCTCCCGAAAATTTAATCAATTGTCGCTTGACCCATGGCCCACTTTTCCACAAAATTTCATTGAAATTCACCGAGAACTTTTGAAGATAATGTGCGGGATAATCCGGATCTGGATCCTCCCCGAAATTTAACCAATTCTTTCTTGGTCCATGATCCACCCTTCCACAAAATTTGATTGAAATTCATTAGGATCTTTTGGAAATATCGTGTGGACAAACAAACAATGATGAAAAGTACTGCAGCTGGCACCACACAAGATCCAATGATGGTCATTAAAATTTTTATATGGGAGTCCCTACCCTTGGTAGAGGGTCCCATATTTACTTTTGCCTAGGGACCCCAACGAGGTTAATCCGACCCTGGGTGGAATGTAATACTAGGTACTGAATGCTGAATTCTCTCCCATTCCGAATGCTTTCTTGTTTTTGTGTTTATTTCTGAACTTGTTTTCATCAGTTCATGTTAACAACTATTTTAGAAGAAAAATTGCAAGTTAGCTACCAAATGCATATTAGGGGAGGCGGTGGCTGAATCGGTTGAGAGGCGGCCTGCAATCCTGATGGACCCAGGTTCGAATCCCGGCTGGGGCAGGGAACAGTTTAAGGATTTGAATTTCATAAAAGCAGACCTTCCTGATCTACCAAAAGACCCGCCGACACGTCGTAAAATACCCCCGCTAACTCCAATGCACCAGTCCTGTATGAGACAGCCCTAGCATGTATTCAGTATGGACGGTGGGTGTCAGCACCGAAGTGGTGACATGTGGAGGTGTAGGAGGACTACTGGGTCTTGGGATAGGCTACTGCCCCCGAGATATAGATCTGAAGCCTTTACCCAGAGTCGAAGACATTAAAAAAAAAAAAAAAATGCTGCTAGAACATAATACTGTATATACTCGTCTCTGGCTATGACTACAGTAGGTACCAATCCCCATCTACCTGTATCCCTCCAGAAATCTGGTCCTACCCTGACAAATTTTCCCCCTTGGACCTATTTTTCACTATAAACCTTTTTTCCTACTTATGGCCTTTTTCCCCCTTGGTCCTGGTTTTCCCCTTGCACCAATCTTCCCCCCCTGAACCTATTTTCCCCCTTGGACCGATTTTCCCCATGAAACCTATTTTCCCCCCCCTAAACCTGCTTTCCCCATGGACCTATTCTCCAAAGAGATCTATTTTTCCTCATGGCCCTCTTTTCTAAATTTGATGTGTTTCCCCCCGTGGAGCTGTTTTCTCATATAGATCTATTCCCCCTGCAGTCCGTTCTTCCCGGACAAATTTTTCCCCATGGATCTATTTCCCCCATGGATCTTTTTCGCTCCCATTCACGAAAATTTCCCCACGGATCTACCTTTCTCCACGGATCTATTTTTCCCAATATGTAGTATCCACCCTGCATCAATGTTCCACCATGGATCTTCTTTCCATCCAGTGCCCTTACATGGAATGGGACCACGAATCTGTGGAGCTTTGCATATTATCTGAAAAAGCGTCTGATTGTTATAGAATGATTTTCGACTGTAAGGCGCTTAGTGTAGCTCAAATTTTCCTCCAAATATGTACGATACATATCCGGTTATTCAGAAGCGTTATAGCGCCTAACACGCTCGTGTACGGAGTTTGGTTTTTGAGTTATGACTGATGAAGAAAGGAAGAACATACTTGATATTTATGCGACCCGAGTACATGACTCCTGTGAAGGCTTGTGGTACTTTGCTAGTAGCTGTGCACTTAAATGGCGGAGATCGTTTAGTCTGTATGCATAAAAGCTGGACTTAGCAAGTGGGTTCCTATACTTATGTACTTGACGTCATTATGTACTTGACGTCATTTGAACCTAGGCCAGCCCTACATAATAAGTGCTCCCTCGCTTACTGATCGGTGTTTTTCACATACTCATTCTTACTTTTCCAGCCTGGGTAGTCATTTGAGATTAATATTCGCCTGTTACTATTACTTGTACAGTACCAACAGGAAATAAGATAAAAATGTAACGTCACGAACTTTTTACTGAAAGAATTCTCCTCATTCTGAGAGCCAGGCAGCTGGAAAGACGGAAACTTTGATAGGCTTCCGTTGAAAAGCCCATATGATTTAACTATAGGTACGGTAAGTGGCTGGCTGCTTGTCAGTCCTTTATTCTATATAGTGGCCTCCATTTTAACCTTTTTTTTTTTACATAAATCTAACAGGTTGTGGGTCGTAGGTGTCAAGATAAGTAGGGGCCGTGGGGGTCAAGGTATGTAGGAGTCAGGGTATGTATGAATTGTGGGGGTCTAGGTATGTAAGGGGTCGTTGGGGTCAAGGTATGTCCGGGTCGTGTGAGACAAGGTATGTAGGGGTCGTGGGAGTTAAGGTATGTGTGGATCTTGGGAGTCAAGGTATGTAGGGGTCGTAGGAGTCAAGGTATGTAGAGATCATGGGGTCAAGGAATGTACGAGTCATGGGGTCAAGGTATGTAGGGGTCGTGGGGGTTTTAGAACTATAGGTAAAAAGCCGTGTGACGTGCTGTAGATGCACTGGAGGGATTGTTATTTATCATTAAGTGTTCCAGTCTTTTAAGTCTTGCCTGCCTCCCTAGACCTGCCAGTGTGACGGTGATAGTGGCTGAGGGCGAGGGCGTGCGCCTGACGTGCCGGGTGGACGCCAAGCCAGAGGATGACCTGCGCTTCATCTGGTACTTCAACAACACCCTGGACACCGTGGAGGTTGAACGTCACCGCGTCCAGGTCCGCACAGGCCTCTCATACCTCGACTACACACCCAGGTGACGCCAAGTGTCGAGTTTAGTTAAGAAAAGTTTAGGACCAGGATACACAAACAAACTTATCAAATCACTCTCGTAGCTCAGACTATGAATGACAGGAAGAACAAAAGGCATGGGAAAGTTCGGTTTTTCCTTCCAGCAAAACTTTATCTTAGTTACATTATAATTTTCTCACATTTTACCTTTCTCAAGAAAAAAAACAAACGACAAGAAAAGGTTCGTCATTTCCCTTTCCTTGTTCTTCCCGCAATAACTGATTATAGAAACGACAGGGAATTGACCATAAGTTTGTCAATCCAGTAACAGGTCAGTAATTTCCTGTACACTTGGTTGGTTCCCAACTCCTAAGCTTTTCACTGGCATTGTCAAACTTGGATCATTTTTTTTCTCCACAGTTTCAAACGACTTTAAGAGAATCACTACGAAGTCAGTGTGAAAGAAAAAAAATCACTATATTCCTTTCTCTGCTTTGGTAGAAAGAAAATAGTTTACGGTTAACTGCTGACTATTTTATTCAGCAGAAATCATGCACAATCAATGTGGTAAGCGAAACTCCAACGTTTTTAATTATGGCTGGTTTGCAAGGCCAGATCTCGTTAGGTTTTGACAAATTTCAAGACTTCGTAAAGTAACTGGTGCTCGCAACAAAGTAGTAAGAAGGTTGGATTTGGTTTAGCAGGGTAAATTAGAGAAGGCTTAGTTGCTTCGGTCCAAGTTTGATTTGAAACATAGTTAAGTAGTGTTAGACTGATTAATTCAGACTAAATTGTTTTACTTTAGTTAGATTCGGAAAGTGTGGTGTAAGTTTGATTACTTTTGCTTAGATTAGGGAATCTAGGGTAAAGTGGATTAGAATAAACTGTGTTAGGTTTGGCTTCCTTAGGTCAGGTTAGGGTGACTTAGTCTGTGTTGGGTTAGACTCGGCGAGTATTGGATTAGATTAAGTTAGGTTAGAACCTGTTGTTTCAGGCCAGGTTTGATAAGAGCTGTGATTCCAAAACTTTCTGACATGACGCCCCCCTTTTAGTTCAAGAAATTTTCTTCCCCCTCCCCCACCTGTTTTTTAGTTAAACTTTAACTTTTATATTATATATCCTAGTATTATTTAGGTTTAACTAACTGGTACCCAATCTTTGTATCTGCAAAGCAGATTAAGTAAGAAAACGTAAGTTTTTCCACCAAAAAGCCATAACTGAATAGGTGTTGGCGCATCACTAGCTGGTTACGGGAAAAATTTATACAGGATGACGACTGAGGGTAACACAAGACTGAAAAACACAGTATAAATCATGTGATAAAATTAACATGCATAAGGCTGAGGGAAGACTGGTGGGTGGTGGTGCAGTGGCTGTCGAATAGCCAGTCAGATACCGATGACATATGCACAAGACGAGTGAGGAAGGAAATTAATGCAAAACTGGCAAGGGTGACTTTTTTCTTTTTTCTTTACTTTTTTTTGTTTTTTTTGTTTTAGGATGTCTGGCAAGTGTAAATACAGTGATTTCTTTTGAATATCATAAATCCAGTGTTTTTGTATTACCGTTTTTAAACAAAAATCATAATTTATAGAACACGGTCTCACTCCCCTCCGTATTCACCTCACGTCCTCCAAGAGAGGCACGTCTACTAGTATGGGAACCTTTGGGGAAACTGACAAGGTTTGGTTAGAATCTGTCTCATGTTACAATCAAGGTTACGCTAAACTAGATTAGATTAGATATGGCTAGGTAAGCTCTTGCCCAGATCATGTTATGTGACTGAGAGTACCAAGCCGTTTTATTATGGCTTTTTGTTGCTCAAGAGTTTAATGTCGATGTACTCAACACACACACACACACACACACACACACACACACACACACACACACACACACACACACACACACACACACACACACACACACACACACTTACTCCAAAACTCGTTCACTCGCGCACGTACCTCTGATCCCCCCTTTTTTCACTGACACACTTTCATTTCCACTTTCACATTCCAACACTTTCACTTCGCACCCTCTCCTACTCAGTCACCCAGTCATCCCAACAGCTCCACGCCCAGTGATGCAACAGTACACTCACTCCCATTGTCGCACGACCAAGAATCTACCCTCACAGCCCAATTAGCCCAGCCGTAAAGTGGAGCGGGCGTTCAGTAAACACGCAGTGATACAAATGGCCGCCACTGCAGCAGGGGAAAGTACACGGTCAACAGGAGACTAGGAACGGAGACCTTTCCTTGACTGTGTGTGCATTTTCCAGCCTTTTGTTTTCTTTTCCTTTCTTTACCTTCGCATTTCTGCCTCTCCCTAGCTTTGCCTGACTCTTCGTGTTTTTTCTCCACGTTCTCTGCCTTTCACTGTTTTCTTGCCTCTTTCTCTCTACCCTTTACATTTTTCCCTGTCTTTCCCTATTTTTCCCGCCTCTCAAGGACTTTGGCTGCGTCTCACTACATTGTCCTACCTCTTTCTAACTTCGTCTACTTTTGCTAAAATTTTCTCACACTTTTTTTATATCTCCCCAACTCTGCATGCTTCTCTCTACATTTTTCTGTTTCTCTCTCTCTCTCTCTCTCTCTCTCTCTCTCTCTCTCTCTCTCTCTCTCTCTCTCTCTCTCTCTCTCTCTCAATTGTCCCATCTTTTCCTGCCTCCATTCTTGTTTCCTTTAGCCTCCTTCCCTTCCCAATATCTCCCTGCTCTCATCTCTCTTTAAATCGCTCTCCTTATCTGTCTCCATCTCCTCTGACATGCCATGTTTTTCCTTCCTCTTCTCTTCCGTTCCTACCTTATTCTCTTTTTTCCATCCACACTTTCCTTTCCCTGCCTTGCTCCCTGACTTTCCCCAGTACCTTGGCAGTGCCATTCTCTTTCTACGTCTTTCCAACCTCCTGCCATTTTCTGCCTTCAGCTTTCTCCCTGCCTCGCATTGTGTGTCCCTGCCACTTTATCTTCTTGCTGATCTGTTCCCTGCCTAACCTTCTCTCACTCCTTTTTCCCTTTCTCTGTGCCAGCGTCCCTCGCACTCCACAGGCAGGCGTTTTATTGCCTCTCCCCATGTCTCTGTTTCTCTCCCTTTCTTTCTGAACTTGTTTTTTGACCAGCTGATGGTCCCTGTCTTTCACTGTGCCTACGTGCCTTGTCCTGAAGGCCGAGTGGGAAGTCGTTGCGACTGAGAGTAACGGCGTTAAGAGTATTTCAAAGCCAGTCTACTGGACTGATGCTAAAATCTGCATCTTTTAAGGCGGAAACGATAAATATGCAAGTCAGTCAAATGAGTCCTAAATTAGTCGGGAAACACACTCACTCGTTAACAAAATTCAGGAAACATTCCAAAGGATAAAAAACATCAGTATTAAAAAAAATATCTCAATGCTTTAAGGAGTGATGAAGTAGCCTGTTTTAAATATTCGATTCATATGTGAATGGAGCTGGCATTTGAGGTGGCAATGGCACAATAAATTTCGTTTCATAAGGGCGTTGTCGACAGAAGTGAAAAATACCGGGTTAGGTATTTTTATTTTTTCTTTATGGCTAGAGCTTTATAATGGATAATTGAACCTGTTCATTAAATGAAAAAAAAAGTGAATTGTTTTTCACATACGGGGTCTTGTTAGACCATAAATCACAGTTCTGTGGGTTAAGCCAATGTGAGTCGTGATAACTTACATAAAAAAAAAAAAAAAAGGGTGGGGAGGGGACAAGTAGATAAAAATAAATTAAAGTAAAAGTCTTAATCTAAGAATGAGATATGAAACTGATATACATTTATAACTTGGCTGTTCGACCCCATAGGTTTCTCCTACATTTTCACTGCCGCTCATACGTTCTGCTTCTCCCTACATGCTCTTCCTTTCTCAGCCTTTCCCTACCATCACTGGTTCACCTTTCATGCCTATTCCAACTACTTTCTCCAACAACAACCCCTTCATGACACCGTTCTACCTGATTTAACTCATTTTTCTTCTCTTTCCCTTCGCCGCCTTTCATGCCTGTTTCTGCCTATCGTTTCAACATGCTGGCCTCTAGCGTTCTGTCTCTTCCAACATTATTTAACCTTGCTTTTCCTATACCTTCTCCTCCCTGTCTCACCTATATCTACGATTATCCTCTCATCTCTAACCTCTCCCTTTTCTTTCCTTTCATCTCTAGCAATTCTTTCCCTACCCTGACCTGTTTTCTTGTGACCTGTACTATCGTGCCCAACCCCTCTTTTCCCTGCCATGATCTGCTTTTCCTCACCTTGCCCTGCCTTGACATATCTTGTCCCTTTTCCTGTACTGTACTGTCGTCCCTTGCACTATCTTGTCCTGTCCTCAGTTATCACTCCTTTCATTTTCCTCTCACTGCTCTCGCCTCAGTCAGTTTTCCCCTATCTTGTCCTCCCACGTATCTTTTACTTGCTTTTTGAAGTTAATCAAAAGAGAAAAATGTCGAAGTTATTTGACTGGCCACACACATTCGCCCAACTTGTTCCACTACATTTCTTCTCTCTTTTACACACACCGTTCTCTTCCTTTCTTAATCCAATACTCACTTTTACTTTCCTATACCTTGTAAACTTCACTTCTTTCCAAACACACTTTTGCGCTTTGCCTACATTCTCCCAGATTCATTATTCCCTTCTGTTTTCTCACGATCTCTCTCTAAAGCCAGTTATCTGTTTCTCCTTCCACATTCTCAGACCCACTCAACCTTTTCTTCATTCCTCCTTCACAACTCTACATCTTTTCTTCTTCCTGTTACTTTTCACACACATCCTTACGGTTTTTTACTTAGTCTACATACTCAACACACCTTTCCTAACTTTTTTACACACTGCAACATCATTCAACCCCTCTCCATTTCGTGTTCTAATACCCCACTTCTCACCTCTTTCAACCCTTCACAGACATCCAAGCAACCTCAGTACCCCACACTCCATGCCACACCTTCGCTTACACCTCTAACATCAAATTACAACTCCCACTTCAGCATCCCTCATCATATCCTCCCTTTACACATACCACACATCTTTACACCCCTCTCAGTTCCTTCCTCACTCCCATACTTCCAGTTTCCTGAAACACATTCCACAGCACGACCTTTCCCCACACCTATAGTGACAACCATCGCTCCATGACATGCAACTGTGCCGTACAAAACTGCAATGTTTAACACTTGACTCCTACGTCATTGTCCCGTTCTCTTACATATTCTTCCTCGTCTCTCCCTCCCCCTTCCCTACATTTCTCCCACACACTTCTCCAGCCGTTATACACATCCCCAAACCCTTCTTTACCTCTCTCACACATCCCCACACCCTTTCTCATCCCTCTCATACATCTCGATACCTCTCCCCACCCTTCTAACATATCATTACCTCCCTCTCGTGCCTCTCACACATCCCATACCCCATCTCTCCCTGCCAATCACAACCATTGGTCATCATGTATCCGTACCGTACCAAAGTGCAGTTTTTATACTCAAACATCGCGTCACCCTTTTGTGTTTGGAGTCAGAACAAATTGGTGATTTTTTTTTTATGGCGACACATTCTACCATGTTTTATTATTGGCGCTGACCAGATGGACTTGGTGGGGGAGATGGTGCTGTCTGTGCTTGTTTGTCAGTCATTTCTGACATTTTCTTTTAATTGCTGATTGGTGGTGCATAGTTGATGCGTGGATGGTGGACTTGGTGCTGCTTGCGTTTGTTTGTAGTGATCAGAAGAAAACCGAGAAAATACTTGAAAGCAATAGAAAATTAGTACCGAAATAAATACATAAAGGCAGAAATAAAGAAAGAATGAAGTACGAAATGAATGACAAATGACGAAGTGTACGAATGTTCATGGATTATAATGCTATTGTTCGTGATTTATCGTGTTGGCAGTTGCTGGTACAATAATGGTGTTGTTATATACACTTTTAAATACTACTTCTTTTATAATGATAATTGTGAAGCTGTATATTAGTGAAGATATTCACTGGTGAAATTTTATTAGCTTGTGATGTTATTTATCGGCAAATATTGGAAACATTTTTTTTTTAATTTGTGTTATTTATTAGATAAATTGTTTGTTACTGAGTTATTTATTAGCGAAGCAATGATTAATTAAGTATAGCTACGGTGTTGTAAAACGCCAGTATTATACATTAGTATTTAGACTCTTGTGACTCAGCTGAATGAAATCGTCCTAGGTTAGAAGAAATAGAAAACTCCCATCATTACCATGAGAGTTTTAATGGTGACATTCCCCGGCTATTATGCCCACTCTCAGTCGAAGCAGAGATACACTACTGGAGTTGTTTCCATTGTGAAAGGATTAATGAAAATCTTACAAGACTGTCATTTCTTGCACCGCTTATGGTCATACTTCATATTTAAGGCAAGTTTTTAATTTTTCTTGACGGTTACTTTCTTTATTAAAGCTTTCATTGCTGCTGCTGATATTGGTGATGCTATAATCGTTAATCCCTCCCCTACCCTGACATCTATTTTGTTTTAGAGTTTCACCATCAGACTGATAAATTCAGCTGAGGAGTGACCTTATAACCTTTATTATCTCATTCACGAGGGAGTTCTTTCATGCTGAATATAACCACTTAGTTGTAGCAAGATTTTAAAACGTGTCATTTTCGTGAGTGAGTTCATTACTGTTCACCACGATGGCCATGATGCCGTCAAGTACCTTCAGTGACCTCTACATCACCTCTACTTGTCTTTGTGACGGGCTTATTCCTACTTAGTTTCTACTGTACTCAAAATGCAAGTTTCATGGTTAGAGACTAGCCTACCAAATGAGTTATAATTCCGATACTGATAACTTTCTTTACAGTATTGATTCCCATACGTACAGTAAGTCCATGAGTACATGTATTTTTTGTTTTTAAATGGCATGTTGCTTACATTTGCTGCAGTAGCTAATACACACACACACACACACACACACACACACACACACACACACACACACACTCACACTCACAACATCTGCAAAGACGGGGGTTTGTGCCTTGCTGGGGTTGCGAAAAGTTTCATTGACGAAGCGGGTGGTCATTGTCCTCCTGGAGCAAGGGGATGAGTGTGTGCGTGTGTGAAGGTCAAGGCTTTGCCCTTAGATCGGATTATCTAAGCTCTCAGATCTCTTCCGGGAGGGTAAAAAGCTGATGATCACAACCATCAAGTGATCCTGACCGACCTGGTGAACAGACACACACACACACACACACACACACACACACACACACACACACACACACACACACAGATCAAGAGGGCCCGCTATTGTAAATATTTAAATGTGGGTGTATCATATTCACTGGTAATCAGACTAATTATTATTTTTTCTCTTGCTTTTGTCTGTGTGTGTATTCACCGTGCATGTGTATGTGCATGTGCGTGTCTGGTGTGTGTGTGTGTGTGTGTGTGTGTGTGTGTGTGTGTGTGTGTGTGTGTGTGTGTGTGCGCGCTCGCATGGTGTGTTTGTGTGCGTCTGTGTTTGCGCACGCGTGTGCATGGTGTGTGTGTGTGTGTGTGTGTGTGTGTGTGTGTGTGTGTGTGTGTGTGTGTGTGTGTGTGTGTGTGTGTGTATGTGTGTGCGCATGGTGTGCTTGTGTGTTTGTGCACGCGCGTGCATGGTGTGTGTGTGTGTGTGTGTGTGTGTGTGTGTGTGTGTGTGTGTGTGTGTGTGTGTGTGTGTGTGTGTGTGCATGCGCATGGTGTGTTTGTGTGCGTTTGTTTTTGTGCACGCTCGTGCATAGTGTGTGTGTGTGTGTGTGTGTGCAGGTCGTCGCGGGACTACGGCAGCCTGGCCTGCTGGGCGACCAACGCGGTGGGCATGTCAGGACTGCAATGATTACAATTATGTAACTACAAACGATATGTAACTACAAACAATATGTAACAATTATGTAACAGTTGCATTAACAAGATGTAACTTTTATGTAACTTTAACTACAGTTATAAGGCTAACACAATTATGTAACATTTGCATTAACAAAATGTAACTACAATTATAAGGCCAACACAAACATGTAACAGTTGCATTAACAAAATGTAACTACAGTTATAAGGCCAAAACAATTATGTAACAGTTGCATTAACAAAACGTAACTACAATAAGGCCAACACAATTATGCATTACCACAATACTATGTAACAATTCATACAATGTTACAATTATTTATTACTACAATGTTTCTACAATATTATGTAACAATTCATACAATGTTACAATTATGTATTACTACAATGTTACTACAGTGTAACAATTACAGTACAATTATGTAACAATTCATACAATGTTACAATTATGTATTACCACAATGTTACTACAATATTATGTAAATTCATACAATGTTACCACAATTCTGTATTATCAGAATCATCACACAAGTTAGGTGAAATACTAGACATTACTAAAGGGATAACTCAATATGTAATGTAATAACCTAGCAGTATTACCAATGCACAATTATATGCGTATGTCTGTTATACATACACATCTTACAAAATGTCATACAACAACCATTGCATATGTTCAATTATGTATACAACTTGTTTAAAATGTAATATTACTAGATCATTGCAATTTACCATGAATATTATATGTATACAATATTATAATCAATATTATGTACTAACAGATTAGCATATATCAATGATAATTACTGTCGGAGGACCTCCAGCGCATGACCGAGCAGTGTCAGGACTCCATATTATAATTACAAATCATAATAGATAGATAGATAGATAGACAGATAGACAGACAGACAGAAGCAGCAAGTCAGAGGATAAGACAGGTATTGTGTCTGCAAGAATAGAGCAATGCTAATCATGCTTACACACTCTAACTCAAGGAATGCTTGATAGGCACACGACAGCGCCTCATGACCATACACACACATACACATATACTCACACACAGGCTTCTAGAACATTTCAACAACAGTGTAACACACGTGACACGACCCCTGCTTCACCAGAATTTAGGAAGCAGAGCTTAGAAGGAGGTTAGGTCGCAGGACTCTATACTTCACTTGAGTGTGAGAGACTTTGTTAATATTTCCAAGACAAATAAAAATAGTCCCATACTCATCTTTACCTCTCCTGTCATTGCATGACAAAAAGGGAACGAAGATTATCTACTTGCCAAACTATTCACATATAACAACCGCTCGTCCACGAGTCTAACATATGTATAACTGATAGACAAAACTTCACTACAAACACTTAAAAACTTATTGTAAGATATGGTGGCAGCAGGCAGGTCAGCTCACACAATGCTCACCTCATCTCACATCACCTGACCTCACCTTACCTCACATAAACCACCTCACCTTAGCTCATATCAGCCTCACTTCACTTCATCTTACCATGTCTCGGCCAAAGCAGGGTTAGGTTAACTTGAATGAGGTAAGCCTATGCCATGCCGTTCTCTTCTTCTCATGTCACTTCTAGGGGTCACCAAGGCTGGGCAGGGCCTTGCAATGCTTCAAGGGCTGTGATGGTCATAAATTACAATTTGTCAGTTTGTACCATTGATCCTGTTAAGTGCATCACTATATAAGCTAATAACTTCTGTAGTTGTCTACCTATCTATCTATCTATTTACTGCCAGACGCCTCAATCCCGTAAGGGGTGACCACAGACAAATCGCCTCCAAGTAGCCATGTCCCCTGCCATTTCACTACCCTGCTCCCGGCTCACCCCCCCCCCTCCCTCATATACTTCTCCACTCCATCCCTCCATCTCATCCTTGGTCACCCCCTCCCTTTCCCTCCCTCCACTTCACTCACATACACTTTTCTCGTCAGTCTCTCACTCTCCATCCTCTCCACATGGCCAAACCACCTCAGTGTGTTTCTCCTAACGATTCCTATCACATCCACATCCTCATCACAACACTTCTTCACTTCCTCATTTGTCAGTCTGTCTCTCCATGTGACTCCACATGCTTCTCTCTAACTCATTTTCACTGCTCTCACACTTGACTCCTGTCCCTCCAACAAGGTCCATGCTTCACCTTCATAAGTTAGAGTTGGTATCACAATAGCCTACTGTCATGTAGTAACATTTTCACGTCCATGCTCACTTCCTTGTTTCTTATCACTGATTTCAAATAACCAGCAACCTTTCTTCTTTGTTGTACCCTTTCAAGCACTTCCCCCTCTAAACTTCCATCCTTACTCATCACACTACCCAAGTGCTTAAATGCACTTACATTTTCCATTTCCTCCTCATCCAACCTCACTGTACATACACTGATTTCACCTTTAGATTCCGTTTCTCACACACTCTACCAAACTCTTCCACCAAACCTTGCAGCTCCCCTTAGTCTTCACTTAACAACACAGTATCATCTGCAAACAACAGTACAGGGAGTTTCCAAAAGCTGCCCTCTCTCAGTAGGGCCGCTCAAACATCTACTGCCTTACCTTGTATCTCTTTTATAACCCCATCCATATACAGATTGAACAACCATTGAGACATGACACATCCCTGTTTCAATCCAACCATCAAATAGAAAAATTCACTCAGTTCACTATCCACACGTACTGCAGCCTAAGGACCCTCATACATACTCTTCACGGCATTCAGCATTTTCCCATCTACTCCATATCTTCTTGATACTTTTCACAATCCTTGTCTATCCACCCTGTCATATGCTTTCTCCAAATCCATGAAGGCTGCATACAGCTTCTTAGCCTTCTCCAGAAACTTTCCCACTAAAGATCTAAGAATGAATATCTGATCTGCACAACCTCTTCCCTTGCTAAAACCTCCCTGTTCTTCTCAAACTAATTCCTCTGTTATTCCCCTAACTTTGTCAATAAGTATCATACCATATACTTTTCCTATTTCACTAAGAAGACAAATGCCCCTATGATTACCACACCTTCCTTTTCTCTTTTTCCTTTGTAGAGGGGAATAATTATACCTGACTTCCAATCCTCTGGGACTCTACCTTCCTCCCAGGCCAATCTGCACATCTTCCACGTCCATTCCACCACTATCTCTCCCCATGATTCAGCATTTCACCACACACTCCATCAATTCCTGGGGCTTCCCCCATTTCAACTTTCTTCACTGCTTCCACAACTTCCATCCCACTGATTTCTTCCTCTCTTCTCACATCCCTCCATCTCCCAGCCATTCCCCAGCCACATGCACTCACATTGCTTTCATTCTCAGTGTTCAACAATTCCTTTAAGTGATCTATCCATCTGATCACTTTTTCTGCCTTCTCCACTAGTAATCTACCATTTTTATCTTTCACTCCCCAAGTAACTTCTTTGCCACTCTGTCTAACTCTCTTTACCTCCTTCCAGAACATTTTCTTGTATTCATCCACTTCACACTCAAATTCCTTCCAAATTCCTCATCCACTCTCTTCTTACTTTCCTACTAATCTTTCCACCTCTCTCTTCCTCTCTACATATAACTCTCTCTTCTGTCTCTCAACTTCTTTCATGCCCCTATTTCTCATCCATTCATTATGTGGTTTCCTCCTTTGTGTCACCACGTCTCTCACCTCTTCATTCCGCCATGCTGTTCCCTGCACGCCCTTTCGTTTTCTCTTCATCCCACACACCACCTCACATGCTACACAGATTTCTTCTGTGAATATCTTGCACACACCTTCCACGTCCCCCATGTGCTCCATTCCATATTTACCCAATCACTCCTCCACTTCCCTATTTTATTCTGCCTTTTTTCCATCCTCTTCTAACCTTTCCACTCTCCTTGTATAAGCTACTCCCTCCTGTCCTTCCCTTCTTCTATTTCTCCATTTCATTTGTACCTTGATTCTGACCACCACTTGGTGGTGGTCAGAAAGTCCACTCCTCCAGACTCTGTATACTCTTGCATCCATTACACAGCTTCTCATCCTTTCATCCACACATACATAATCAATCATTGCCTTCCATTCATTCAGTTCACCACCCACTCGCCACATATAGCTATGAATAATTTTGTGCCTGAAGAGGGTATTGGCTATCACCAGCCCCCTCCTGGCACAAATGTTCCCTAAAGCACTACCATTCTCATGCATCTCTACAGGCACACCCCACTCACCAACAACTCCATCCACCTTCACATTCCCTACTCCAATAAAAAACACACTGTCATTCCCTTTAAACTTTTCCATGCATTCTTCCACATTCATCCAGAACTCTTCTCTAACTCTGCTTGCATGATATTGCTTTGGCGCATACACGCTTACAACCACCCACATTTGTATTCCAACTTTCAGTCTTACTCACACAATCCTTGAGCCAACTGGTCCATACTCTCTTATATTCTCCTTCCATCTGTTACTCACAACAGTGCACACTCCTTCTTTTGCCCTGTCATTCTTACCTACTCCTGCGCATATACCCCATCCATACTCCCATTCTCACACCCTCACCTCCCCATTTAGTTTCAGTTAATCCACATACATCCACTTTCGCACCCTCAAGCACCTGGACAATCTCTCTTTCTTGCACCTAATGATTTGCACCTCTTACATTGTCACGAGTCGGCTCGTGACATCATTTGGTGGTAAACCGCGAACTCTAGTGGAATCCCAGTGTTATCATTCAGTTAACCGCTCACCCGGTCGGGAGTGTTTTCAAAACAATTTTTCAGTGTGTCATAAATGATCGTTTTTGTGCGAGACGTTAGCACTTCCGCTGAGCGATTTATTTTGGGCATGTTTCGCTCATTCTAGCCGTTAGTAATGTGGCCACAGCACTTACCTCTTTCCCACGATTTAGTCAGTCGAGGTTTGAACGCCGTGAAAGCAGGTTGGGCCCAGAGCGTATTCCTGTTGTTCAGTTCCTGAACGTCCACCTAGACGGTGAATCGGCGAGAGACAGCGAGTGCAGTGTCCTTCCAGTAATGACGCCCAGTCATGCGCTTAGTCCACTCTTTGACCAGTATTTCTTTTCGCTTTTTTTCCTAGGTTTAAGAGTTTAGCTTTGAGTGAGCGAGTGAGTGCAATCTCTTTATTTTGAATTCATTTTGAAATGTAACGTAAATTGATTCCTTTGTAATCAATAAATTTAACAGTTCTTTTCCTCGAGCTTAATGTAATGTAAACTCGTGGTTCATTTCTCCATACTAAGCTTATTTCCCTTATAGCTCCTAGCTTGCATAAACGTTTTGCTATTCATGACTGGTACTTAGGCCAGTCTTGTATTAAGCTTAAAATCCGTTGTGCCATCTAGGAGTTAACGTATCAGCAAGAATCTGTTATTAATAGCATTAGTTATTGATTGTCAGGGGTGAAGTCACTTTCTCCAGAGGCCAACAGTACTAATAAATAGCATTTGTGAGTAATTAGTCTCTGCTGTGTACTGTTGAGAAAGTTTATAACTTCTCGTTCTGAGAGAATCGGCGAAGCAAGCCAGCATAAAGTAATCATTGCTTGATTTTTATCAAGACAATTCATTGTTCCTGCTCCTCAGTATTACTGAACATTATCCTTTAATATTTCATATTCTTAAAAACCCCGTGACAGTTGGCGACCTCATTCCAGGATAGTAACACCTAGCTCTGAAGCTGTTCACGAGATAATACTCACTCGTTCATACTTAGGTATTTATCATTAAAGCCTATAGGCACTACCTTACTGGTGATTATTGATTCATTTTTATTAATTTACATAATACTTTTCACAGTCAGTTGTTTGTTTAATTTTCTTTCTTTACCAGTTTAATTAGATAAAACTGGCCACCACTAACCTGTGCCTGTATTCTTTATTCTTGATTATTGACATCTTTCTCTGGAAAAATTGCGGTCAGTACTGAGTTGCTAGTTTACTTAGATTGAGTTAGCATCATGACAGCCAGCGTCTATGTACAGGAAGCTAAAGATATGGGCCTTACTGACCCAGAAAAAATTCAAAACTACGTCCTCTCACGGTTTAATTACGAGCAACAACGTGAGAAAGATGCTCTTGAAGAACGCGAAAGAGAACGTGAACATGAGCGAAAACAATGCGAGGAACATGAGAGAGAACGTGAATACGAGCGAAAACAACGCGAACTCGAGTTAGAACAAGAGCGAAAACAACGCGAACGCGAGCTAGTACAAGAGCGAGAACAACGCGAATACGAGCGTGAACAACGAGACAGAGAACGAGAACACGAACGTGCCGAGTGAGAAGCACTCAAAAAACATGAACTTGAAGTGCTGAAGGTCAAGCGAGATTCCTTGGCTTCAGACACATCTGGTGCAGCTGGCCAAAGCTCCACGAGCTTTCTCCCTGCACATGTTATGGCGACCCCACACATCAAGCTTCTCCCATACAAAGATGGCGAGCGAATCGAGCCATACATAGCTCGTTTTGAAGACATGGCTCAACTGTACCAGCTGGATGATGCAGCTAAGTGGCTTCAGTTTCGTAGCCTGTTTGAGGGCCCTGCCCTCGATGTTGTCCACAGAATTCGTGGAGACAATCTCACGTATGAGATGATGAAGGCCACACTCGTCAAAGCGAGCGGTCTCAAAGTTGACGACACCAAGAGTCAGTTCATGAGGGCGTGTTTACAGGATAAAGAGACTGCCGTTCAGTTTCTTGACCGGCTTACTGCTTACTTAGATGAGTGGATGGAGAAAGATGAAACTCCTTCCACGCATGAGGGGATAATTGACGTTATGCTGTGCACGCAGCTAGAAAACTCGTGGCTTACTGAACTTATGGCTCAGCCTAAGATCTGCCAGGTAAGAGATGCCAGCCAAATGGTGAAGAAGGCTGACGCATTCTTTACTGTGTACGGGTATCAAACTCGTAAGCAGTATACCTGGAACAGGAAACATGATAAATCTGGAAAACCATCTCAGACTGAACCCCAGCAACAAGGCCGTTCTCAGAATAATGGCCAAGGTTCAAAACCGCAGAGGAAGGACCAGGGGCAAAACACTCAGAAACCTGAATGGAAGCGGTACAACAAGTACCCTAACCAGCAGCAGTATCAGCCACACAACCGACCATCGGGACTGTCTTTTTCAGCACCAGCTTAAGTGAATAGGAGGCAGGAGGCGAACGCAGCCTTCATTCCTCAGCAGCAGCACGGTGGTCACGTCCCTACCAGTACGGGTACTCCCCCACAGTTCTCTAGTCCCACAGCAACAGTGAACCCCCCTCCACAGATGGCCAATGCTCCATCTGCCCAGGCAGTGAGTACGACCCCTCAGGTATCTAGTTCACAGGGCACCATGTTTGCTGCATCATTTATTCAGCAGCCTAATCAGTGGCTAGCTGCTTCCTCCACAGGCCCTCCCACAGGTTACAGTGCCTTCCTTGTTCAGCCAGGGTTTGTGGGAGCCATCCCTGTGAAGGTCCTGAGAGACAATGGATCCTCAGGTTGCTCTGTCAAGCAGAGTCTAGTTCAGCCTGAGCAGTACACAGGTCGACAGATCCATGCTAACCTTATTGATGGATCAGTGAGATTGTTCCCTGAGGCACTTACCCAGATGGCATCTCCATTTTACACTGGTACAACACTCCCAGTTGTCATGCCAGAACCTTTATTTGACCTTATCATAGGCAATATTCCCGGTGCCAAGGATAGCTGCACCGAAGATGACGCTACTCAGACTTCGGCTACAGTTACACGACCCATAGCTGAGGCTCCAGACTGTGTCACCCCAGTGACCATTGAATCGCTGCAAGATCTGATGTGTAGCCAAATTGTTGTTCAAGAACAACATTCTGACCCGACACTTGCTGCCGTGCGAAAGAAACAAAAGGGTAGAGTGATAAAGTATTCACGGGGAGGTCTAGCCAAATTCCTTCACAAACAAGGACAGCTCTACCGTGAGTCACGAACACCCAAGGGCGAGTTTCGACTCCAGTTTGTCGTTCCCGCCAAGTACTGCCAAGCAGTGTTAGAATGGGGTCATTGTTCAGCCTCAGGAGGTCACATGGGCAAAAGGAAGACCCAGGGCCATATCCAAGCTGACTTTTTCTGGCCAGGGATGGGACGAGACATGGATAGTTTTGTGCGTTCCTGCAACGTGTGTCCACGTAAACCAATCAGGGACATGTCCTTCCTGCGCCATTTGAACCCACACCCATAATCTCTGAAGCAGTTGAGAGACAGAGCAGTGGTGAAGTAGGTGCAGACCTGATGTCTCGCCTGCTAACTCACTAACGCGGGCAACTGTTGTATGCTGGGTTCCGTAAGATAGGCGTTCTCAGAGATTTGAGTAATCCAAGGACGAGCCTGGTTCCCAGTTAAAAGTGTAGACCTGACATCTCACCTGTTGGCCCCACAGGACACAGTATGTCCAGGGCGTGTACATACATGTATACCATAAGTTAAGGGGAAAGTTTGAGAACCCTGCAGAGACAGTCCGAGGCTGTGTATGAATTACCTTGTGGAATGTCTCGAGCTGTGGGCCTCTCTGAGGATTCCCGGAGAATGCACAATATCCACGTGAGTGTTCATTCTCACGGTGGGTGTTAAAACGTGACCTGCCCGAGATTGCGTAGCGATTTTCAGCTTCCTGTATTAGTCGTAAGTGTAGAGTAAGGTTAACCAATAAATTGCCCATTCTAAGAAATTTGAGCAATTCAAGAACTGGCACGTTTCGTGGTTAATAATGTTAGGTTAACTAGTAAACTGCCCGTTCTAAGAGATTTGAGCAATTCAAGAACTAGCACGTTTCCTAGTTAATAAGCATTAACCAGTAAACTATAAGGGTTCTAAGCAATTTGTGAATTCAAGAATTACGTTTCCCGGTTAATAATGTCATAAGTACTGATTGCTAGGCAGAGAGAGAGAGAAATAACAGTTTTGATGCTCCACCTTAATTCCTTTTGCAGGTGCAGCTGGTGGGTGCAGCATTGCCGTGCAGATCAGCTGCTCATCCCTGTCACATGCTGCCGCCCCTTCTCTTCTGCCTCGTCATCATTATATATTATAAATTTGCATTACATGATTTTACACGTAGGTACAGTTACACCACAACTGTCACACCTACACCATGTATTACATACATCACGCTACATAACAATTATTAGTTAAGGTAAATGTAGCGAACTTTTCGCTCAGTTTGACCTGAGTACAGGATTTTTCACCGTCGTCACGGAGTTTTTCCCTCAAGCTTGCTTCTATTAACGTAAATACGATTTTTTTTCGTTCACTGGCGACTGTGACTTTCTCCTGTAGCAGGATAGCACACGCACACCACAGTGTGAATCTTGTGTGACTGAGTTAGGATTTATATGTATGTATATTGAAATTATTTTTCCTGGAAAAAATTTTTCAACTTTTGATGGGGCGTAATGTCACGAGTCGGCTCGTGACATCATTTGGTGGGAAACCGCGAACTCTAGTGGAATCCCAGTGTTATTGTTCAGTTAACCGCTCACCCGGTCAGGAGTGTTTTCAACACAATTTTTCAGTGTGTCATAAATGATCGTCTTTGTGCGAGACGTTAGCACTTCCGCTGAGCGATTTATTTTGGGCATGTTTCGCTCATTCTAGCCATTAGTAATGCGGCCACATCTCTTGCCTCTTTCCCACGATTTAGTCAGTCGAGGTTTGAACGCCGTGAAAGCAGGTTGGGCCCAGAGCGTATTCCTGTTGTCCAGTTCCTGAACGTCCACCTAGACGGTGAATAGGCGAGAGACAGCGAGTTCAGTGTCCTTCCAGTAACAACGCCCAGTCATCCGCTTAGTCCACTCTTTGACCAGTATTTCATTTCGTTTTTTTTTCCTAGGTTTAAGAGTTTAGCTTTGAGTGAGCGAGTGAGTGCAATCTCTTTATTTTGAATTCATTTTGAAATGTAACGTAAATTGATTCCTTTGTAATCAATAAATTTAACAGTTCTTTTCCTCGAGCTTAATGTAATGTAAACTCGTGTTTCATTTCTCCATAGTAAGCTTATTTCCCTTATAGCTCCTAGCTTGCATAAACGCTTTGCTATGCATGGCTGGTACTTAGGCCAGTCTTGTATTAAGCTTAAAATCCGTTGTGCCATCTAGGAGTTAACGCATCAGCAAGAATCTGTTATTAATAGCATTAGTTATTGATTGTCAGGGGTGAAGTCACTTTCTCCAGAGGCCAACAGTACTAATAAACAGCATTTGTGAGTAATTAGTCTTTGCTGTGTACTGTTGAGAAAGTTTATAAATTCTCGTTCTGAGAGAATCGGCGAAGCAAGGCAGCATAAAGTAATCATTGCTTGATTTTTATCAAGACAATTCATTGTCTCTTCTCTTCAGTATTACTGAACATTATCCTTTAATATTTCATATTCTTAAAAACCCCTTGACATACATTCCATGTAGCCATCAGTAACATGGCCTTTGTTCGGTCCTTAGTCGTCACCTTTTGGTCAGTTCTGGTCCGAGGCTTCTTGTTCGTATTTTTAGTTAGTTGTTTTCCGGGGAGGGGCACTAACCCTCCGCCAAACCTCTTGCTGTCACGTAGCAAACACATATTGGTTGGTTATAAGGTTACCACCCAGCGCTGCAAATTATTTCCTGGTTCACAGGAAATCATTTGGCTTGCCACTATATGTAGAGCTACCCTAAAAACAGAGTACCACTACACTAAATGGGTGGATGATAGGCGTCCCCAGCTACCAGTAAACACAGTCGTGTATCAGAAATAATCAGGAAATAGGATGCATAACTGGCGAACCAGCATGAGATGAAGGCTGGCCCTAAAAAAAACCACTACTCAGTACCAACCCCCTCTCCTAAGACGCTCTATCCTTTTCATATCCTCCATCATTTCTAATTCTTCTTTCTGTTACTATGATATTTCCTCTTCAATTACTCTGTCTCTTTATGTCCCCTATAGTCATACCACCTCAACGCATTTCTGTTTCCCACAACATCCCCGTCTAATTGTGAAAACAAACAAGTAAAAGCAAAATCGAAATGACGATACGAACAAGAAAACTGAAAACAAGGAAACGGGATAAAACACAGGAGTACAGTAAATGAGGAAGAACTACCTGACGTCGTGGGAGGCAATGGTGACGAGCTGTGACAGAGGAGCAGATGTGTGCTTCCACAGTGGCCAGCAGCGTAGGATTAGGCGTCTGACAAAAGACAAATAAATGAACAGGCAAAAAGAGATGCATATGACACCCCTATCAAGTAAATTACACGTGACCTTTTTAATCCAGTTTTTAATGAGGGTTTTCATGCAAATGATCACTGCTATTATTAAAGAGAGAGAGAGAGAGAGAGAGAGAGAGAGAGAGAGAGAGAGAGGCTTCAATGGCCCTTACACAGAAATAACATTATGCTAAGCTAAATGGATCGGTCAACTAAATTATAAGAGCCTGACTTGGAAGAAAACAGGCTTCGGTCCTCGTTCTGCTTTATTTGCGCTTACAAATAGCCAGGCTTCATTCGTTAGCTGCATATCGGTGACGGTAATAGCATCAACCCCAGGAAACAGGAGGCTGTCTGGCGAAACATACACACACACACACACACACACACACACACACACACAATATATATATATATATATATATATATATATATATATATATATATATATATATATATATATATATATATATATATATATATATTCATCATCATCATCATCATCATCATCCCGCCTGCCCCTTCATCTTACATGCAGGTGGACGAACCAATCAACGGTATGCCCAGTGAAATGGGCCTCACACGAATACATTCATCATTCAAGCCCTCGGTATTCTGGTTCCATGTGACAGATACACTTGTCCACACATAGCGTCATGTTAACAAAGACGATCCGATGACTGTCAAGATAAAAAAAAAAAAGGGGGGGGGGGATGCCAGACCTTTTGTCATACACTCCTCTATACAAATTTCATCCAGCCAATTCTCTCACTTGTCAGTTTCCTTACCTCGTCAGCTTCAATACCTCTCGTTCTCACACATTGATTTACTGCATCCATCCACCTTTATATTGGCCTTCCACGCCTCCTCAAGCCTTTTAACTCGCTGAGATATAATCCTTTTCGCAGCTCTATTCACTTCCTTTCTCTCCACATGATCTAATATCTAAACACACTCTAAACTTTGACGTCCACATACTTCCTTACTGTATATCTTTCATCACTCTCAGCACTCCACATACATTTCTCAACAACTTCAGTTCCACTGCTCTTACTCTTGGCTTTTTATTTTCAACCCACACCATAGTGCCACACCCTTATGTTAGAGAGAGCACTAAAATTCTTTCATGCAAGACTCTCGTAGCCGCCACACTTAGACTTCTGCTTCTTATCGAGGCATTCATAGCATCAGCCACTTTCTTTCACTATGACACTCTACCTTCCTATTCTTTTACCTAATTACCTCTCTTTTCTATCACTGAACCTAAGTACTTAAACTCTTCTCACCAATTCAGGTCTTTCTCCATTCACTACAACATCACATTGGGAGTAGCCATCTCTCTAATCAACGGTCACTTTACGTTTATCTTTAATTTACTTTCAAGACACGATGCTTGCAGTCATTAACATAGCTCTGCATCAGTTTCCCAAGCATTGTTCTCTGTTTGCAAATAGTAGTGAATCATCTGCATACATCACGTGTCAGATACTCAACCCTGCACCATGCAATTCCATTGTCATCTCTCTCTTTCTCTCCATAACTCGCATTTTTACCTCTCTCATAATACCATTCATTTCTGCATCATTTCTGCAACATTCGCGGCCTTTCCTCTAACTTTCTATATGTTAAACACCACCTCTTCTCCTCTATACCTCACCTTCTCTTTTTAACCAAGACTCAGCTGTCTGAAGCAACCTACAGCAAAATCCTTTTCTGTATCCTCCTACTTTCTCTATACTCATTTCAATGCCAAAGGTGGTTGTTGTGTATATGTACGCAACAACTTATCTTGCTCTCGTGTTCCTGAACTTGATTCTTCGGAATTCTCTACTCTCTGGTTTCGGCTTTCCTGTTATTCTCTGACTAATTATATCTGCGCAGTTTACTTATCTCCTAATTCTACTGACTATCAAAGACTCTTCGACTATCTTACTTCGACATTCTATCCATTTCTTCTTTCTCTGAAATCTCTATTCCAGGAGATTTCAATATTCACCACCATCTTTGGCTCTCCTCTCCTTTCACTGATCCACCTGGTGAACAAGCCTACATATTTTCTATCCTTAATGACCTAGAGCAGCTTGTACAGCACCCTAACCATATCCCTGACCGCCTTGGAGAGAGCTTCAAAATATTTGACCTCTTTCTTACAACTAATCCTTCTGCTTACACTGTTAATCTTTTCTGTCCGTTGGGCTCCTACAGTCACAACCTTATTACCTTAACCTGTCCTATCTCTCTGGTACAGCCTGTGGACCCTCCAAAGAAACGTCGACTGTGGCACTTTGGAGCTGAGGATTGGGAGGCCCTCAGGCAGTACTTCTTTGATTTTCCCTGAAATGATTATTGCTTCCATGGCCAGGAGCCATCTGATTGTGCCTTGTGCATTACGGAGGTTATTCTCTCTGGCATGGAAGTATACATTCCTTTCTCATATCCTTTGAATAATGCAAGAAAGCTTTTGTTTCATCACGCTTGTTCTAATGCTGTCCGCAACAAGAAGAGGGCCTATAAAACGTACCACAACCAACCCATCCCTGAGTCGCACCTTGTTTATGTTTCTGCCCGGAATCGTGTTAAGTCTGTTCTTCGCGCTGCTATAAATAATTTCATCTGTAATAAATGCTCCCAACTCTCCAACTCAAATTCTTCCCACTCCTTCTGGCACCTTGCCACAAACTTTTCTAACAATTGTACCTCATCATCCTTCCCTCCTCTTCTCTACTCTGATGTCTCTTTAGTTATTTCTTCTACTGATAAAGCAGATCTCTTTGCTCAGACTTCCTCCTCCAATTCCACCTTAGACGAATCCGGTGCTGTTCCTCCATCACTTCTCCCCTCTGACTTCCTCATGGCTGGCATTAAAATTTCTTCAGCTGATGTATTTTCTACTATCACTGGTCTCAATACTAACAAGGAATATGGACCTGATGGTGTCCCTCCTGTTGTCCTCAAGAACTGTGCTTCTCTGCCCACACCCTGCCTTTGTAAACTCTTTCGCCTTTGTCTTTCAACTTGTATCTTTCCCTCTCACTGGGAGTTTGCTCTCATTCAACCAGTCCCATAGAAGGGTGACCATTCCCAACGTTCTAACTATCGTCCAATTGCTTAAACATTATGTGTCTCAAAAGTTTTTGAGTCTGTTCTTAACAGAATAATTTTAAAGCATCTTTCCTATCACTACCTTCTCTCTGATCGTCAGTGTGGGTTCCGTCAGGGACGCTCAACTGGCGACCTTCTCACCTGCCTTTCAGACTCCTGGTCATCCTCCTTTCGGGATTTGGCAAAAGCTTTGCCATTGCACTTAAAATTTCCAAATTGCCCTATTACAGGTTCCATCCTTCTCTCTGTGATTTCATCTACAGTTTCCTTTCTGGTCTTTCTATAGCCGCTGTTATAGACGGCCATCGTTCTTCTCCTAGATCTATCAACAGTGGTGTTCCTCAGGGCTCTGTCCGATCACCAACCCTCTTCCTTTAATTCATCAATGATCTTCTAAGCTGTACATCTAACCTTATCCACTCATACGCTGATGATTCCACTCTTCACCTTTCCATTCTGTTTCCACAATGTCTATGTCAGTAGTTTCTTCAACAAACAAGGGTTTGAGGCTATGGCAGACCTAATGTCTGACTTGGCTCGTATCTCTGACTGGGAAAAAAATAATTTTGTTGTTTTTAATGCATCAAAGACGCAGTTCTTGCACCTAATAACCCGACAAGGTCTTCCACAGGAGCACCCTCTGATGTTTATTAATATCCAGCTGTTTATTGATATACAGCTCAATCCTGCATCATCCTTGAACATGCCTGGGGTTTCGTTCACTCGGAATTTATCTTTGAAAGATCACATTACATCTCTTGTAAAATCTGCTTCCAAGAGATTAGGTGCACTAAGCCGACTCTGTACCTTCTTTACCCCTGCACAGTTGTTGACTTTATACACGGGTTTTATTCGCCAGTGTAGAGTACAACTCTCATGTGTGGGGAGGCTCCCCACATACAGCTCTTCCCAATAGGGTGGAGTCAAATCGTCTCATTAACTCTCCTCTTCTTACTGGCTCCCTTCAACCTCTGTCTCTTCGCCGCTCTATTGCATCTTTATCTCTTTTCTGTCATTACTTCCATGGTCATTGCTCCTCTGAACTGTCTGCCTGCGTCCCTCCACCTCTACGATGGGTGTGCAGCACCTGTCAAGCAACAAACACTCATCCCTTTTCTGTCCAACTCTCAAATGCAGGAGTTAACTGTTCCTCCCAGTCCTTTATTTATGCAACAGGTCATTTCTGGAACTGTCTCCCTCTGTCTGTATTTCCTACTTCCTATGACTTCCAGTCTTTCAAACGCAGTGTGTCCAGGCATCTCGAAATGATCGGATCTTGAATTTGGCTCTCTTTCGCATTGTTTTTATTTTCTTGGAAAGAACTGTTGTGCAGGTTCCTAGCCTTTGGTTCCTTCTTCCTCGCATATATATATATATATATATATATATATATATATATATATATATATATATATATATATATATATATATATCATCATCATCCAGTACATGTCGACTGCTGAACAAAGGCCTCCCCCATCCTTCCCCACGAATTCCTTGACTGAGTCAACCTTTTCCACGTTTTCCCTGCAAATTTCTGTCTCATCTCCCCACTTCCTGTCTGGCCTTTTTCTGCTACGCTTACAATCTCTTGTAGTCCAGTCAGTCAGCCTCTTGCTTCATCGGTTATCCCTTATTCTTGCTGTTCTTGCTGTTCTTTTATATCTTCTATAATATCTTTGACTTTAGTCTGCTGTCTCACCCAAGTTTATCTTTACCTGTCTCTTAAAGATATTCCCAACATTGACCTTTCCATTGCTTTCTGAGAACGGATTAATTTATTTTCCATCGATTTTGTCAGTTTCCAGGTCCACAACCATACGTCATAGCTGGAAATATACTTTTCGTTTCATACAAACTGGCAAGCTACTTTTCGTAATGTCTCTGTGTTTACCAGAAGCTTTACATCCAACTGTAATGCGTCTTCTTATTTCGCTGCCCCAAGTAATTGTACTCTTCGACTTCTTCAAGAATTTTTTCGCTTACTCTGATGATGCTCTTTGGTATTTGTGGATTAAACACTAGGCTAATTTAGTTATACTCCGATTCATCTTTAGCCCTACTTTGAGATTTTCTCTGTTCAGTTCATTTAACATTTCTTGCAATTTCTCTGCTCTTCCTGAGATTAGGACAATATAATCTGCAAATCTTGAATAGTTTAGCGTTTCTCCATCTATGTTCACTCTTTTGTTTTCCCAGCTTAGCTTCCTGAAAATACTTTCTAGGCGTGCTATAAATATATTTGGTGGAACTGTTTCTCCCTGACGGACGCCCTTCTCAGACCAAATTTTTTCCGAGTCCTTATCTAATTTAACGTTGTAGCAGTTCCCTCTTTATATATGTGTTCGAGCAGTTTTACAATATTCTTATTCACTCCTTGTTCTCGCATTGAATTTATAATTGCTATGTGCTCTACTGAGTCGAAAGCCTTTGCGTAATCAACAAAGCCTAAGCACAGTGGTTTATTATATTCTATAGTTTTCTCAATTAGTTGATTCATTGTGTGTAGATATAGTCGAATACCTGCTTCGGAATCCTGCCTGTTCACGAGGTTGTTTTTCCTCCAAAGTTGTTATTATTCTGTTCGTGAGGACATTTGTGATGAGTTTGTAAATGACTGATGATAAGCTAATGGGTCAGTAGTTACTATGATCTTGTAAGACACCTTTTTTGTGAAGTAAATTAATTTTTGCATTACACCGTGTTTTGGGAACTTTCTTTTTCATAAACTGAGTAAATAAGAGAGCAAGTTTGTTGTGTACTTCTACATCCAACAGCAAATCTGCTACAATGCCATCCTCTCCCGGAGCCTTCCCTCTATTCATAGTTTTAAGAGAAATATATTCTTCGCCTGGAGTTTCCTCAGGTATTTCACTTGTGCCTGCTGAAAAGTTAGCTATTGGTACTACGGTCTTTCATGCATACAGTTCTTTGTAAAATTCTTCAACCCTTTTCACCATCTTATCTCTGCATTTAATGACGTCACCGTTTTTGTCTTTCAGTGATGTAATTTGTTGCTCTCCTAGTGCCATTTTACTTCGGACCTGTTTCAGACTTTTTCCTTTTTTGATGGTTTCTTTGAACTGATCCGTGTTTCTCTTTCTTTTATCTTCTCTTTGTCTCTTCTTGATAAGCTTATTTAATTCCGCTTGTTCTATTCCATTTGCTTTGTTTTTACTTTTTCTTTCTTTTTTCCATAAGCTCGAGTGTCATTTCTGAATACCTCTTGGCTTTGGTTGCATTAGGTTTTCCTACTACCTCCGCTTATTCTCTTTAGCACTTTTGTTAGTCTGTCATTCAGCTCATCAATGTCATATTCAGCATTACTTAGAGCCTGAAATCTTTTCCTTATGAAAGGCTGCTTCACTTTCGTTTACTTTTAATGGGCATATCTTTTTATCTTTAATCATCTTTCTTTAACTTCGGAAATTGAATCTGGATGTGCAACCCATCATTCTATGGTCACTTCCCACATTTATTTTGTTGATAACTGTGACATTTGTGATCGTGTTATTCTTATCTTCTATAATGAAATCGATTTCATTCTTTGTTTCTCCATTTGGGCTTCTCCGGGTCCATTTTCTCCCTGTTCTTTTGTGAAAGAATGTGTTCATTATTCTCATGTTATACAATTCAGCAAAATATACCACCATTTCTCCTCTTTCATTCCTTATTCCAACTCCAAATTTTCCCATTCATGCTTCTTCATTTTTTTGTTTTCCCAACTTTTGCATTGAAGTCTCCCATGAGTATAGTATATGTGGTCTTTTTTTATTCCATAATCTGGGAGATGTCATCATAGAGTGTTTCAATTTTTTCATCTGAGCTTTGAGAAGTTGGTGCGTATACTTGTATTACTTTCAGGGTATATTTTTTGCAGTCTAATTACAGTCCTTGCTACTCTGTCAGATATACTGCTGAAATTAACAATGCTGTCTCCAAGATTTCTGTTAATAAGAATCCTACACCACTAACTCTTTCATTTTGCCTTCTGCTGTAGTAAAATAGGTGGTTGATGTATTCGAGCAAAGTTACTATTTCTTCTTTTCTGTAGATCTCACTCAAACCTACAATATCCCAACTAATGTTTTCCAATTCAGTCATTAAGTTATCAAGTTTGTAATCTGCGAAGTTTCTTACATTGCATGCATAGATCTTCATGGATTTCATTTTGTTTATATCCCAGTCTCTAACTTGCCAACACGGTGCGTTCTTACTTTCTTTGGTACACTGCCCATAAGCACAGGAGGCAAAGCGGTTGGACCTTTAGTAGACGATGATCCAACAGGAACGCCCGTCAAATCAACTGCAATAAAACTCATGTTTGGCTGGAAGGATTGTGGCAAATAATCTAACATCCCTGCCACATACTGTAGTTTCTTGTGAAATGTAAGTTTTGTGCCACCTTATTCAGTATATTCGGTGGAGCCATATACGATAGGTTTTTTGGTGAGATGTAATTTCTGTGCCACCTTATTCAGTATATTCGATGGAGCCATATATCTACGAAGCCTTCCCCTATATATATATATATATATATATATATATATATATATATATATATATATATATATATATATATATATATATATATATATATATATATATATTTTGCCTTTTCACTTTCATTTCTTTTCACCTAATGAGGGTGAGATGAGTGATAACTAGGACGAAAGGTTCCTTCAAGACAATTAGCTGATGGAAGCCCGATATCGAGGCTGGTTTATTTCAGACTTGATAAATGATAACTGCTGGTTCCTGCTGTACAACACAAGCTGTGTTTCATACATAAGCACAAGAGCAACTGTTTCAGTATACATTATTAATCTCTTCTGAACAGTGCCTACACTGAATGTACCGATTTTTTTTTTTTTAGTAACTTGTTCATAGACCTATGCCGCATTTTCCTTAAAACGAGGCACTGGAACAGAAGTGAACAAAATGAGCGTCCTAAGAAAATGTGCAAAGTCTACATACAGTACGGTACCGTCAGGCATCATCCTTTGGAGATTATTTCGTAATATTACTCCTGCACTTCTGTGGCCCTCAAGTGAAACAAGAAACCTGCCAAAGCAAGAAACTAATATTTAACTATTCTTGATGTAACTTTTGTGCACAGCAAGAAATGTTTGGACTGCAAAGCGAACCGAACCGAAAATGGGTCAGTACTGTGCGTAACGGATCAAAAACTCCAGTAGGAGTGACCATTCATGTTCCATTAATCTTTCAATGATGATTTTAAAGGTATGTCATTACACATCTGAAGCATAGTGTATAATGCATATACGGCATTCAATTGCATGAATCTGTGGTTGTTGCCGTTATGTTTCGACATTGCTGATTGGCTGCAACCTGTGATGACGTCACTATTTTCACTTTTGTTCAACTTTGTTCTGTTTCTTGTGGTGGCGGAGAGTCTTGGATTAAGCAAAACTGAGAGGCTGTTCTTCTTTCTCAGATTTGTTTGACTTTGCTCCTTTCTGTTCCCACGATTTGAGGCCTGAGAAAATGCGGCAGTAATCTGCATCATACTCACTTTACAATGGAGATGAATAACTGTTTTATAAACAGATTGTGAAATTAATTTCTAATCACGCATATTAGATTTATTACAGTGCGCTTACATGCTTTAATACAATCTCGAATATGGAATGGCTGGTAACATAAATCTAATATACTACAGCAGCAGGCGTGTGTGTGTGTGTGTATTTTTGGGCAGCCGAAACTGCACATTCAAATCGCACCAAAATTGGTACAGAAATCGCAAAAAATTCGCTGATATGAAAAAACTTGGTCCCATCACGATTGAAAAACTTTTACCGGTACTACATTTAATGAGCGATAACATTTTGACCAAAAACACGCCGCTCCTGGCGCCCGGCATAGGATCTCCGTAGAATTTTTTGCCCACAGGTACAACTAATGTATTTCGGACATGCGTTCGGTCAACTCGGGTTCCATTCCCGAAGCTGCAAATAACACAATCAATTGGTTAGCTGCAAAAAATCTATGTGACAACGTTACACTAGAGCACACATAAACGCATATTAGATTTATTACAGTGCGCTTACATGCTTTAATACAATCTCGAATATGGAATGGCTGGTAACATAAATCTAATATACTACAGCAGCAGGCGTGTGTGTGTGTGTGTATTTTTGGGCAGCCGAAACTGCACATTCAAATCGCACCAAAATTGGTACAGAAATCGCAAAAAATTCGCTGATATGAAAAAACTTGGTCCCATCACGATTGAAAAACTTTTACCGGTACTACATTTAATGAGCAATAACATTTTGACCAAAAACACGCCGCTCCTGGCGCCCGGCATAGGATCTCCGTAGAATTTTTTGCCCACAGGTACAACTAATGTATTTCGGACATGCGTTCGGTCAACTTGGGTTCCATTCCCGAAGCTGCAAATAACACAATCAATTGGTTAGCTGCAAAAAATCTATGTGACAACGTTACACTAGAGCACACATAAACGCGAGAGCCCTACGCAGGAGCAAGTGAGAGGGGTCCGAAGGGCCCACGAGCACTTGTACATAATCATAGCTTGAATAGCTTACATGCTAGGAAAAATATAATATCAGAAACGAAGGAACAGCTCCATTCCAGGAGTAAAAAACACAGTTTTGCTTTGCTGCCCAGTGTAATTACTATGTGCTCCACTGAATCGAATGCCTTTTCGTAATCAACAAAACCTAAGCACAGTGGTTTATTAAACTCTGTAGGTTTCTCAGTTGGTTGAATCATTGTGTGTAGATGATCAGATCATAGTATAATACCCAGTTCGGAATCATGATGCTTATTAGGTTCTTTTTCTTCCAGATTTGTTTTTCTGTTTGTCAGGACATTGATGATGAGTTTCTAAATAACTTAATAAGCTAATAGGTCGAGAGATATTACGATTTTTCGAGTCGCCATTCCTGAAAAGCATAACTATTGCATTATGCAGTGTTTATTGGGTATTTTCTTCAATACACGGGTAAATAAGTGGGTGAGTCGGTTTTGAACTTCTACTCCTGCATCCGATGGTAAATCTGTTACTATTCCATCTTCCCTCGGGACCTTTCCTCATTTCATATTTTTAAGAGAGAAGTGTACTTCATCTGGTGTTATCTCTAGTTATTTCACTTGTGTCAGCTGAAAAGTCAGCTGTTGGTACTACTGTCTTTGATGCACACAGTTTTTTGTAAAATTCTTCAACTTTCTTCATCTTCGCCCTGCACTTAATGACCACCATTTTTGCCTTTCAGTGATATAATTTGTTGCATTCCTAATGCCACTTTTCTTCGAAACTGTCTCAGACTTTTTCAGTTTTTGATAGTTTGATATGATTTATGTTTCTCTTTCTCATTTCTTCTCTCTGTCTCTTGCTGATAAGCTAAATTAATTCTGCTGTTTCCTTTTCGACGTTCTTAGTTTTTACTTTCATTTTTTCTCCTCATGGGCTCGAGGATCGTTTTAGAATACTTGTTGGTCTTGGTAGTATTAGTTTTCCCCTACTACCACCGCTGATACCCTTAACACTTTGGTTATTCTACAGTTCAACTCACTGGTGTCACAGTCGGTGTAACTTAGACCCAAAAAGCTGTTCTTTATTTCTGAAATACAGCATTGTTTTGCTTACTTTTTTTTTAACATACCCTTTTACTTTCAATAAGCGTCTTTCTTTCACTTCTAAAATTGAATCGGTTGTGCAACCCACCATTCAATGGTCACTTCTAAGTTTACTTTGTTGATAAGTGTGACATTAGTGATCGTGCTATTTTTAGCTGCCATATTGAAGTCGATTTCATTCTTTGGACTTCTCCAGGGCCATTTTCTCCCTGTTCTTTTGTGGATGAATGTGTTTATTATTCTCATTCGTTTCAGCAAAGTTTACCAGCTTTTTACCTCTGTCATTCCTCCCTCCTACTCCGAATTCTCCCATACATGTTTGATTTGTCTGTTTGCCAATTTGGTATCAGAGTCTCCCATGGGTTTAGTATACTGGTCTTTTCGTCTTCCATATTCTGGGAGATGTCATCATAGAAAGCTTGTGTTTCTTCAACTGTGCTTGGAGAAGAGATTGCATATATTTTTATTACTTTCAGTGCGTGTCTTTTGCATAGTCAGTTTATAATCCATGCTATTCTGTCAGACACACTGCTGAATTTAACAATATTCTCAGCAAGATTTCTTCTAATTAGAAATCCTTCATCCCTAACTGTTCGATTCTGCCTTCCTCTGTGGTGAAATAGGTGGTTGTTGTCTTGAAGCTAGATGAATTTTTCTTCATTTCTGTGGATCTCGCTTAGACCTATATATAATATTCCAACTAATGTTCTCTAATTCAGTCATTAAAGTATCGAGTTTGTAATCTTCCGAAAAAGTTCTTTCATTGTGTGTGAAGATTTTCATGGAATTAAATTTACTTAATGTCGCAGTCTCTGATTTGCCGAGATAGAACCTACTCACTTTTGGTGGCACACTGCCCAGAAGCACAGGAGGCAGTGCGGTTTGATATTTAGCAGACGATGATCCAACAAGAACGCCCGTGAAATCATTAACAGCAGAAATAGTGTTTGGCTGGGAGGCTTGTGGCAAATAATCTCACCTCCCTGCCACATAGTTCCTCGTGAGACTTAAATTTTGTGCCGCGTGATTCAGTATATTCGTCGGAGTCCTTATAACTACTGGGGGCCCCAGGGTACGCGCCGTCTAAGAGTACCTTGTATTTCTATGAGACATTTCCCTATCCGCCACCCGAGGACGCGCCAGGAAGAAGCAGGATCCTACCATGAACATATAATATGCAGTACGGTATATATATATATATATATATATATATATATATATATATATATATATATATATATAGATATATATAGATGTGTGTGTGTGTTTTAGAATCGGTAATTCGTTTTTTTTTTCTTTGCATTTTTAAACCAGTGAATGGAAAAAACGGCAAGGAAACTTGATAATCACAAAGTGGGTCTGCACTACCTGTATACTCTGTGCAGGATTGGAAAAAAAACAAAAGTTTTTTTTTTTTTATCCAACTCGCCCTGATTTTATGTAAAAACCCATTTTTTTTTTTAATAAATCCCTGGTAACGCCCAGGATTTTTACAAACCTTCAGATTTTTATACAGTAAATATTTTTATTTCTTTTAAACGATATATTGTACGAAATACATTTTATAGCAGCGTACCATACTGTCATTTCTTTCAATACTGGACCACAAGTTGAAACACGTAGTACAAAGCTTATGAAACCTAGGGGCAGACATTCATGCTGATACTTGTAAAATACTATCAATCTATCAATCTATAGCCCGACGCCCTAATCCCTCAAAGGGAGGCCGCAGACAAAACGCCTCCAAGTCTCTCTGTCACCCACCATTTGACTACCCTACCCCCAATTCATCCCCCCTCCCTCATATACCTCTCAACTCCATCCCTCCACTTCATCCTCGGTCTACCCCTCCCTCTCCCTCCCTCCACCTCACCTACATACACCCTCTTAGTCAGTCTTTCATTCTCCATTCTCTCCACATGTCCAAACCACTTCAGTGTATTTCTCCTAATCTTCTCAACCACATCCACATCCACCCCACAACGTTCCTTCACTTCTTCATCCGTAGTAAAATACTACTACTCATAATATTACGCAATATATATATATATATATATATATATATATATATATAGATAGATAGATAGATAGATAGATAGATAGATAGATAGATAGATAGACAGATAGATAGATAATAGATAGATAGACAGACATAGATATATAGATAGATAGATAGATAGACAGACATAGAAATATATATAGATAGAAGATAGATAGATAGACAGACATAGATATATAGATAGATAGATAGATAGACAGACATAGAAATATATATAGATAGAAGATAGATAGATAGATATAGATAGATAGATAGATAGATAGACTGATAGATAGAGACATAGACAGACAGACATATGATAGATAGAGACATAGATAGACAGACATAGATATATAGATAGATAGTATATATATATATATATATATATATATATATATATATATATATATATATATATATATATATATATATATATATGTGTGTGTGTGTGTGTGTGTGTGTGTGTGTGTGTGTGTGTGTGTGTGTGTGTGTATACTGTACATTGTATTTATTCAAATGTAATAATTTAAACATTTTAATAGTATTCTTTTAAGGTGCTGCTCAGCAAAGGATATTATACAATATTGTATAGCATAATCTTTGAGTACTATGCATTTGTCTCGTCAAATATTTATCAAACCATATTGTAAATATTCATGTTGAGATATGATGTGCGAAAAGTTATGAAATGCAAGCTACTTAGCCTTGAGAGGCATTGATGTTGTAACGTGTATAAGCAAAGACGCATAAGTACTTCATCCAGGACAGCACAACCAGACCAGTTTTTCTTGGACAGTAGACGGTGGAGGGTCACTACACAACAGAACATCATGACAAGTAAAGGCAGATACAAAGCTATCGAATGGAGGGAGTTAGCTGAAACTAATGATAAAAAAGGAAAGATGAAACAGAAGTGTGACCATTGAAGTGAAAAATAAGTTCAAAATTAGAAAGACTTAGAGAACAAAACCTAAGGAGATGCACTCCTTTTATCAAGAAAACGTCTTCACACCAAAAATCCCTGGAGGAGTAGGAGGACATGAGTTTTTTTTATGTAAGACAGAAGCAACCAAAGGCCAGGGGTCCGTAAACCGTTCCTTCAAAAAAAAAAAAAAATGCAAAAGAGAGCCAAATCCAAGATCCGTTCATTTCGAGATGCCTGGACACACTGCGTTTGAAAGACTGGAGATCATAGGAAGTAGGTAATACAGACAGAGGGAGACAGTACCAGAAATGACCTGTTTCATAAATGAAGGACTGGGAGTAACGGTTAACTCTTGCATTAGAGAGTTGGACAGAAAAGTAATGAGAGTCTGTTGCTAGACGGGTGCTACGCGCCCGTCGTAGAGGTGGAGGGATGCAAGCAGACAGTTCAGAGGAGCTGTGACCATTTAAGTAGCGATAGAAAAGAGATAAAGATGCAACAGTGTGGCTAAGAGACAGAGGTTAAAGAGAGCCAGTAAGAGAAGGAGAGTTGATGAGATGAAAGGCCTTTGACTCCACCCTATTGAGGAGAGCTGTGTGTGGGGAGCCTCCCCACACATGGGAGTTGTACTTTAAACAGGGGCAAATAAAACCCGTGAAAAAAGTCAACAACTGTGCAGGGGTAAATAGGTACGGAGTCGGCTTGCCAAACTTAATCTCTTGGAAGCAGATTTTATAAGAGATGAAATATGATCTTTCCAAAATAAGTCCCGCGTGAATGAAACCCAAAGAATGTTCAAGGATGATGCAGGATTGAGCTGGATATTATTAAACATAAGTGGGTATACCTGTGGAAGATTCTGTCGGGTTGATTGATGTAAAAACTGAGTTTTTAATGCATTAAAAACAACAAGATTATTTTTTTCCCAGGCAGAGATACGAGCCAAGTCAGACATTAGGTTTGCCATAGCCTTCCCCCTTGTCTATTGAAGCAACTGCCGAGATGGACGTTGCGGGAACTGAATGGAAACGTGAAGAGTGGAATCATCAGCGTACGTGTGGATAGGGTTAGATGTACAGCTTAGAAGGTCATTGATGAATAGAAGAAGGAGAGTCGGTGATAGGACCGAGCCCTGAGGAACACCATCATTGATAGATCTAGGAGAAGAACGATGGCCGTCTTCAACAGCGGCTATAGAACGACCAGAAAACAAGCTATAGATGAAGGCACAGATAGAAGGATAGAAACTGTAAGAGGGTAGTTTGGAAATTAAAGATTTATGCCAGACTTGATCGAAAGCCTTTGAGATGTCAAGTGCAATGGCAAAGCTTTCGCCAAATCCCGAAAGAAGGATGACCAGGAGTCTGAAAGGTAGGTGAGAAGATCGTCAGTGGAGTGTCCCTGACGGAAACCATACAGACGATCAGAAAGAAAGTTGTAGTAAAGATGCTTTAAAATTTTTCTATTAAGAATAGACTTGAAAACTTTTGAGGCACAGGATGATAAAGCAATTGGACAATAGTCAGAGGGTAGAGAATGATCACCCTTTATTGGGACTGGCTGAATGAGAGCAAACTTCCAGCAAGAAGGAAAGGTACAAGTTGACAGACAAAGGTGAAAGAGTTTATCTAGGCAGGGTGTAAGCAGAGAAGCACAGTTCTTGAGGACAACAGGAGGGACTCCATCAGGCACATATGCCTTGTGAGTATTAAGGCCAGTGATAGCAGAAAATACATCAGCTGAAGAAATTTTAATGCCAGCCATGGGGAAGTCAGAGTGGGAAAGTGATGGAGGAACAGCACCGGGATCGTCCAAGGTGGAATTGGAGGAGAAAGTCTGTGCGAAGAGATCTGCTTTATCAGAAGATCCATCAGAATAGAAAAGAGGAGTGAAGGATGATGGAGTAAAATTGTTAGAAAGGTTTTTGGCAAGGTGCCAGAAGGAGTGGGAAGAATTCGAGTTGGAGAGTTGAGAGCATTTTGTACAGATGAAATTATTTTTAGCAGAGCGAAGAACAGACTTAGAATGATTCCGGGCAGAAACATAAGCATGATGTGATTCGTGGGTGTGTTGATTTTTTTACCTTTCATAGGCCCTCTCCTTGTTGTGGACAGCATTAGAACAAGCATGATGAAACCAAAGCTTTCTTGCATTAGTCACAGGATATGAGAAGGGAATGTATGCTTCCACGCCAGAGAGAATAACCTCCATAATGCGCAATGCACACTCAGATGGCTCCAGGCCATGAAAGCAATAATCATTCCAAGGAAAATCGAAGAAGTACTGCTTGAGAGCCTCCCAACCCGCAGCTCCAAAGTGCCACAGTCGACGTTTCTTTGGAGGGTCCACAGGCCATACCAGAGAGATAGAACAGGTTAAGGTAATTAGGTTGTGATTGTAAGAGCCCAATGGAGAGGAAAGATTAACAATGTATGCAGAAGGATTGGTTGCAAGAAAGAGGTCAAGTATGTTGGAGCTCTCTCCAAGGCAGTCAGGGATACGGGTAGGGTGCCATACAAGTTGCTCTAGGTCATTAAGGATAGAAAAGATGTTGGCTTGTTCACCAGGTGGATCAGTGAAAGGAGAGGAGAGCCAAAGGTCGTGGTGAACATTGAAATCTCCTAGAAAAGAGATTTCAGAGAAAGAAGAAATGGATAGAATGTGTTCGATCATAGAAATAAGAGAGTCAAAGAATTTTTCATAGACAGTCTGTAGAATTAGGAGATAAGTAAACAGCACAGATATAATGAGTCAGAGAAAGACAGGAAAACCGAACCGGGTAGAGAATTCAGAAGAATCAAGTTCAGGAACACGAGAGCAAGATAAATCATTGCGTACATATACACAACAACTGCTTTTGGCTTTGAAATGAGTACAGAGAAAGTACAAGGAAATAGAAAAGAGTTTACTGTTAGTTGCCTCAGATAGCTGAGTCTCAGACAGAAAGAGAAGGTGAGGTTTAGAGGAGAAGAGGTGATGTTCGACAGAGAGAAAGTTAGAGGAAAGGTTACGAATGTTGCAGAAATGAAGAAAAAGTGAGTCAGACAGTGGTTCCAGGCATCTCTCTGAGTCATCACCAGGAGAGGGGCGGATGGTGGGGGAATTTATGGTCCCCTTCCCCTGAGGACTCCAAGGCCAGATTTAATTGTGCCATTTTATTTTATTTCTATTTTGAAAAGGATGTGTAGTCTGTACTGTGCTGGTAGTTTGGTGTTGACAGTTAGAGAAACTTGTACTGGAGAGCATGCTGGCCTACTCTCTGTGTAACTGGGTCACTGAAAAAGTTCAGCAAAGGGGGAAGGTCAGGAACTAGTCCCAAGAGCTGATGAAACGGGAGCTCCAGCTTTCCCTGTCATCAGCTTTCCATCCACTTTGGGAGTACTGCCTTGCTCGACTGGTGCTACAGTCCACACCTAATGAAAAAAAAATTGCCAGTGACATTCGCAAGCACTCTTTCATACCCACCACTCAATAGAGATGCAAGTGACTCCACTGCCTCATGTTCTTCCTTAGTGCAGAACATTGATAAATTTGTTCACAAGACCATAGAAGCCGAAAAGAAATTACAAGACCTACAGTTATACATATATACACACATTAGTAGTAATATTTCCAGTGCACGATTTTATTCTATCCCCCTCCCCACCAGCCCCCCGTGCACCACTGAAAACACGTATTCTCGCCTTATTTTCGCCACCCAAACATCCATATACTGCCATGAAACCTACATCATCTTATTCGCCGATGTTTCTTCTAGCCGATAAGCACACACACACACACACACACACACACACACACAAAAGAAAAATACGAATAATCATTTTGGAATGTCAATCTCACTTCCCAAAATCCTAGTTCGAATGTCTTCCATCATACAGAAAATGTTATTAGTAGTTTTGAAAGAGAATTTCATCAGCTTTCTAATGAGCCTTGTCTGGTTGTGATACGATTTGTAGTTTTCGAGAATATAGCAAAAAACTAAAAGCCATTTTTTACCAAAAACTGATTTTTATTCAGGGAACTCTACCACTAAAGTTTTCTTGGACAGGTTATGTTGTTATTTTATAATCTTGTGTAGAATTTCATGAGCTTTCTCATGGTACACACAGATTTTTAATGAACCTCATAGTTCCTGAGTAAATCGCAAAAAACTACTGGTACCCATGCCCATGCTGCACTTTCGTCATGCGTGCACAATAACAGTTATATTCTCGCCCATGTAACAACGACTTTTCATCAGAGAAATTACATTATTATGTCCTGTACATATGTAGAATTCATTGATCTTTATCATGGTTCTTACAGGAAATCGATACGTCCAATACTTTTTGGGTAAATGGACAACAAACCTAGAATACTCTTCCGAGCAATACATAGTTTTACCACAAGCGAGAGAAAAAAAAAAAAGAAACTCTCTCCCCCTGCCTTTACCTAAAAACTATGCTCCCAAAGGCTTAAATTTTGGTCATTTACATATGTAGAATTCACAGATCTTTATTATGGTTCTTAAAAGAAAATGATATGTCCAAATACTTTCCAAGTAAATGGACAACAAATGTATAATACTCCTCTGAGCGCTGCATGGTATTACCACAATCGAGAAAAAAAAAAATCACTCTATTCCCCTGCCTTTACCTAAAAAATATGCTCCCAAAGGCTTATACTTTGGTCATATAAATACGTAGAATTCACTGATCTTTATCATGGTTCTTACAGGAAATCGATACGTACAATACTTTTCGAGTAAATGGACGACAAACGTAGAATACTCCTCCTTGCCCGCAAGCAAGATAAAAACTCTTTCCCTGCCTCACCCACACCTACATATTTTCGCTCGTTAGGTTTTATTATTTTCTTTTTTTACTCAAGGTATACACATAAAATATCATAGTGCTCTCAGACTCTCGACATGACCACTAGTCTTTTTGCTAGGTATTGATACTCAAGCTGAACTTTCTCCCATCTCATATGTGTATATGTAAAAAAACAATCCTTATTTGTGTAAAAAATATAGAAATAGGTCAATATACAAATCAACAGAATACGGATAACTCACTTCCTCCAGAGGTGTTGAGATGCTGGCAGGACCTTGAAAGGTTTGAAGATGAGGAGTTACGTAGTGTTTGAGCGTGTGTGTGTGTGTGTGTGTTCTTACCTAATTGTATCTTTACAGGAATGAGTCAAGCTCGTACTGTCCCGTGTCTTAAACCATTTTTATCGTACATATCCTTAACTTTATGAATTGTTTTGGCACACACTATGTCATTCGGTAGTGCATTCCACTGATTACTTGCCCTATTTGGGAAACTAAATTTCCTTACATCTTTATCGCCTCTCTTTTTATGAGTTTTTTTGCAGTGTCCTCTTGCTGATGCATCCCCATAGGTTATGTAATCATTAATGTCTATTTTCTCCTTCCCTGATATGCATTTATATAGAATAATCATGTCTCCTCTTTTCCTTCTCTCCTTCAGTGTAGGTAGATTCAGTTTTTCTAGTCTCCCTTAGCAGCTTAGATCTCTTAAGCTTGGTATCCATCTTCTAGTGGCCCTTTGAACTTTTTCAATCTTATCTATGTGTTTTTTGAGATGAGGACTCCAGACTACTGACGCATACTCCAGGGTTGGTCTGATGAATGATATTATTATCTTTCTTAGCATGTCTTTATTCACGTATGTGAATGCTATTTTCATATCTGCAAGCAGTGTATGCATGTTCCATACCTTTTCATTGATGTGGTCATGACTCTTGTCCACATTGAATTCCATTTGCCATATATTGCTCCATTCATGAAGTTTATTTTATTCTTGTAGCTCTTTACAAGAGTCTGTGTTAGTATTTCTCCTTTGTATTTTTGCATAATCAGCAAACATATTTAGATAACTTTCATTTCCAGTGTTACTGGCTATATCATTTATATACATTAAAAACATAACTGGTGCCAGCACTGAGCCCTGTGGAACTCCACTAGTCACTTCCCTCCATTATGAGTAATTTCCCCTTAGTACTGTTCTCATTTCTCTTTTCTTGAGAAAATCTTGCATCCAACAATACAGCTTGCCTCGGATTCCTCCTTGATGGTACAGTTTCCATAAAAGTCTTCGGTGCGGTACTCTGTCAAATGCTTTCTTGAAATCTAAATAGATAGGCTACTGTCCTTCTCTTTTCTGTAATGTTTCTTTTACTCCACCATAGTAGCTCAACAAATTAGCAACACATGATTTTCCCTTTCTGAAACCAAACTGTCTTTCTGTTATTATATTGTGTTCTTCTAGATGATTTACCCAAACTTTTCTTATCAGCTTTTCTAATACCTTGCATACAACACTGGTTAGTGATACTGGTCGGTAGTTGAGTGGATTTTGTCTATTCCCTTTCTTGAATAAGGGAACAATGCTTCCTTTCTTCCAAATATCACGTAGTTTACCTTGTCCCAAGGATTCCTTGAAAATTAAATATAATGGTTTACTTAACTCCTTTGCACATTCATGTAGTACCCAACATGAAATTTCATCAGGACCATTTGCTTTTCCTTTGAGTTACTTAACTCCTCCTGTATTTCTTTTTCTGATATTTGTATATCTGGTAGTATGTGTGGGCATACATGCTCCATATCATCTCTCTCAAAATTATTTTCTTCTGTAAAAACTGATCAGTAATTCTTATTTAGAGTTTCACAAATATCCTTCTCTTGTGTATAGGTGATCCCCTTATCTGTAATGGATTGTATTTTATCTTTTACTTTGGTTTTGCTTCGGATGTAGCTGTAAAATAGCTTCGGCTGATCAGTGCTTTTATTTATGAGATCCTCCTCAAACTGTTTGTGGGCTTCCCTCCTTATTCTTGTATAAGCGTTTCTTGCCTGTTTATAGTTGTTATATGCCCTTTCACTATTGTGTCTTCTGTATCTGTTCCACAACAAATCTCTTTTTTCTTTTGATTTTTTTACATTCTGTAATAAACCATTTCTTCATTTTCTCCTCTGCTTCTTTGTGCTGTGGGACGTACTTCTGGACTCCTATTTCATAAAGTTCACAGAATTTTCTATACATAACCTTTAAATTTTGTCCTCTAAGCTCTTTTCCCCAATCTATTTCCAAAAAGTATATCTTAAGGCCATGATAGTTGCCCCTTTCATAGTTAAGGCTCTTTTTGTAACTTTCATTACTATAAACTATGTCATATGCAATGCTGAAGTTGTAATTTAATACTGCATGGTTACTTTTGCCGAATGGAGGGTGATACATTATATTGTCAATATCATTTTCTTGCCTAGTAGATATAAGATCTAGTAATGATGGTATGTCAAGTCCTCTTTTCTAGGGCATTCTTTTACATGTTGTGTTAGGAAAAACTGCACAAGGTCCAGGAGCTTTTGGTTCCAACAGCTTTCCTGGCTTTTTATATCTATAGTATTCCAATTTATATTTATACTGAAATCTCCAGTTAGTATAATTCTTTCAGATTTCTCCTCCATTCTATGTAGTAATGCTCTTAAACTATGAATTGTTTTCTTTGCCAGGTCTTCATATTCACCTTTTTCCCAAATGTTTGATCTGGGTGGCATGTATAAATTTGCCACAATTACTTTCCCTTCAGACATACTAATCTCTACTGCGATTAGTTCTATCTCTGATGGTAAACCTAGTTCTATTTCTTTGACTTGCAGATTTTTCTTTGTTAATATTGTAATTCCTCCTCCTTTTCTTAAGTTCCAATCTCTTTTCCAAATATTATATTCCTCTAGGTTTATTGTATCGTTTGATATCCTTGGTGTTAATTTTGTTTCAGTTAGGCAAACAGTATGTGGTTCCTTTTCTTTGATAATATAATCATTCATCTCTAGTAATTTAGATACCATTCCATCTACATTAGAGTACATCAACTTAATCATCTAGTTTACATACTTGTCATGACTTGGGTCTACTACCTTTCTCCTTTTTATTCCCTCCTGTTTATGTACCACTTTCGAACTTGCAATTCAAATACCGGTACTTTGTAAAAAAATTTGTTCTTCTCTTCCTTTGATCTTCTCTCATTCTTTGTTCTTGCCTCCTCCTTCTTCTCTTTCAATAATCCAAGTTCTTCTTGAGTTAGGCATCTTTTCATCCATACATTTTTGAAGTTCTCTTTTTCCATAAGTTTGTTTGCATTTTTCAGTATTTCCTCCACGGTGTTTACACTCTGGAAAGTTACTTTCAGAGCCCTTGATTTCTTTCTCTCATATTTCCCTTGCTTTTTTTTGTGTTCTTCTATGTCTTTACTACAGATTTCCTCTGACACGTCCTTCAATATGTTCATTACATTTGCCATCTCCTTTTTGTCTCTCGAAATCATGTTTTTTTTTTTTATTATTTCTGCCTCCTCTATACCAATGATTACTTTAGATTTGTTGATGTCTGCTGAATCTTTGACCAATTTTGGATTGTTCTGGATTATTTTCTTCACTTCCTTTTTAATGCTCTTTTCTTCACCTCTTGTTTCTAAGTCTTTACTTTCACCATTTCAGCATATGTGGTTTCCACATAATTTTTGTAGCTTTGCATCACTTCATTCACCTGGGTTATTTTCTCCTCAATATCACTGCTATGGTCTATCAGAGTGCTTGCCTGCCTTATTGTCTCTTTATCATTTCTTTACTCTTCCATAATACTCTCATGGTTGACAACTGTGCTTGCCATTTCACTAATCTTCCTTCTAAGTGTACCCACCTCAACTGATAATTTATTTATTGTTGTGTCTTTCTTATTAATAAGCTTTACTAAATTTTCATTTTCTTCCGTTTGCATGTGCAATTGCTTCTTAATTCAATCTATTTCACTCTGAAATGCCTTCTCTTATCTGTACACTCGTTCTACCAGCTTATTATGCATCTCCATTTCCACCAGTTCCTGGTAATAATCATCATCCTGCTTTCTGCCTTTGTTCCTTTTCTTAATTCCTTCCAAAGTGCTACATTTGCCTAACCCATGTGATGCACACAATAGATTTCTCCACGAACATTCGCTGCACGACATACGTAAGTAATCCCTCTAATATCCGAACACCCACTATCCCGACATCTCTACTAACCAGACATAATCGTCCCGGGATCCAATATTCCCAAAATGGTCCGAAAACCGCAAAAAATTCGAAAAAAAAAAAACGATTTTTTCCCGCCTGTAATTTGAACTTGGAGTGCGGGGCGCAGAACAGCTTTGTTATGGCGCGTCATTCTTCCAACGTCCACTAGAGCTCCCCTGCATCCTCCCCACTTTCCGCCTGTCTCTCATCACGAGTGAACGCTCGTTGTCATGGCTGCCCACGTGCTCGCTTTTGTGGTGGTGCCTTACCTGCTGCAGGCACTCCTGCTGCTCTCGTGCCTCTCCTTTGTGTGTGTGATGATGGCCCCGCCGCCTGAGAAGAGGAAGAGAGTGGTATTGACTCTGGAGAAGAAGCGGGAGATATTGGAGAAAAGTAGATGCTGGATGGTCTTCACGCATCCTCCGCGAGTTTAACCTGGCCCAATCTACTTTGTTTGATATTAAGAGATCCTGAGACAAACTCATGCAGTACACGGCTGACTTCTCATCGAGAAGCAAACGCAACATGGAGAGGAAGGTGATGTTTACTCCCAAGTTTGCTGAAGTTGACCGCTCCACGTTGATTTGGTATCGACAGCAACGTGCTGCTGGTGTGATGGTATGTGGTACGGAGCTGAAGGCTGCTGCTGAGAAGTTCGCCAGGCTTCACAACGCCCTAGACTTCAAGGCATCCGAGGGTTGGCTCTTCGCGTTTAAATTATGGCATGGCCTTACCAACTATAAGTCTCATGGCAAAGCTTTGGACGCTAACGAGGATGGAGTTGACGCGTTTTGGCATAAGGTGAAGGGCTTGATCGACAGGGAGGGCCTCACTCTCGGTCAAGTCTACAACGCTGACAAAACTGGTTTATTCCATCGCTCTTTGCCAACGAACACTCTAGCCAAGGAAACGGAGAAGCGTGTACCTGGCCGCAAGCTCTCCAAGCAACGGATATCTGCTTTGTGTTGTGCCAATGCTAACGGCATGCACCGGCTTAAGCCCGTTATTGTTGGCTGTGCAAAGCAGCCTCGGTGTCTTCGTGGGGTGATGGATGTCCTTCCTGTCGTCTGGTACCATTCTTTGAAGGCATGGTTCACAGCCCAGATTTCAAAGATTGGTTCCACCACCATTTCGTCAAGGAGGTCATACATTACCAGACAGAGAAACTGGGAATCCCACGCGACCAGGTAAAGGCCCTCCTTCTCCTCGACAATACACCTGCCCACCTGTGCGACAAGGACTTGGTGGTTGAGAATGGCGGCATTAGGTGCACGTTTCTGCCACCTAATACTACTGCTCTCATTCAACCAATGGACCAAGGAGTGATCGTGGCAACGAAACGCCTATACCGCTGAAAGTTCCTGGATGAGGTGATGGTTGTTTTCAAGGACGAGGATGAGCGCAGGGAGGGACGGGACACGTGAGGCCAGCGGACGTTGGAAAACCTTTCCTGCTACAACATCAAGTCTGCAATCTACAATTGGGCCAGTGCATGGAAGGAAGTCCCTGTCAAGACTCTAGAATATGGTTGGTCTCGTCTGCTTCTCGGAACGGATGTGGAGTGCGATTTCCTAGGTTTCGACGTGGATGACTTCCATGCACGTCTACGTATGCACGGTGGCGATGTTGATTTGGACGACTTGCTTGAGTGGTTGGATGATGACAAGGGCGATCCTGGGTATCAGACCCTGTCTGATATCGAGATCGCATCTTCAGTTGCAGGTGTCAGTACCCAGCTTGAAGATTCCAGCAAGGACGGCGACGATGATGCGGACTCCTCTCAGCATGACACAACTCCAGCCATCCCCAAGCTGAGCGCACTCCAAGAACACCTAGAGTTCGTTCTGGACTACCTGGAACACCCGGACTGCGACAGGGAGATGGGGCCCTTGGGACTTGTGGAGGAAATGCGTGGTTTCAGGCAGCGCATCATAAATCGTCAGAATCGTCGTTCCTTGCGTCAATCAACGATTGACAGCTTTTTCAGGCCCGTGACCCCCGCTGTGCCCAGCCCTGGCTCCACTCCGTTGCCTCCCCAAGACAGGCCCTCATGCTCCGAGCCACAGCCCGGCACATCAGTCACAGTGGAGTCACCGCTCGACGTGAGTTTGCGTCTGTCTTCAGAGTCGTCTGCAGTGGGTACGCCATCACCACGACCCAGCGACACACCCCTAGCCCACCTCCCTGTGTTACTCTCAGACTCTGACAGTGATTAGATGCCAAGAACTTCTCCACTAGACCACACTGGAATTTACAGTGTTGTGCAGTGAAAAAAATAGTGCATTGTGTTGAGGATTTAGAGTTGTGAGAGAAAAGACAAACAATTTTTGGACTAAATTTAACATAAATTAACGTGTGTTTTGTTTTGAAATTGGTTTTATGAGTGGAAAGACTTAAAGTGCAGAGTGCAACACTTATTAAGTTACTATCTATCTATCTATTGCCAGACGCCTCAATCCCGTTTGGGGTGGCCACAAACAAATCGCCTCCAAGTCGCCCTGTCCCCAGCCATTTCACTGCCCTGCTCCCAACTCACACCCCCCTCTCTCATATACCTCTCCACCCCATCCCTCCATCTCATCCTCGGCCTCCCCCTCCCTCTTCCCCCCTCTATCTCATTCACATACACTCTCTTCGTCAGTCTTTCACCCTCCATCCTCTCCACATGGCCAAACCACCTCAGTGTGTTCCTCATAACGCTTCCTATCACATTATTAAGTTACAATGGTGCATAAGTAAGACAAGAGTGCGCACTGTGAAGAGAATGGACTTCTGAGTGCGAATGACTAAGTTCAGTGCAAGACTTCATGAACAGTGTACTGCAAGTGCTTCAGGAAATCCTTATTACTGTCAGAGTCTGAGAGGAGGCGGTTATTCATTGAGATGGCCATGGACTTGCTGTAAGTAGGCAGAATGTTTCATACTGTACTCTACTGTATTTTCCATACTATACTTACCTCAAACACCTCATTTTAGTCTTTTATGTCCCTTATTGGTATGAATATGCTGTGTCTTAGGTGCTATGCATGTGCAGTAGGGAGGTGTTTTTCTGAGTTAGGCTAGGTTAGGGTCCATAACTACCAGTCCAGGAGCCAGGGACTTGTAAGTACCCAGAATGTTGAATATTGTATGAACCTACCTCAAAAACCTCATTTTATGCTTCTTTTGCATTTATTTCAGTCTTTTATGTCCCTTATTGGTGTGATTTGGGTCTTAAATAAGTGCTATGCATGTCCAGAGTGAGTTGTATAGGTGTTTTTCTGCGTTAGGGTCAATAAGTACAAGTCCAGAAGGCTGGGGCCCAATATCCGGACAGGACCACTATCCAGACATGCCTATGGCTCTATTACGTTGGATATTGGAGGGATTGCTGTATATATGTGTCTGTGTGGCGTATTTCTTGTCATTGATCCTTGCGGTAGGTCTGTGCTAAGTCAGTCAATGCACGCAATGTTTCTTGGTGAACCCTCACTGCACTATTTTATATGTATATTTCATGCAAAACCATATGCAATATAGCACTGTCTGAGAATGGTACAATACCTCTTCACTGAAGTCTGTGACTGTGTGGCATATTTGTTGTCTCTGATCCTTGCGCTAGGTTTGTGCTATGTCAGTGTTCTCGATGAACACTTGCTGCACTATTTTATACGTATATTTCACACTAAACCATATGCAATATAAAACATTATCACATGATTCCATTCCAACCTCCTCTATTATTCCCTTCCCAACTCTATGGCGTACATGACTGTGTGTTCCCTTAGCGACTATGGCATATCTCTATGGCATACATAATGCCTGCTATGATTGGTCAGTTATTTCACTATTCCAGCACTATATGTTTCACAAACATAAGTATTGGCTTCACTATAAAGGTAAAATACATCATTTACAGGCAGGGTGAAGCAGAATGGAAACCCCACTATAACAAACCAGACTCCTGCCTCTAGGCCTAACAGCTGATAACGGGCCCCAGTGCTTTACAAACAATATATCTATGTTCCATAGACACACTCACTTAGCAGTATAATCAAAAACACTGTACAGTCACAGTATTTCAATAATGGCTTCTGCCTCAGGTGGTAGGGGGGAAATGGTAGATTTAAAGGGATGACTGACAGCAGCGCTACTCTTCAGCCTGGCTGATTGTGAGGCATTAAAGTTTTTCTGCTGCACATTGTCTCACCAGAGCAGTCACAGTGTTGCCAAGTATTTTCTTTGGAGGTGAGACTAGCATGCAAGAATGCACCAAAATTTGATGCATATTGGCCAAAAACTTAAGTTTTGGTGATTTTTTTCTGCTTCTCATGCAATTCGCATCAATGTGCATTTATCAGAAAAAAAAACACGGAACGCAATTCATGTCAATGTGCCCGGGAGAGTTCATTTACTATATTTTTTTTAAATTACCCACCCCGGTTTTTTGAACTAAAAACCCCGGCCCAGGCGGGTAAGTGGGTAGATACCTAGGAAGCTGCCCGTGCCAACCCTGACTCTATGACTGTACAAGATGGTACTTTCTCGTTGCTGTTGTTACTTAAACCTGGTTATTCTGGCTGAGGAGACCTGTCGACCGCAGGTTGTCCCATAGGTTCCCACCGCTGTTGTTGTCTGTGCTTCTTAATATGGTATGTGCTGTGCAGTGCTCCATTATGTGTGTTATGCAATGTGGGCCTATTCTGCAGTTGGGGCACATGTCATAAGTTATTCCACAGAACGTAGATCTAAGCTGGTAGCTGAGGAGGCCTGGGTGATGTCCTGGACTAAGAATAGGTAAGTGAACTCAACCAACTCTATTTAACCCCTAGGGTACGCAATTCCCCAGCCTCGACTGCCCCCCAGGACGCAAAAACAGGCCAATTTTTCGACTTCCTCAAAGGTTAAAAGTTTTATGCCCGATTTATAGAGCTTGAATTTACACACCAGAAAACGCAAACCCCACCTTCCTAGACCCAATAATTACCGAGCTATGGCCCATCAGAATATATAATAGTTACCCATCGCAGCCCCGGCGAGAAAGAAAATACTCCACTCGCACCTATTTTCTTTGCAACAATAAGTACAAAAATCACCAAAATCAATTTTTTGGGGTGTGTATAGATGTTATAAACCATTGTAATGTGCTTAGAAAAAAATAAAATAGTGACAAGCCCCCCAAATAAATGATAAATAAAAATTGTCCTTCCCTCCTCTCCTCTCCTTGTACCTCCAATCCCTTCCCTCCTCTTCCCTTCCCTCCTCTTCCCTTCCCTCCCCTTCCCTTCCCTTCCCCTCGCCTAACCTCCCTTCCCCTTTCCCCTCCCCCCTTCCCTCCCCGCCGAGCTGTCAAATCTAGCAAGGGAAATTGGTCATAAACCCCCCAATAAAAAGATGATAAATAGTAAAAATTATCCTTCCCTTCTCTCTCCTCTTCAAACCTCCAATCCCCTCTCTCCCCTTCCCTTCCCTCCCCTCCTCTCTCCTCTCCCTCCCTCCCGTCCCCCCGCCTAACCTCCCCTCCCCCCTCCCCTCCGAGCTGTCAAATCTAGTTTTCGTTTCGTTTTGAAGGCTCCAACATGCTTCCATGCGTCTGCATGAAATAAAATGTCTTTTTCAAGTGGGTTTTGACTAAAGACAGCTAAAATAAATGTGGTGTGCATATCTGTATGCAGACACCAATAAATTACAGGTAATGATTAAAAAACACGTGCCATAAAGCGTAAAAAATACGCAAAATATTCGAGGCCGGGGAGGTGCTAGAGGGTGCGGGTGGGGGGTGGGGGGAGCTGGTAAGAACAGGAGGGGGTGGATGGGGATGGAGGGATGGGAAGAGACCACCACAAGACACAAAGGAAGGGCCAAAGTGGAGTACAGGGACATGGAGGGAGGGTAGGGGGGAAATACCCTCCCCCCAGTTGACTGGGGAGGGGAACGTTGGGGGGATCCACATGGGAGGGGGGGGATGCATGAGGGGGTGGGTGAGAGGGGTTGTTGTGGTGGTAAGAATGGTGGGAGGTAGGGTAGTAACAAGGTAGTGGAGTAGAGGGACGAGGTGGGGGGTACACCCCCCACCGCCTGGTTACGGGCCTGGGTCCCCCCTCAGGTGTGTCCAACACTTAGTTCTGATTGGTTAGAAGCCATCTGCGTCACAGCTGGGGTGAAGCCAGCTGCCGCCAGTTTTTTGTGGATGTTGTACGATCGGTGTTGCTCGTCCACTTAAGAAATTGCTCAAAAAGCCCGATCGATGAGGTTAGCACCTAAGGGGTTAAGGATACCTCTGATAGGTGGATGACTGACAGGTTGGCTAGTAATATCGTGCTCTGATTCTGAGCCAAGTGTTGTTGGCCTTCTGCTATGTGTGACATGAGTATGTAGGTGTTTCTTCATTGCTAGTGCTGGAATGTTTGGAGTTGGGATATTTTTGAAAAGGGTCTGGTAATGTTTATGTGATGATTATTTTATGTGGCTAGTTATGTTGTGTGGCTGTCATATAATGACAGGGGTGTTCTGTGTAAGCACATGCTGTTGCGTAGAATTGTGTGCTCCTCATATCACGATATTCTCTAACACGGAGGACATGGTGTCAAAGTGTTAATGAGCTGTGGGAGTGGTTTTGGTGCAGCCAGTGTAAGTGCCCTGAGTGCGCTGAACCTGGGGATGCATCGCCTTTTCATGTTTTGTATGTGGTCTTCCAAGGTGAGTTCATTTTGAGTCATACATCACTACAACTATCTTAGTGAGGAAGGTGTATGGCACTATACCCCTTTAACTCTAACTTGGAGTAAAACTGTCATCACCCTATCTTCAGTGCTAAGTTTTAACATAGATTGGCACTAGAAAATGGTACTAGTTATAAAAAAGAGCCGTGGAAAGAATTTAGAACCATGGTATTTTCTTATTCTGCTGCTGAGTTACATGAAAAAACTGCAAAGGGACGATAATCAGGGCCAAGTTAAAGTGAAATGAGTATAGCACATTGTTAAGTGTGATGTTAAGGATGCAACTGTTATAATGATTGCTGCTTATGATAAGTATGGTGAGGGCCTAGGCTAGAGCAATCGCCCGGCTGTTGCTCTCGACCCATAACTGAAGTATACTGAAGTGTCTTGTTACATTGTAAGGGCTGCGTCTGCGATGTGGTGCGTCGATATTATGGTAATACCTGCTCCATATGATGCAGTGTTTTGGGGTGGGTGAGGTGTGGGAGTATCATGCATGTTTAGGTAGAAGAGTGTAGGAGAATGAGGGTATTGAACACACAAGATGATGAGATAGAAAATAATTCATCCCATCGATTAGCGCCAGAGAGCACTGTTCAGTAGTACCAGTGATGATCTGCGTGAATGGCAGAAGATAAAGGTTCTAACTTGTCTGAACACACACACACACACACACACACACACACACACACACACACACACACACACACACACACACACACACACACACACACTTTCTCCATTTTCATGCATTTTTCTCCCTGTCTGTCCCCTATCATTTTCACTACCCCTCCTTCCCTCCCTTGTTCCTCCCTCTTTCGTCTGCTTTCCCTGCTGACTTCTCACTCCCTCACTGACAGTCACTCACTGTATTCTGACCACCACCACACTCACCATTCCACTCCTGACATCGCACTCACCACACTCCGCGCCATCTCCCTCATTCTCTGTCACTCACCAACACCTTCGCCACACCCCTTTACCATGCTATTCACATCTTTTTGCTCTACTTAACTCACCACACTCCCCTATCATGCTGTTTTATTTTCCTTCACGTTCTTCTTCATACCTTCCCCTCACCTTCACTGCATGCCTGCAATCTAATTTTACTTCCTCACCTTCTACCTTAAACACAACCATGATCCCTCACTCTCTTCACCCCTTCACAGTCACCACACACTGTTACATTCCTTAGCTCCCACCACACTCAATCTCACCGCACACCCCCACTTTCCCTCATACCCTCTCACATTACCTCACACTCTCTCCCTCTCCCTCGCCTTCTCTTTCACATTGTCACATCCACTTAGCCTACCTCGACAAAGACTTATTATTGCAAAAGATTAGAAAATTATGAGTCTTGGATTGGACATGTGTTTTGTACGGGGTCAGGTCTCACTTCCATTTTACATTTGCCTTCGTCTCGTTATTTTTTTATATCAGTTTTTTATAAGATATTTCTTTGAAACTCGTTCTTTCTCCTATCACTTGCACCTCTCTCTCTCTCTCTCTCTATCTATCTATCTATCTATATGTCTGTCTATCTAGCTAGCTAGCTTGCTATTTATCTATCTTTATCGTCTGATAAATTACGTTGGACGTTGGTTACAAGATTGTGACAACGTAAGTTAACTTTTACCTGGTCATGGTGTAGTGGTATGCTGCCTGGCTCTCACCTGAGAGTCCCGGGTTCGTTTCCCGGCATATTGGTAATTTATCAGATGATTTTTCCTGTGTGTAGTACAGGTTTTTTTCTTTATCTCCATCGTGTTCTGCGCTAGCAGTGCATAATACCATTATTTTTCCTCCCCTGTTACCCAAGGCACCTCACCCCTCAGCATTCTCCCTCTTTCCCCTCATCCCATTCTCATGTTTTACCTTCGCCTCATCTGAAGTTTTCCTTTTCCCTCTCGTCACTTATCACTCTTTTTACTTCTGGCACTCCCTTTATCTGCCTTGTCTCACTCTCTCATGACATCACTGCTCATCCGCCTCAAGTTCTTGCTCACATGTTCATCTTCTTGCTCTTTGCTTCCTCATCACTCACCTATCTTCACTCTCCCTTCTCCTCCCCCCCCTGTTTTCTTTTTCATTCCTCATGAGAGGCATAACAACAATATAATATAATAAATACAATGTTACTGCAGATGATGTACACAATAATTTTTTCATTCATCGTTTAGTAAGACATTTCCTTTACAAAAATTTTATATAGAACTATAGACCTCTTTTCTTCCTGCTAACTTCAGCTGTGAGAAAATGGTGAGCTGGACTTTCCTGCATTGCTGCCATTATCTTATGCCTTACAAGATAAATATCACAGTTGTTTCCTACCCTGCAGCAAATAGCTTCGTAAGGAAAAATGAACCTGTTACCGATTTCCTTCATCCATGTTACTTTACCCTTTCTCGCCTCGCTTCCTCTTCACTTCTCCCTCTAATCTTGCCCATATATCTCACCATCGTCCCTCTCATCTCAACTACCTCATTCTACTGCCATTCAACTTACGATTACACCTGCCCCTTCCTCATGTCTTCTTACCTCATAAACCTGCCTCTTAATCACCCCTCCTCACCCCCGCTTCTCTCTCTTACTTCCTTTCCTTACCTACCCTCCATCAGTTCCCTATTTTATCTTTCCAACCTCGCTTCACCTCCTCACTCCCAGCCTCACGTCTTCTCCTACACACTCTCATTTCCTTTCTCACCTCCCCAACTTTAATTCACTTCCACATCACCCCACCCTCATTTCCCCCTTCCTGCCCCATCTTGACTTCCCTTACTCACTCTCAGCTTCACCTCCCTACTCATCCCTCATTCTAATTCATCTCCTCACCTTCAAGTCCACTTCCTACCTCACTCCTCCTCCGCCTACAGGCCCTCCAGAACAAGTTGAGGACTGTGAGCTCCTGAACCACACTGGGGGCACGTTAGAGGTCCGGTGCTCGCCTGGGTTGGACGGAGGGCTGTTGCAGTGGTTCGTGGCCAAGGTGTACGACGCCTCCTCCAACACCCTTCTCACCACACTGCAGGAGGCCAGCCCGATGTTCACTGTGACGGGACTGACTAGGGGGCAGGACTATCTCGTCACTATCACCGCCGTCAATAGTAAAGGCGCCAGCCTTCCGTAGCAGATTGATGCTGTTAGACTGAAGGTACGGCGCGTCACTCTCAGCAGATTAATGTGAGACAGGCATGAAACCCTGCGCTGCTCTCTCTCTCTCTCTCTCTCTCTCTCTCTCTCTCTCTCTCTCTCTCTCTCCATGCCGTTTTAGAAGCGGGTGGAGAAACATTAACTGCTCCTCACCCCCCTCTCTCCTTCCCCTAATCCTATCTATCTAATTTATGATATGCAATATATACTGTATATATATATATTATATATATATATATATATATATATATATATATATATATATATATATATATATATATATATATATATATATATATTGGTAGTAGGTAGGGGCACTCACCATCCACTCACCGATGTAGTGCTGCTCTTGGGTGTCTGCCCTTTCCTCCTCTCAATCCTTCTTTCCTTCCATCTTCTTCTGTCTTTCCTTCAGTCTTTCCTCGTCTTTCTGCCTGCGGATGACTTTACACTCCCTCTTCTGTCTTTTTTTCTTTCATTCTTTCCTCTTCCTTCTGCTTGTGGGTGACTACACTGGGTGAAAAGCCAAATGGTTTCCTGTACACCAGGAAACCATTTATAGCGCTGGATGGTGACTATATAACCAAGTTTTGACCCCTGGTGGTTTAGTGGGCAATTATTGTGCTCCAATCGGATTGAGCCGGTGAAGGTTTATATCCAAGGCGTGGTTGGGGTTTATTGTTCACGTAATGCTACTCAGAGATAAGTGAGGTTGGTCACTCTCATCTTAAATGTCAGGACCAACTGCCTAGCCCCGGGCTCCTACGCTCCTCATGGGGCAACGAAGAATTTGATGACGGATATATATATATATATATATATATATATATATATATATATATATATATATATATTTATACAGTATAAGGCCACCCCTTTACGGGATTATGGCGTCTGGCAAAATATATATATATATATATATATATATATATATATATATATATATACAGTATAAGGCCACCCCTTACGGGATTATGGCGTCTGGCAATATATATATATATATATATATATATATATATATATATAGTAACAGAACAGAGGAAGGGAAAACAAATGAATAAAAAAATATATACTCCATTCACTAGATTACTGGCGTCCTTCATTCATAAAATATCTGTAAAAGTTGGACTTGAAAAGCCGTAGGCTGAAGTTTGGAGGGAAACAACTCTGTGGAAGCGAGTTTCAGATAAATGCAGTTCGGGGAATAAAAGAATTCTGATAGGCAGAAGTTCTGCAGTATAGCTGTGTGACATTCCAGTTATGAGCACTACCAGATGCTCGTGCAGCACGAGGGAAGGCATGGAAATGTGGCACAATGGGCGTAACTTCGTCTGAGCATTTACCATAAAAATATCTGTAAAATAATGCAAGGGAGGCAACATTCCTTCTTACTTGTAGGGGAGGTAGTTTATTTATAATAGCAGGGTTATTAATAATTCCAACTGCTTTGTTAGGAATTTTGTCTAGTTTTAATGCAACCTCTCCACATCCATTCCACAAGGGTGAGCAACATTCAAGCTGACAGTTCACATGACTTATAAAGTATAGTATGCTCGTCAGGGAAGAAGTTACGGACTCTACAATGATCCAAGTTTCTTTGAGGCAGTCTTTACAAGTGATCTGACATGAGAGCTTCAGCTGAGGGCATTGTTAAGTGAGACACCGAGAATTTCAATACTTTTGGAGATGGGAATATTAGTTGCATTGAAGATAGTATACGAATCTGGCAATATCTATCTATTAGTAAATTGTATATATATTTCGTTTTAGTAGCAGTAAATGAGACAAGGTTGTATTGTCCCCATTTACTGAGCATAGATAAGTCTTGATTGATAGAGATGGCTGTACTGAGTTGAGAGTTAGATATATTAGACATTGTAAATGGGTGTTTGAGTGTGAATGAACTGTGAAGTGTTGAGTCATCTGCATATGAATGGATGGAATTGTGGGTGACAGCTATGAGATCATTAATATGAACCAGGAACAGGGTTGGCGCCAGAACTGATCCTTGTGGAGTGCCGGCGATAACTGAGTGGAAATTGGAATATACATCATCTGCTTTTACTCTTATTTTTCTGTTGCCAATATACGAGGAAATGGGAGGAACAAAAGACGTTAGCCCATAGCAAGGGAGTTTGGACAGCAGGGAACGGTGCCATACTCTGTCGAAAGCTTTAGATATATCAAGGGCTACTGCGTGAGTTTCTCCATGGAGGTCAATTGACTGATGGATGGTATGAGTCAGGAGATTGAGTATGTCAATGGTGGATCTTTCGTGGCAAAAACCATATTGTCTATCACTAATTTTTGTTGGATTCAAGATGTTTAACTATGTGCTTATTAATTAAAATTTCAAATACTTTAAAAAGAGAAGATGTGACAGCTATTGGTCTGTAATAAAAGGGGTCAGAGGAACTTCCTTTCTTTGGAACTGGGTGGATATTGGCTCCTTTCCATGAATTAGGGAATGAAGAAGTACATATGTATACTGTAGTCTGAAAAATTTAGCTAGAACAGAGGCAAGTTCTGGGGAATACTTTTTCAAAACAATTGGAGAAACTCCATCTGGGCCTGGAGCTTTGTTGGTTAGTAAATTGCCTAGGATGGATTTTACGTATCTTGCTGTATTTTAAGTGAAACAGTTTCAGGAGAGTCAAGTTCTTGTACAGGGACGTTCTGGCTGACTTCCTCTGTGTTAAAATTTCTGACAAATGTACTAGCAAAGATATTTGCTTTCCCACACGGGTCATTTGTAATGTTGCCATCTGAAGGTTTTAGTGGGGGAGTGGATGATGACTTAAAGTTAATATAAAAAGAATTGAGAGTTGACCAGAATATTCTATTTTCATTAGCTGTGTTAAGTAGATTGATGCTTGATTTTGAAGAAATTTTGATTTTGCGAGATTCATTACAGCTTTTGCATGGTTTCTAGCAATTTTAAATTGACAGAGTGATTCAAATTATGTTAAGTAACAGTTACATGCTAATGACTTTTGGGCCATTGCTCTGGCACAGTTGCTATCAAACCATTTTGGAGAGTTTGATCTTTTGGTGAACTGTTGACTTAGTATGATTAAATCCATACCAGCTAGTATTAAATCGCAAATGGGGGACTGGGTTGAACTGACATCACTAGAGATGAAAGACTGCCATGGAATGTCAGCAAGATAATTTCTAAATCCATCTCATTTTGCCCTATCAAAATGCCATCGGGTCACCCTGACAGGTTCAGAACGGGGAGGTGTGGGGTGGCTAACTAATGAGGCTTTGCTGATATTGTGGTCAGAGGATCAGAGTGGTGACAGCACTTCTGTCCTGTAGTGATCTGCAGTATTTGTCAGGAATAGATCCAAGAGATGGGCATTATGGTCAGGATTATCTGGTATTCTGGTTGGCTGCTTTACCAACTGTGTGAGATTAAGTGATTCTGCAAACAGCTCGCACTCTAGACCAGCGCCGTCAGTCCTGGCAGAGTGCAATAACCATTCAACATTATATATGTTAAAATCACACAAAATGGTAATTTCGGTGCTAAGGGCAAGGTTAAGGTTACTCAAGTGTGTGGATACGGAGTCAAATACACTGGGTTCATAAGATGCATTCGGGGATCAATAGACTACACAGATATATTTGGTAATATTTAGATAATTTAGTTAATACAGTGAGTAATCAAAATTAGTTGAAGTGAAGTTTAAAACAATGTCAACCTCATACTGAGGCTTGATATAATAACAGGTGCCATCCTTGTTACGAAAGTTTGTGAGGAGATGATAACCAGGAAAACAAATTGGAGATATTTCGGTAGAGGGAATGATTTGTGGTTCTGTGAGGAATAGGGCCAGAGAGGATACATATATATATATATATATATATATATATATATATATATATATATATATATATATATATCTATATATATATATATATATATATATATATATATATATGAATAATTTATTTATTTATTTATTTATATAATGTGTCCGACTCCGGGCCAAGGCTTCAGGGCCTATCCCCAGGGCATATCTCTAAGGCCCAGTAGTCCTCCTACATCTCCACATGTCACCACTTCGGCACTACCACACACCATCCATATTGAATATATGATAGGGCTGTCACATACAGGACTGGGGTTTTGGTATTAGCGGGGGTGTTTTTACGACATGACGGCGGGTCTTCTGGTAGAATAGTAAAGTCTACTTTTTATGAAATTCAAATCCTTAAACTGTTCCCTGCCCCAGCGGGGATTTGAACCGGGGTCCGTTAGGACTGCAGGCTACCTCTCTACCGATTATATAATTGACATGTAACTGATATTTCTATACGGGTTATATATATATATATATATTTATATATATATATATATATATATATATATATATATATATATATACTGTATATTAGATAATTTTATAAAGTTTATTTGTGCCTTTTAGAGTGCCTAACAAATACACCGAACACTGTTCTGATCGAAATCGTCATCATCACCATCATCATATCATCACATCCATTGACACTAGAGCCACACCACCACCACCAGCATCACACGCGATATTATCATTTACGATCGCATTTAGCCATACTCACATTCCCCTTCACGGTATCATCGCACACCCTAATACACCACTACCACTCTACATGCATAATAATACCACAATTACCACACTATCCTCGCCACCTTCATCAGAGTATTCACCACCATATCAGCATATGGTGGTGCAGCAGTAACAATGGTAATGGTGGTGTAGCAGTAACAATGGTAATGGTGGTGTAGCAGTAACAATGGTAATGGTGGTGTAGCAGTAACAATGGTAATGGTGGTGTAGCAGTAACACTGATAATGGTGGTAGTCGTAGTAGTGGTGGTAGGGCATGAAGTGTGGCTGACAGGTGTGGTGTATCAGTGTCAGTGCCAGTGGTTGTAATGAGGCAGAGGACTGGTGGTGACACCATTGTTACTGCTACCATTATTAGTCCCATTATTCACTGAAATAATAATCATTATCACTAATGTATACCACCACCACGACTATACTACCACTACGGTTACTACTACTACTACTACTACTACATTTGTTCTTGGTTTTACCGTGACCCCTACCTTCACAACTCTCATCACCACCATCATCACACTGTCCCACTGGTGTCACCACGACTATCACCACACTATTCTTATTATCACCACGTATGTTACCACCATTACCATCACACCGCCCCAGCGGTGTCACCACCAGTCCTCTGCCTCATTACAACCACTGGCACTGACTCTGATACACCACACCTGTCAGCCACACTTCATGTCCTACCACCATTGCTACGACTACCACCATTATCGGTGTTACTGCTACACCACCATTACCATTGTTACTGCTACACCACCATTACCATTGTTACTGCTACACCACCATTACCATTGTTACTGCTACACCACCATTACCATTGTTACTGCTACACCACCATTACCATTGTTACTGCTACACCACCATTACCATTGTTACTGCTACAACACCATTACCATTGTTACTGCTACACCACCATTACCATTGTTACTGCTACACCACCATTACCATTGTTAATGCTACACCACCATTACCATTGTTACTGCTACACCACCATTACCATTGTTACTGCTACACCACCATTACCATTGTTACTGCTACACCACCATTACCATTGTTACTGCTACCATTATTAGTCCCATTATTCACTGAAATAATAATCATTATCACTAATGTATACCACCACCACGACTATACTACCACTACGGTTACTACTACTACTGCTACTACTACATCTGTTCTTGGTTTTACCGTGACCCCTACCTTGACTGCGGAAATTTTATAACTAACAGAATACTACATCAAATACATTTTCCACTGTTATTAGTACAACAATTACTACGGTCATTATTACTGCAGCTACAGCGGCTGTTTCCATTGTTAGTGCTACCATCATTACCGTCATAATCATTACCACCAATACCGTTACCACTACAACTACTGATAATAATGCGACAGTCATGCTGTGATGAGGTAACATTGTTTTATTCTCGAATTTTTCTTTCATTACAATTCAATTTTATTTAATGTGTCATAAAATAATGCATAGTATTCTGTCGTAGCAAAGACATTGCTTCAACATTCATTTATATGTCCCATCTACACGGCCGTCTGTCTAGGATAGGTCAAAGCAAAATCTGCCAGTGAGATGCGCATGGGTGCTGAAGCCTTTGTAACCTCGAGGAAGAGCAAGGCCTCAAGCCCTTGCTACTGCCTCCCATTCCGACATTAGTCCCAAAAGTAGAGTACAGCGTAACCTGTTTGTACCGCATCACTCAACTGTCACGCCTGTCCACACATCAATGCATTAACCAACAAATCGCCAATGAACATCCATCACCGACTAACGACCAGCCAGTAACGCGCCAGCGCCAGTTTCGTTATTTTATTTTATTTTTTTTTTCCGAGTCTAATTATGTACATTTGCTGTTATTTTGCTACCTATACAGTAGTCTGAAGCGAAGTAAACATATTGTTAGAGACTTTCGGGTGGTGACTAATACTGAATTTTCATCTAGCTTCAGAAGGAATGAGTATGGCTTCAAGGGAATTTATGACTTAACTTCTGTAATTTTCATGAATGGGTGATGGGGATGGCCAAATAATCGAACAACCTAAATAGTGTGTGTGTGTGTGTGTGTGTGTGTGTGTGTGTGTGTGTGTTGTTTATGGGACCACTATATTTAATGCCTTTGTTCTTGAATCAAATTATAGATGCCTACACCTAAAAATGTAGAACGTGCTTGAGCGAACAATCTTATATATATATATATATATATATATATATATATATATATATATATATATATATATATATATATATATATATATATATATATATATACACACATTATCTCTCTCTCTCTGTATATATATATATATATATATATATATATATATATATATATATATACAGAGAGAGAGAGAGAGAAAGAGAGAGAGATAATATATATATATATATATATATATGATCATCATCAACCGTTTGAGTATCCACTGCAGGAACGGCCTATTCCGACCGAAGTCGGGACGATACAGCCAATGTATCTCTACCAAGTGGCTTAGGCTGTCTGGTAGAGATTGTATGTACGGTGAGAAGTGCTTGTAAGAGTAACTGTAGTGTTGGAGTGGCTTTGGATGTGTTTGTAGACCGTGTACCAAGTGTAATTGGCCCGCACAAGCCGACTGGGTGCAAGCATACTTTATAGAAAGCGATGGTTCAATCACAGCAACCCTTGTGTCCGCCAATGCAGTACATGACCGGGTGAACACTCCCAAAGTTTATTACCCTGGCGGGGCGCGAACCCTGGTTCACCCGTGTGCGAAACGCACATTCTACCACTGTACCACAGAGGCTCCATAAAATATATATATATATATATATATATATATATATATATATATATCATCATCATCAGCAGCAGCAGCAGCCATTACAAGTCCACTGCTGAACAAAGGCCTCCCCCAACCTTCTCCACGAATTCCTTGACAGCCAATCTTTGCCACGTTTTCCCTGCAAATTTCTCTATCTCATCCCTCCACCTCCTGTCTGGCCTTTTTTCTGCTACGCTTACAATCTCTTGATGACCAGCCAGTCAACCTCTTGCTCCTTCGATTATCCCTTATTCTTGCTACATGGCCTGCCCACCTCCATTTCTGTTCTTTTATAACTTTTATATCTTTGACTTTAGTCTGCTCTCTCACCCAAGTTGATCTTTTACTGTCTCTTAAAGATATTCCAAACATTGACCTTTCCATTGCTCTCTGAGAACGAATTAATTTATTTTCCATCGATTTTGTCAGTTTCCAAGTCTCACAATCATACGTCATAGTTTGAATTATACATTCGTTATATACTTGTCGTTTCATACAAACTGGCAAGCCACTTTTCATAATGTCCCCGTGTTTACCGAAAGCTTTCCAACCTATTGTTATGCGACTTTTTATTTCGCTATCATTATTTTTCTTTAATTTAAGTATTTGTCCCAGATAATTGTACTCCTCGACTTCTTAAAGAATTTCTCCACTTATTCAGATGACGCTCTTTGGTGTTTGAGGTTTAGGGTTTTACTTCTGTTCATCTTTAGCCCTGCTTTGAGACTTTCTCTGTTCAGGTCATTTAACATTTCTTGCAATGTCTCTGCTGTTTCTGAAATTAGGACAATGTCATCTGCAAATCTTAAATGGTTTAGTTTTTTTCCATCAATGTTCACCCCTTTGTTTTCCCAGTCTAGCTTTCTGAAAATACTTTCTAGGCATGCTGTAAAAAACTTTGGTGAAATTGTATCTCCCTGACGCACGCCCTTCTCAATCTTAATTTTCTCTGAGTCCTTATGTAATTTAACTGTAGCAGTTCCCTCTTTATATATGTTTTCGAACAGTTTAACAATGTTCTCATTCACTCCTTGTTCTCGCAATGAATTTATAATTGCTATGTGCTCCACTGAGTCGAAAGCCTTTTCGTAATCAACAAAACCTAAGCACAGTGGTTTATTATATTCTGTAGTTTTCTCAATTAGCTGATTCATTGTGTGTAGATGATCAGTAGTCGAGTACCCGCTTCGGAATCCTGCCTGTTCACGAGGTTGGTTTTCCTCCAAATTTGCAGCTATTGTTTGTAAGGACTTTAATGAAGAGTTTGTATATATATATATATATATATATATATATATATATATATATATATATATATATATATATATATATATATATATATATATATATATATATATATATATATATATATATATATATATATATATACATACACACACACACACACACACACAAGGTGCTACCCAAAAGTTCCAGTAATTTGAAGAGGGGGAGCCAACCATTTGCAGTTTTGCCTTTTGCCCCTAGGAGGAGTCAGCAGCACCCCTTGCACATCAGTGTGGACCCGGCCGTGTCTGTGAGCAAACGTGTTCTTGAGCTATGCTTACTATTGTAACGTGGTGTGTAGGTGGTTTGACGATTTTGCAATGGCGGACCTCATGGAACAAAGAACCTGCATCAAGTTCGCTTCAAGATCAACAAGATGGCTGCAGAAACTCACTGGTTGCTTCAGCAAGCCTTTGGTGACAATGCCATGTCCCAAAGCAGAACATTTTTCTGGTACAAGCCGTTCAAGGAAGGACGAACATCCATCGAAGACCATGACCATTATGGACGACCGTCAACAGCAACAGCACCACAAAACGTTGGAAATGTTCATCAGGCTATCCTTGCAGATCATAGACGAAATATATATCCATGATGTTCGTGATATCGTTGGACTGTCGTACGGGAGCATGCAATGCATTTTGTCTGAAGTGTTGGACATGAGATGGATCTCTGCAAAATTTGTACCAAGACTGCTGAGTGACAAGCAGAAGGCACATCATGTTGCAATTTGCAGGGGGCTCAAGAATCAAGTTAGAGATGACGCCACCTTCATCTCCAAGGTCATAACTGGTGATGAATCTTGGGTTTATGGTTATGATTCAGAGACAAAGCAGCAGTCAGCGCAATAGAAGTCTCCCAGTTCACCGAGGTCGAAAAAAGTGCATCAAGTTCGCAGCAATGTCAAGTCGATATTGATCGTTTTCTTCTATATCCATGGGATTGTTCACAAGGAACTCATCCCACCCAGTCAATCTGTTATCAGAAAGTTTTACTGTGAAGTTTTGCAGCATCTGAGGGAGAACATCCGCCGCAAACGTCCAGAACAGTGGAAGAACAAGGACTGGGTTCTGCATCATGACAACGCCCCTGCCCACACATCAACTGTTGTCTGGCAGTTCCTGGCTTCCACTAACACGTTCGTCCTTCCCCACCGACCCTATTCGTCTGACCTTGCCCCATGCAGCTTTGTTCTGTTTCCCAAGCTGAAATTATGACTGAAAGGGCGTCGATTTGACTCAATTGAGAAGATCCCGACAGTCTTTTTTCTTTAGTTCTTTCTTTAGTTATGGCTTAATGGCCATCACCCATTAGCAAGGGCATTAGGCCAAACAAGACAGTCTATACAAATAAATCATCAAACAAAAAACAAGACACTAGGGCACAAAGGAGAATGAGGGACGAAGAGAGGCACTGGAGGGACGTAAGAAAATGACTTGTGGAAGATAGACGAAGGGCTACACTGTACTGGAAGTGGAAGCAGAGTCCGAATCTGACTTTGGTTGCAAATTCCTAAGGGTGCTGCTGAGGTTCCTCACCTCCTCGGTGTCTGTAATGGCTTTAAGGGACCCCCGTCGCAGCTTGTTAAAGGAGAGCATGGCCTTCCAGAACTCCCTTTTGCTGTACGCCTTTGCACTGCCGATCTCTGGTGCAGTGTCCTCGTATGACTGCAAGCAGTGCACAAACGAATCCAGCTCTGAACCATCGAGGGAGGCAAAGTCTGACCAGGCGAGGCAACGACTCAGGGGCAAAGGCTTCTGACTCGCCGAATCCTGCCCCTCAGATGGGAGAGAGTCCACCTCGCCGGGCTCCACAGGAGAAACAGGGTCGGCAGGGACGTCATCCATAGGAGAAACAGGGTCAGCAGGGGTGTCAGCCACCGGAGAAATAGGGTCAGCAGGGACATCAGCCACATGTGGCAAAAAAGAAGCCGCATCCCCAGTCTCCATGGGCACTTCGGGAGGTGGCAAAGAAGCAGACTGGCAGGAGACAGAACGACCCGGCAACTGGGGCCTTGTAGGTGGAGTGGAGGGCTGCATGCTGTAGCACCCGTGGGACCATAGTGGCGGAGGTCACGTGGGGCCCAGATCGACGTTGAAGGGCTCGCCTCCAAGGCTTTCTCTGCACCACAGAAGAGGAGAAGGACTCGAGGATCAGTATGACAGGGAGCCCATTGGCCTGGAAGATAATGGGCAGGCGCTGGGCGAGAACTGCCATATCTCCCCCCGAGAAAGCCTTGGCCACCTCAACACACATTGTGATGATGGTCGAGGTAGATGAGGCAGGGAACGAGGCAGTAGAGGCAGCTGGAGGTTGACGACTGCACTGACGACGGGGGAAGGCATGGGGAGAGCCCCGCACCATCTGGCCTGCAGGGCCGGTGACAGAGGTAGCTGCAGGACCTTTGGTACCCTCTTCCACGAGGAACTCCACCACCTCACCAGCAGCAACAGAAGGCACGGGGTGGGAAGGGTTGGGGGCCACGATGGAAGAACGGTGAAGGAAAACGTCACTTCCTGTGTCCCGGCGAGTCAGGAAACCGTACCCCTTGCGGACATGGTACCACTTCACCTGGCCCACGACCTTAGCCGCCATACTGGTGAGACTCAGCATTAACCCTTAACTCCCCCATCCCGACAGAATCGCAGGAGGTGCTAAAGACCAACACGCCTGAAGCCTTCCAGGGATGCATGGACTCGTGGTAAAAACGCTAGGCCCACTGTATACTGTACAGCCACGATCCACAGTTTCTATCACATCCGGGCTACTCAGAGGTGATGAACATATGCCCTTCTGTTTGGGAACTGCAAGAGTTCTGGTACTTCACTAAACATTGGATGAGACAGTGAATACATTCCTTCTGTCTGGGTTTCAAATTGCTAGCATTAATAGGTCTCGATATGAATGTATGAATATTTACCAAACGTTAAGCATATATATTTTATATATATTTATATTTTATTATGTATTCATATATATATATATATATATATATATATATATATATATATATATATATATATATATATATATATATATATATATATAGTGCTGTTTAAAAGAATTTTTAGCTATGGAGATACATTATGCCACTCATAAGTCCAGTCTTGTTTGTAAAGGTTGTATTTCTTTAAAACTGAATATAATCTCTCAAAAGGTAAAAAGAACTTACCATAGTTTAAACGAACAGGAGGGAGAGCAAAATCCAAGCCTAACGACAAAACATCCTTCTCTTCCTTAGTCAAAGACCTTGAAGAGAGGTTAAAAATGACTTTATTTATATCAACTGAACTATTGATGTCAATTCCTAACCCCCTAAGCTTACGTGAATGTATAGCTACAACCTTATTGATATTTTTCTCCACAAAATAGTCAATGATTACAATGAGACATTTGAAATCAAAGTATGAAACAAGTTTTTTTAGCTTACTGTATATCTCGATGCATCAATTTCTCTTTTAAGTTTCATCAGTTTGTTCTTCTGCTTCTTTATTTCAACATCCAAAAGGTGAAAGAGCCAAGATCTATATGTTGATGTGGCATAAAACCCTGAATTATGTAATTTAAATCTAAAGAAATTAGGCACTTGGCCGTAATCCCTACATGTCCTTAAAAAAATGAGGTCCTTTTCCACCTTCTTGACCTTGAATGGTGTCTTCTCAGTGCTCCTATAGCATCGCAGTGTGGGTTGGCCATATCTTTTTAGTAAAATATCCGCAATAGATCTTCCACTTGGGAACCTTAGTCTTGCCAGGAGAAGTAGTACCAGCGTTGTGATGTACGGCATCTTTATTAATCCAAACGTTTCGGAGACACAATATCCATCATCAGTGGATCCAAAAATTTAAAAGACAACAATAATCGATCAATATCAGGAGAAATATAAAACCTCTGTACAAAACATAAACTTACATAAATAAAAAGAAGAAAAATAAAAAGAGGGAAGCGATATAAAAAGGAGTAAAGTACAAAAGTAGTATGTTTAATCCTTGCAAAATCAGAAAATCAGGACAAGGTTAACTATCCTAAATGTATATATATATATATATATATATATATATATATGAGTAGGAGTTGACCTGTTAAAGTAGTTACTCCGTGAATAGTAGGGTAGCGCTAGTAAAGTATATGTTTTATGATTTTGTACACAGATTTTATATATCTCCTGATATTGATCGACGATTGTTGTCTTTTAAACTTTTTGATCCACTGATGATGGATATTGTGTCTCCGAAACGTTTGGATTAATAAAGATGCCGTACATCACAACGTTGGTACTACTTCTCCTGGCAAGACTAAGGTTCCCAAGTGGAAAATCTATTGCGGATATTTTACTAAAAAGATATGGCCAACCCACACTGCGATGCTATAGGAGCACTGAGAAGACAGCATTCAAGGTCAAGAAGGTGGAAAAGGACCTCATTTTTTTAAGGACTTGTAGGGATTACGGCCAAGTGCCTAATTTCTTTAGATTTAAATTACATAATTCAGGGTTTTATGCCACATCAACATATAGATCTTGGCTCTTTCACCTTTTGGATGTTGAAATAAAGAAGCAGAAGAACAAACTGATGAAACTTAAAAGAGAAATTGATGCATCGAGATATACAAGAGCTAAAAAAAACTTGTTTCATACTTTGATTTCAAATGTCTCATTGTAATCATTGACTATTTTGTGGAGAAAAATATCAATAAGGTTGTAGCTATACATTCACGTAAGCATAAGGGGGTTAGGAATTGACATCAATAGTTCAGTTGATATAGATAAAGTCATTTTTAACCTCTCTTCAAGGTCTTTGACTAAGGAAGAGAAGGATGGTTTGTCGTTAGGCTTGGATTTTGCTCTCCCTCCTGTTCGTTTAAACTATGGTAAGTTCTTTTTACCTTTTGAGAGATTATATTCAGTTTTAAAGAAATACAACCTTTACAAACAAGACTGGACTTATGAGTGGCATAATGTATCTGCCTTATATATATATATATATATATATATATATATATATTTGTTTATTAGTATTATGTATCAAACGCACTTAATATTGAAGGAAATGTAGCCTAATCGCTATTTAATAAGCTGTGTTTTGCCAACGAATATTATAGTGTTGCCATGATGCTTTAAACAGGGTTGTGTTAACTGTAATTATTACGCTTTAATAGAACTAGATTAATAAAATCGAAAAGGTCTCCACAGTCAATGTTTTACATAATGTCACGATGCGAGTCATCTTGGTTTTACCCTTTTGAATGGTTGGCCTATGTGCTTATATATTCAGTTAATACCGAAATACATAAATATATCAGCCTTCGAAGCTTGACTTTGTGTGGATTTTTTTTTTTTTTAATGTGTCCGACTCTGGGCATAGGCTTCACAACCTGCTCTCAAGGCCCAGTAGTCCTCCTACATACCATGCACCTCTCTACATGTCACCACTTCGGCGCTAACACCCACCGTCCATATTGAATACATGCTAGGGCTGTCTCATACGGGACTGGTGTATTGATATTAGCGGGGGTACTTTTATGACATGTCGGTGGGTCATCTGGTAGATCAGGAAAGTCTGCTTTTATGAAAATCAAATCCTTAAACTGTTCCCTGCCCCAGCCGGGATTCGAACCTGGGTCCATCAAGACTGCAGGCCGCCTCTCTACAGATTCAGCCACCACCTCCCCCATAAAAAGAATATCACTGTACCCCTGTTTTATGTCCATTTTTATCATACAATACACATGACCCACCCTCGTTTTACTTCGTTTTTTTTTAATATCCTACACACACACACACACACACACACACACACACACACACACACACACACACACACACACACACACACACACACACACACACACACACACACACACACACACGCACTCTCTCTCTCTCTCTCTCTCTCTCTCTCTCTCTCTCTCTCTCTCTCTCTCTCTCTCTCTCTCTCTCTCTCTCTCTCTCGAAATTTCGTCACTAACCACTTATAATCCCAGTCCATGTTTTACGCTGCATCTGTATAATAATTAATGCACATCAAATCAGTGTAAATAAAATGGTTAACATACTTCTACTGGGAATGCATACAAGTATACAGCCTTGATATGGCCACTGTGAACATGGAAATGAAGACGGGTGTGTCTGTCGAGGGAAGGAGGGAGTGAACTGAAACGAAATAGTTTCTTAACATCCAATGAAACGGTAATGTTCGACCACAAGTCTTCTTTGCAGAGCAGCAGGAGGCATCACACCATTACAGTTCTAGGACTTGTCTAGGTAAGTTGGATACTCATTTCATTGGTTCTGCTTTGGTTCTACACAGTCTGCAAAGGCTGAGTATGACGTTGAGTAATATGTAACATATTAGCAAAGTGTCCCCTTTATTGTCCTATATCAGCTTTATCCCAGTTGCTTCCTAGCCCACCCGTCTGCTTGTCCCACTATTTGCTAGCTCTCCTGCCTAGGTATCACTTAATCGTCTTGTGTCTTTGAGTGCACACTGCAGTAATACGGGTCTGTAAATTGAAGTAAGTTGGATACTCATTAGCTTGAGTCTGCCCTGGCCGTTTACCCATCCACGTTACAATGTTTGGCCGAAGTGCAAAGTCCTGTAGAAACAATTAACCCCATGCATATATTCGTCATGTGACCTTTGCCAGGAACTAACTTTGCACAACATAATGTATTTCAGGTGCATGGTGTGTGTATCCGTCTCCCTACCCTCTTGCCTCCTGATCTCCTGCTGTTCTGCTTGCTTGTCTACTTGTATCCTGGATTGCCTTTTTGATATTTGTTTCTCAGTACACTGGTAAGTTTTGTATCACTGATGCCAGATTAGGTTTAAGCCACAAGCTTTAGTACAGTATAATATGGTGGGTTTGGTGCATGCCTACTCGCCAGCTTTATGAGGCTCTCGCTATGGTAGGATGATTATAAACTGATACTTGCCCCGATTTAGTAACATGTAAAATGCAGGTCACTTAATATGCAGAACAATATTGGAAACCACTGATGTGACCTAGGGAAATACAGTGATGACACTGAACCAATATTCACATACAGGTAGTATTCAATGCATTATAAACATATACAGTATACTAGTTTGCAAGTCAATAATATCACGTAATTTTAATAATTTGTTGTCTCTAAACAGAGGTGATGTATGTTCATAGCGAACATTGTCATAATTCTTATTAACTTTTTGTACAACAAAAAGACTATCTAAATGAGTTTCATAAGCACCACCCCAAAAAGCTGATCCATTTAAAATGTAAGGATAGACTAATGCATAGTAAATAAGCTTTAATGTATAAATATTCATAAGAACCCTCACCTTATACATAACACCAATTATCTCATAAACTTCCATTTTTACATAATTTAACCCGCCCCGTCCCGACCACTTTTTGACCACTGGTACCCCCCAATCCCGACCATTTTTCGACCCTTTTTTTTTTTTTTTTTTTTTTTTTTTGCTAAAACTTTCACTTTTGGTCAGAAACAATGGTCAGTGGCAAAGAAATTGTTCCCTGGGGTCCATAATTACCCTAACCAGGTATGCCTTGGTCCCACCTGGCCCCGTGTTCTCCGTAGGCGGTCTGAGCCTCTAACGTTTTCTATGGTATTATAAGTCTGGGAAACCAATGAAAGTAAGTAGATATGTATTTATTACAAACATAAAAACATGTGATAAAAGAGTATATTGGATTTTATACAAAAATAGAGCAGAAATAAGCATTGTACCATCGTGCGAAACGAGCAAAATCGGGCAACTTGGTCACAATGAATCGCTAACATTCTAAAATCATGATACATATCATTTTTTTTACTTACATAATACTTCTACAATAACATTATACCATTTTACATTTTATTGAACTGTTTTTACGTATTCACAGGCCTTTTGATAACATTTAGCGTAATGTTAGCGCTTATTTACGTAGTGAGTGAACTCGCTGTGACTGTTGTTTCAACTCTTATTGTGTTTTTTCTACTTACATAATACTTTTCTAATATTATTATACACTTTTCAACTTTATAGAACTGTTTTGAGATTATTTCAGGCCTTACGTAAATATATAGCGTAATAATAGCGCATAATAACACATACGGTGAAGTCGCTATGACAACTATTTCAACTTACAACCTATTTTTGTACTTGCATAATAATTCTCCACTAACATTGCACATGTTTACACTTGATATAATTGATATCACATAATTTCAGAACCTACGATGGAACTGAGAGTCATATTAGCGCGTACTTACACAGGGAGTGTTATCGCGATATCATTTGTTTCATCTTACACTAGTATTCAACTTATAAAATACCTTGCTACTAACATTACAACAAATTCCACTTTATATAATTCCTATCACATACTTACTGACCAGACTGTGGGTGTACTCGTGACATCAATTATTACAACTTACACTATTGTTCAAATTATACGTTTTATTCATGCTAACATTACACCCGTTTCCACTTTATTTCCTTGCTATCACATATTTACTGACCAGAGTGTTATACTGAGCGTCATATTTTCGCAGATTTACACAGTGGGTGTAGTTTTGATATCAGTTCTTTCAACTTACACTAATTCTCAACTTATACATTACTTTTCTGAAAAAATAACACCCATTTTACTTTATATTTGACTTAGCACCTACTGACTGGCCTTACCATTATAATGAGCGTCATTTCGCCTTCCCACACAGTTTCAGTAGTGTAGGAAATTATGATACTCCTTGAAACAAGGCTGAAGGCACAACGCAACATTGCACTCAACACACTCGTACCTTGTGTCTTTTCTCTGAGTGGATGGTCTGACTGTCGAGTGCTTACATACATGGCAGCGACGCTGGGGTTTACGACGGTTTGGGTCGGAAGGGATTGCGCTGGGATAGTGTCGTCCTGCAAGACGTAGGGGAGTCTGAGCAGCCATGGGGGTGCGGGTGCGGTGTGTGGGTCTGTCCTGGGCATGCTTGGCGATTATTTCACGTGCCAGCTCCCTCGCAAACCCCTCAAAGGTCTCGGATACTCCGGTGGTCATTGCGTGCAGGTAGTGGGCGTTCAGGACCATGATGTCAAGCAAGTGGAAAAAAAGTTTCTTGTACCACTTCATTGTGGTCCTGGCACAGTCAACACTTGAAATCATCGAGTCTGACTGATCAACTTGCCTCATGTTCAGATTATAGTCCAGTACAGACTTGGGTTTCCATACGTTGCCCTCCTCTCGCTACTGTGATCCACGGAGTCTGTGCGGTGCATCAGGGGGCTGTGAACAGTTGATAGGAGGCAAACTTCCCTGTTGTGGTTCCACAGGGTGGCAAGGATGTTATTGGCCTGGAAGAAAACCACCTCGTTCTTGTCAAGTTTCCTCCTTATCTTGACCATATGGCGACGGTTTCTCTTGACTGTACCACAGACTCCGGTGTCGTGTTGGTGGAGGAACCTAGCGAGAAGAGGGCTAGTGTACCAGTTGTCCAGGTATAACACATGACCACGATGAAGGTACTCTTCTATCATTGTCTTCACCACGGCCCCAGAGAGTCCTATACTCCGACCTTCTGTTATATCTGTCTGTGCGCCCGTGTACAAGACTATGTCTTGCACATAACCAGTCTTACAGTCACACATAACAAAGATCTTGAACCCGAAACGGTGTCTCTTGCTGGGTATGTACTGCCTAAAGGAAATATTGCCTCTCCACAACACAAGACTCTCGTCTATGACGAGGTCTCTGTAGGGATAAAATGAGGAGCGGAACATTTCCCGTAAATGATCAAATATCAGCCTAATTCTCCTCATTTTATCTGTGTTATTTGCATTGGCTGGATCTTCTGCATCAAAAAAGTGGAGGCGGCCGAGAATATACTGAAATCGGTTACGACTCATCACCTTTCCAAAGAAAGGTGTGAGGATGATTGGGTCAGTTGTCCAGTAGGCAGGAATTTGGTTTTTCCTTACCACACCCATCAAGAGAACCAGGGCCAAAAATAGGAACATCTCTGAAATTGTAACGGGATAGTCATACTGTTGGGAATGCCTGCTCATGGTTCCCAAACGTTCACTTTCACGGCGCTGTGATTGTGAACAGATATTAGTCTGTTCAACTATGCGCCCCACAAACGCCTCACCAAAGAACAAGTGGAAAAAATCCACCCTAGACGAACCTGCATTCACACCTGGAGCCGTGCAACCAGACCGCCACTCCTCAGTGAAAGGGTGAATGATGGGAGTAAAATTACTCCCATCTTCCCAGTTCCACGTGCCACCACCGTCTCCAGCCACGTCACCATCGTCCCCTTCGTCAGGGTGGGGAGGTGAGGGTGGTGGGGGAGGTTGGGGAGGTGGAGAGCGGCGCCTCTCATCACTCTCACTTCTCTTCCCTCTCCCTTTTCCTTTACCCTTTCCCTTCCCTTTCTTTCCTTTCCCCACATCCTGGGGCTGTGGGGAGGAAGTTTGGGAATATTCTGGGGCGAAAGAAGTGCTGGGGAGTGGCTCCACCTCCTCTCCCCTAGGCCTACGTGCACCACGTGCTCGTGCTGCCTCCCTCACACCACTTGCCCCTTCACCCCGCACTACCCCCACACCACTCTCACTTTCACCCCGCGCTGCCGCCACAACACTTTCCCTTTCACCCAGCAATCCCACCACACCACTTTCCACTTTCCCAGACAAAAGACTTTCACCATACCTTATATGTCTTCTCGCCCCACCTTCTGATCCTCGTGGTGATATTTTTTCTATTCCCAACCACGCGGCGATATCACGTCCTAAGCCGCCGTCATCCTCATCGTCCTCATCCTCGTCCTCATCAGATTCGGGATGGAGAGATAGCCGTGCACGTGGTTGGGGAGCAGGCTGGCCTTCCCTTGCCTTACGGTATGTCACATACCGCGTTTTTCGGGGCGAAGGGACCTCCTCATCACTGCTACTTATTTCTTCCTCTGGCTGGACGTAATCACAATCTACCACATCATCGTCGAGTGGAGAATCACTATCTCCAGTGAAGGCTTCCAGGGCGGATGCAATTTCCTCGTTTGAGAGACCTTTCCGTGCCATGTCTGACCTGGGTCACTGCTAGCAGGTGAGTGACCGAGACAAGGGCGAGCGCGGGTCATGCGGGGTCTAGGACGCTGCCCACCTGGCGGCAGGTAGGGGAGGCTTGGGTACGTGGGCGAATCGAAAATCTCGCGCGAATTTTGAAAATTGTGGAAATTATGAACCTTGCAATTGCAGGACGTTGAAGTATGTCGACGGGATTAGCTGAGACATAACGTGAGGACGTGGAAGTACGTCGACGGGACGCCGCGGGTTAAGTGGTATTTCCAGTTCAGTTCATTATCAGTAATAATTCCTAAAAATTTTGTTTCATCAACTTGCTTTAAAGTTATGTTATCCATGCTAATAGCAATGTTACATGATAGATTCATGTGAGAATGAGAAATCATATACTGGGTTTTATTATGATTCAGGGTTAACTTATTACTTTTTATCCAGTTGGACAGGTTAACTAATCCTATATTAATTGTATTTTGTACGTTTACTAAGTCGCTTCCTTGGAAAAGAATAGTAGTATCATTAGCAAAAAGTATAAACTTCAACTTGTCACTGCAGCAAACAATATAATTTATATACAACAAGAACAGAATTGGACCTAGACCCCTGAGGTACACCATATCTAATAAGTCTAAGAGGTGATGCATTATTGTCAAACAGTGTATATTGCTGCCTATGACCTAAATAGCTACTGAACCATTCATAAGCCTCATCGCGAATTCCATAAACTAGCAACTTCTGCAACAATATTGAGTGTGAAATGGTACTAAAGGCTTTTGATAAATCACAAAATACAGTTATATGATACATACTGTTATCTATAGCATTATAAATGTTTTGACAAAGGTTTTGAATAATTGCAAGCTCTGTTGAAAATTTTTGGACGAAATCCGTACTGACAATCAGTTAATAAGGAATGTTCATTTAAGTAATTTATTACTCTACTTGCAACAATTTTTTCATATATCTCACTAAATGTCGGTAATATTGATATTGGCCTATAATTGTGCAAAATTTCTCACCTTTTTTGTAGGCTGGAATAACTCTTGCTATTTGAAGTTGCTTAGGAAATGAACCTTTGCCAAAAGATGAACAAGATAAGGCGAAACATCATCAGAACATACTTTAATTATCTTTACGCTAACATCATCATGGCTGGGAGATGTTATCTTAAGATTCTTTATAACTTACTTCAAGCAGAGTTGTTGGTTCAAGGTTAAATGAATGCTGAACAGGTTCCAAAAGATATTCTCTGAATGAGGTGGATGTCTGTTGTATATTCTGAGCTAATTCAATTGGTACATTGCAAAAATATTCATTAAAAGCCTCTGCTTTTTCGAGTTTATCATTTAAGGTTTTGTCATTATGTGAAAATGATGTTGCTGGGCTAGACTTGTTTCTTGCAGTTATATCATTTATAATTTGCCAAGTTTTCTTAGGATTCGCTGCATTTTCACTCAGCCTTGATTTTACATAATTTTTTCTTGCTGTCCTAATAACAGATGTTAATATATTACGATAACTCTTAAAAATCCACTCATATATGAGAGGTCATTTGGCATACAACTTCTGTAATCTGTTTCTTTCCTTTATAGATATTTTAACTGCAGGAGTTATATAGGGCTTACCTACATGTTTTTCTTTGATTTTATACTCTTTAACTGGAAAGTTATCATCGTAGAGCTCTCGAAAGGCCGCCTCCATATATTTATCATAATCCTCATCAATATTTAAGTCGTTCACACCTACATTCCATTGATAGTTATTCAGTTCTGTTTTGAATCTGTTTATTGAAACTTCATTGAATGTTCTTTTGGTTTTCTTAAGATCATGACAACTTTAGTAACGAATATAGAAAGAACTAAATATTGGAAAGTGATCGCTCAAAGAAGAGTATAGGATGCCACTGGTCTCGCAATTTTGTAAATTATTTGTCCAGATAAGATCAGTTAAAGTCGCTGAAGTTCTCGTAACACGGGTTGGTTTAAGTATCGTAGGAGAAAACTAAAGGGCATAAAAAAGATTAACAAAATTCAGAGCATGTCTGTGATTATATTTCAACAAGTTGATATTAAAATCGCCAATAATATAACAAGGTATACTAGTGTCTGATATCTGTTCTAAAATATTTTCAAGAGAAATTAGGAAGTCATCAATATTTGTATTTGGTGGCCTGTATATCATTCCAACTATGAAATTATGTGGTTTTGTGATCCTGATGAATAAAGATTCTATGTGATTTAACTGGAGTGAAATATTTTGATCTGTATAACCCTGGAACTTCTTATGCAAGTATATAGCTATGCTACCACCAGTGGTATTCTTATTCTTAAAGTATGTTGTATACCCCCTTATATTATAAAGATTACAGATATCATTTAATCTTGTTTCACATAATCCAATAATGTCAAATTTAATCTCTAGAGAATCTAAGCATTGGTCAAATAGTGATTCCAAATGTAGTGGAACACTGTTGATATATAACAGAAACTTGAGGCTGGTATCAGAAAGTTTTAACCTTAACTCAGAATCAGAAAAGTGGTAGTTCATGAAGTCCAGACTATCTTTCACAACGAGTACGAGGGAGAGAACCCAATCAGCATGTTATTGCTTTAGTCGGTTCGTTTACCTACTGAGATAGGACGCCTACCTTCTTCATCTGCTGTTCCATCCTCCCAGAGAGAGAGAGAGAGAGAGAGAGAGAGAGAGAATAATCTGTCGTTGATTAAAATGGTAAAAATACGGAAAGAGGAAATTTAAAGTGGTGGAAGTAGAGAATGCTGGAAACAGGAGATTAAAAAGCTTTTAGTGAAGGTAAGGGGTTGTGGAATGTGGCATTATAGAGGGAGAAATGATTGGAAAAAAAGAAAGGTGAAAATGGGTAGTAAGTTGTTAGTGATTAAAGTGATTCATTGGCAACTTTTTCAAGGGAATGCAGTATTGTCTCCACAAAGCTATAGTACAGTGACATGATTTTGTGTAAACAGAAATGTCTATCTGTCTATCTATTGCCAGATGCCTCAATCCCGTTTGGGGTGGCAACAAACAAATCGCCTCCAAGTCGCCCTGTCCCCCGCCATTTCCCAACTTACGCACCCCTCTCTCATATACCTTTCCACCCCATCCCTCCATCTCATCCTCGGCCTCCCCCTCCCTCTTACCCCCTCCACCTCACTCACATACACTCTCTTCGTCAGTCTTTCACCCTCTATCCTCTCCACATGGCCAAGCCACCTCAGTGTGTTCCTCATAACGCTTCCTATCACATCCACATCCACACCACAACGCTCCTTTATATCGTCATTCGTCAGCCTGTCTCTCCATGTGACTCCACAGGCTTCTCTTAAATAACTCATTTCCACTGCTCTCACTCTTGACTTGTGTCCTTCCAACAACGTCCAAGCTTCACTTCCTTACGTTAGAGTTGGTATCACAATACTGTCATGTAGTAACTTTTTCACTTCCATGCTCACTTCCCTGTTTCTTATCACTGATTTCAAAGAACCAGCAACCTTTCTTCCCTGCTGTACCCTTTCAAGTACTTCACCCTCCAAACCTCCATCCTTACTCATCACACTACCCAACTACTTAAACGTACTCACATTTTCCAATTCTTCACCATCCAACCTCGCTATACATTCACTGACTTCACCTCTCTCAAAGACCACCACTTTACTCTTCCCTACATTCACCTTTATATTCCGTTTCTTACACACTCTCCCAAACTCATCCACCAAGCCTTGCAGCTCCCCTTCATCTTCACTCAACAACACAGTATCATCTGCAAACAACAGTACAGGGAGTTTCCAAACACTATCCTCTCTCACCAGGGCCACTCCAACATCGACTACCCTACCTTGTACCTCTTTTATTATCCCATCCATGTACAGATTGAACAACCATGGAGACATGACACATCCCTGTTTCAACCCAACTTTCAAAGAGAAAAATTCACTTAGTTCACCATCCACACGCACTGCAGCCTTCGCACCATCGTACATACTCTTCACAGCATTCAACAACTTCCCATCTACTCCATATATTCCTAACACTTTCCACAATCCTTGTCTATCCACCCTGTCATATGCTTTCTCCAAATCCATGAAAGCCGCATACAACTTCTTTCCCTTCTCTAGAAACTTTTCCACTAAAGATCTAAGAATGAATATCTGATCTACACAACCTCTTCCCTTCCTAAAGCCTCCCTGTTCTTCTCCAACTTATTTCTCAGTTCTTTCTCTAACTTTGTCAATATGTATCCTAACATAAACTTTTCCTATTATACTAAGAAGACAAATGCCCCTATGATTACCACACACTTCTTTTTCCCCTTGTCCTTTGTACAAGGGAATAATTATACCTGACTTCCAATCCTCTGGGACTCTACCTTCCTCCCAGGCCAATCTGCACATCTTCCACATCCATTCTACTACTATCTCTCCCCCATGCTTCAGCATTTCACCACACACTCCATCAATTCCTGGGGCTTTCCCCGATTTAACTTTCTTCATTGCTTCCACAGCTTCTATCCTACTGATTTCTTCCTGTCTTCTCACCTCCCTCCTTCTCCCAGCCATTCCCCAGCCACTTATACTTGCATTACTTCCATCCTCTATGTTCAACAATTCCTTAAAGTGTTCTCTCCATCTGCTTACTTTTTCTCCCTTCTCCACTAGTAATCTACCATTTTTATCTTTCACTCCCCTGCTAACTTCACTTCCACCCTGTCTTACTCTTTTCACCTCTTTCCAGAACATTTTCTTACAGTCCCTCCACTTTACACTCATAATTCCTTCCAAATTCCTCATCCACTCTCTTCTTACTCTCTTACTAATCTTTTCACCTCTCTCTTTCTTTCTACATATAACTCTCTCTTCCGCCTCTCAACTTCTTCCATGCCCCTATTTCTCATCCATTCATTGTATGCTTTCTTCTTTTGTACCACAGCCTGTTTCACCTCTTCAGTCCACCACGCTGTTCCTTGCACCCCCCTCCGTCTTCTCTTCCTTCCACACACCACATCACATGCTGCACATATTTCTTCTGTAAATATCCTACACACACCTTCCACGTCTCCCATCTGCTCCAATTCATATTTGCCCAATCGTTCCTCTGCTTCTCTCTTATACAGTGTCTTTTTCTCATTCTCTTGTAACCTTTCCACTCTCCTTGCAACTACTCCTTCCTCTTGTCTTTCCCTTCTTCTATTCCTCCATCTTACTTGAATTCTAATTCTGGCCACCACCAAGTAGTGGTCAGAAAGTCCACTCCCCCAACCTCTATAAACTCTTGCATCCATTACACATCTTCGCATCCTTTCGTCCACACACATAATCAATCATTGCCTTCCTTTCATTCAGTTCACCACCGACCCTTCTCATCACTCGCCATGTATACCTGTGGATCATTTTATGCCTGAAGAGGGTATTGGCTATCACCAACCCCCTCCCAGCACAGATGTCCACTAATGCACTCCCATTCTCATCTATCTCAGCAGGGACACCCCACTCACCAACTATTCCATCCACCTTCACATTCCCAACTTTACCATTCATATCACCAATCAAAAACACTCTCTCATTCCTTCCAAACTTTTCCATGCACACTTCTGCATTTGTCCAGAACTCTTCTCTCACTCTTCTAGCACGATCTTGCGTTGGCGCATACACACACACAATTGCCCACATTTATATTCCAACTTTCAACTTTACCCACACAATCCTTGACCCAACTGATCCATACTGTCTTATGCTCTTCTTCCATCTTTTACCCACAACCATACATACTCCTTCCTTTGCCTTCTCATTCTCACCTACTCCTGCACATATACCCCATTCATACTCCCATTCTCTCACACTTTCTCCTCTCCATTTTGTTTCAGTTATTCCACATACATTCACTTTTCGCATCCTCAAGCACCTGGACAATCTCTCTCTCTTTCACCTCATCATTCGCTCCCCTTACATTCCACGTTCCAATAACCATGTCCTTTGTCCCGTCCTTGGTCGTCATCGTTTGGTCAGTCCTTGTCCGAGGCTTATTGTTTGTTTTTTTTAGTTAGTTGTTTTCCGGGGAGGGGCACTAACACTCCGCCAACCCTTTTAGTCGCCTTTTACGACAAGCAGGGATACTGGGGGAGTATTCTTGAAAACCCCCCCTACCCTTAGGGGGAAATGTAGCTGGAGGTAATATTGCCTAAAGAAATATTTTAACAAGTTCAAAGCGAACCGATGAAGAACTAAAATTATCGCACCAAGTTGAAAAAGTGTTTCGAGAAAAGAAATAACAAGCAGGGGAAAGAAACTGCGTAAATACAGTAGCTCTCCACACTCTGGTTTGGAGACCTTAAAATTATAAAGAAAATGAAAAGAAAGCGATGGAAATAGGCTCTAAAAAGAGGAGAAAAGGAAGAATAGGCCTGCAAGAATATAATGATTGTTATAAATACCAATATATTTTTTTTTTTCCAAAAGTACCACTTCCTACAGAGGAATGCACTAGCTCTTTTGAAACACGTTTACACATTTACAATTAGAACTGTGATATTTTTGTTTTACTGCGTAATACAAACTTCATCTGAAGAAGAGACAACTAACTGTAGGCTATACCTGGTAATCATCTGCCACAACACCTCTATCAAAATTTACGATTCTTGAAAAGGAAAGGAGAAAAAGTTTGAGCTGTTCCTTAATACATTCAACAGAAGTCAGCGGTGAAATGATACATGGAGGTGGAGAAGAAGAAGCAGAAGAAGAAGAAGAAGGAAATGAAGATGAAGAAAAACTAGTCTGCTGTGGAATTATTCGAAACTACTACTACTACACTACTACTACTACTACTACTAATGAAGGTGGTGGTGGTCAGAGTGGCACTCAGTAGAGCTCTTACCTCCTCCAAGGCCTAACATGCAGTTCCTTTTAATTCAGTCAAGTCTAATCCAATATGGGAAAATACTACCCCCCTATAAAAGCATATTTAAATCGGCTAGATCCGGAATTTTATACGGATCCGCTCCAAACTGTACCCATTCGTAGATACCAACATCCTAAATATGCCTGATTTTTTTCATCAAGATCCATGCAATATTCAATGAAAAATTTACGAAATGTCGAAAAACGCCCTATCTCGCAATGTTAAAGAAAGTGAAAAAAATAAAATAAAAAAATCCTGGATCCGCATCTTTATCCGGATCCGCACCAACATTTAATAGAATGTAATCTGGGCCAAGGCCCATTCTTCTACCAAGTTTCGTGGAAATCCGTCCAGTAGTTTTTTGTGTAAACTTGTTCACAAACCAACCAACCAACAAACAGACAGGGATGAAAACATAACCTCGTTGGCGGAGGTAATAATGAGAAGAGGGATACGAAGAAGAAGAAGAAGAAGACGATGATGATGATGATGATGGTGATGATGAAGATGATGATAATAATAATCATAAAAATGCTTGGTAGAATTATAATAGTGTGACTGGTAAAGAGCAAAAGCTGTACGAGTAGTATGAAACGAAAAGAATACGGAGAGCTGGGTGAGAGAAAGACAAGATAAAAAGAGACCTTGAGAGGAGTTGACGGATTTACGATGGGAGGGGATAGAAGAAGGAGGGGGAATGCTAGAAAGTGAAGAGTGGAAGGGAAGGAGAGAGAAATGATAAGGATAGGAAATGTGAGTGAGAAACATTAGAGGGAGAAAGGAGCTAAAGGAAGGTTGGAGGGGAAAAAGCAAGAGAGAAAGACAGGAGGGACATAAGGAAAACAGGTACGCGAGAAACGAGTGACAATGAGTAAAGCAGGTATCACTTGAAGAAAAAAATATAAAAAAATGGGGAAAAGGAAGTGAGGAAGGCAGAGGTGATCACAAAGGGAAAAAGAGGGATGAAGAAAACAAATTGAATAAAAAAAAGGGGTGGGGTAAATTGCTAAATGATTGAGAGAGAGCTTAACAGAGGGAAACAAGGGATTAAAGTAAGCCCGAATAATAGGAAGGAATAGATGAAGGAGTGAAAAGGAAAGGGGGAAGGAAGATTAGGATGATGATGGAAGAAGAAAAAGAGTAGATGGAGAAGGGAACAAGGGCACGAGGAGCTATAAAAGCAGGTTAACTCCATTATGATGACCTGATTACATTAGCCCTCGTGAACCGACAATGGCTGTTTTGTCGAGAGAGAGAGAGAGAGAGAGAGAGAGTGTGTGTGTGTGTGTGTGTGTGTGTGTGTGTGTGTGTGTGTGTGTGTGCCAAATAAAGGTTTTATCCGATCTTATTCAAAATAGGAAATACTGACAATGGACATCCAAGGGGTCAACTTATTCTTCTTTTTTCCAACACTAGTCGAAGTCAGAGTCACAGGTCTATGTCAGTTTTACATATCGAGGTCAGCTTAAACACCTTTTAACCGATTTAGACCAAATTTGGTGGAAGAACTTCGGGTGAAGTAGGTCCGAAAATATTATGTTTTGGTAACAGTCAATCGTCAAGGTCACAGACTGAGTTAGAGAGAGAGAGAGAGAGAGAGAGAGAATAAAATGGGAAGTGGATGTCCAGTGAAAGGGGTGTGTCAAAGGCTACCGGTATTGCTGAGGAAGGTATTGCACTAAGAAAGAAGTGCAGGAGAGAGAAACACGAGAAAAGAAAGGGGAAGAGAAGTAACCTGCTGCTGTAAACTGGAGATACAAAGAGTGACTGAATTACGAATGTGATAACGAAAATAACTTGTACTTCTAACGAGGTAGTTCGGCCTGAATGTTGGTAAGAAATTAATTCCCAAGCCATAAAACAAAAACTAGAGTAGAGCACACACTCTGCTTACTTCACGTTTAATACCTTCAAGTCTAAACCGTACGGAAAAATGGGAGAAAAGGCCATTTCCAGGAGTGGAATGCCAGCAAAAAATTTTCCTGGACCAGTTAGAAGTAGTAATAGGAATGAAATTTTTATCATACGCTCGTAAAGTAAAATGTCAGATGAATATTCTGATCATGTCTTTCCAAAAATTGCCTTCCCTGTTAGGAAGAAAAGTCAGTGTTATTGTTCAGTATGCAGTAAAACAACTGCATTTGTTGTGGCCAGATCAAGGAACCAGATTATTTTTACGATTAAAAATGCTTAGCTGAGATCTCTTTAGGGCCGTGTCCCGATGTCCAGTCATAATGAATTTGGGAGAAAATCTGACTTTTTCCAATGCTTTCATTGTAATTACTTGCGCTCAATTTTTCTTCATTCTTATGCAACAACAAAATTCCTGGCACAGTTTCATCGGGTGATAAAAAATTTGTCATGCTTTATAAAAGCAACAAGAGTGTGTGGCATGATGATTTAGTTGATCTCATTTATTTTTACTTAGTACCTGCTTGTTGATAGAAGATATTTCACAGAAAAAAAAAAAAAAAAAGGACAAGAAAATACAGATCTGGGTCTCCTTTGTCAACACTGCCAATCAGACGCGGTATGTGTGTCCCTACTCTTCATTTTAAGTCAAAACAAAGACTAAGCCACAGCAGCTTGAAGAAGTGAATGGTCATTCAACACTACACCGTCGACAACATACGACATTGACATAGACTCTGCCATGCAGGGGAGTATCAAAAAGTGATCACATTCTCTATTGCTAGACCATTTGGTTTTGCTATTAATGACACTTGGGAAGCATGTTACATGTTGACTGATTATATCTTTGATATACATATGCAAACAAACATATATATCCATATATCCATAAAGTTTAAGTTATTGACGCCTCGCGAACATTATTGACACTGCTTGCAAAGCATTACTGCCTCTTCACTGTTGAAAAACTGAAAGTGATAGGGAGACAGACAAATGTGTTAAAGATAAATGTCTAGGTGATGGAGAAGGGAACAGTGTTGAAAATACAGATGAAATGTGGGAGTGATTGGAGAACTGGGAAGTACAAAAGTATGATGGCTATATCAATGTCGAGAGAGAGAGAGAGAGAGAGAGAGAGAGAGAGAGAGAGAGAGAGAGAGAGAGAGAGAGAGAGAGAGAGAGAGAGAGAGAGAGAGGAAAAAAATTATTGTGAAAGAATGCCGGAAACAAAGGAATGGAGGAAAGCATGAAGCCGAGAGCGCGATGGGAGGAAAAGGAGAAGGAAGACAGAGAGATAAAACGAGAATGGCGTAAGAGGAGAGGGGAGAAAGTTAGGGAGAGAGTGAGAAATGAGAACCTGACACGAGGTGAGGAAGGGAGGTAAGTGAAGAGGAGAAGGGGACGAAAGGAAAGAAGGGAATGGAACGAGAACGAAAGGAGTTAGAAGTAAGGAAAGGGAAGGTAAAAGCACTGAGAGTGAAAGATAAGAATATATGCAGGAATGGAGGGAACACAAAGATGAAGTACGAAAAGACTGGAACATGATGGACTTAACAAAGAGGGACGAATGAAAAAAAAAAAAAACAACACTAATAAATAAGGGGCGGGAATGTAAACATTTTAAAAAAATGGAAAGAAGTTGATTATGCAGAAGGTGAGGACAGTAACCGGAGGAAAAAAAAAAAACTTGAAGAAACATGGAGAAGGAAGGGAAGTGATAGAGGATGAAGGCTGAAAATGAAGGAAAGAAAAAAAAAGTGCCAGGATTTAGCGCAACGTAGACAAAGTAGGGCAAAGAATGCCGAAGTCACAGTAAAAATATATGTAGAAGAGATGGGTGAATGCATTAAGTCCGGTGACTCTTTCTTAATTCTTGTTACGAGATAATCTGAATAACCATTGGACAGACTTAGAACTGCACGGGTTAGATATAGCCTGCATTAACCACTTCTTACCTACGAGTCTCCTAGTTAAATAAAAGGAAGAAAACCAGAAAAAAACGTCACAGTATCGAAGGGGTAAATATGGGTGAAGAAAATGGTTGGAACCTTAGAAAAAAAAAAAAAAAAGAGGGAAATCAAAAGACTCGTAACCAGGTTAGAAAGGAGAAGGAACAGATCTAAGGACTGATGAGAAAGGGATGAAGAGAGGGGGAAGGATGAGAAAGAGGAAATGAGAAATGGAATGAGAAATGGAGAATGAGAACTGGAAAGATGCGAAAGATGGGGATGAGGAGATGGATATAAAAATGAAATGAGAAGAAGGGAACGGATGAGAAATGGAGGGATGAAAAACGGATGGAAGAGAAAGTGATGAATATAGAAATGAAATGAGAAGGTAAATGACGAAAAAGGGAGGGATGAGAAAGCGAGGATAAGATCGAGAAGGTAAGAAAAAAAAAAGACAGGTATTAAGAAAGGTAAGCGAGAACAGCATGCTTGAAGACGGAACACGAAGACGGGATTAGCGAAAGAGAGATGTTGGGGGAGGTGATGAAAAAGAGAGAGAGAGAGAGAGATAACATGATAAGTGGTGTGAGTGATGCGGTAAGAGGAGACAGCGAGGGCTTGAATTTCACGGGAATGGAAAGGAAATGTTAAGATATAAAAATGAAGGTCGGGTTCACGTGGCGTTGCGGGACGCTTTCTTCGCTTTTCTCCTTATCTGTTTCTCGTGGCTTTCGGAGGCTCTCATTACTCTTTAAAACTTACTTTCTTCTCCAAGTGGCACACTAATATCTTCTTGCATAATTTTTATCCAGTTTAAGTCGACAGGTTGTTGTTGTTGTTAGTGGTGGTGATGGTGGCAGTGGTGGTGGTGCTGTTTTTGCTGATGCTGTTGTGATGGTGGTGTTGCCACCGGCTCATCTAAACGTGAACCCGGTGGACTTCAAGCAGACTTTGTCAATATCCTACACTAGACCATTCTCTTTTCGGGGGATACGGAGAGAGTTGAAGGGCATTTGTGTAGCCAGAGAGCAGAGCTGCCCGATTATCTTGTCATTGCATGAAGGCATCTCTTTCCACCACGGGGAGTTGGCATTTGTTATTTTGGAATAATTAAAAAGTTTGGCAAATAATTGTATGGACGTGACAATTGAGATAACCTTCCGAATAGTCGATCTACCGTGCATCGAAGCAGATGAGCTCTGTGCTCGGACATGACATGTGCCCACTGATCCAGTGGGAGAATTTTAAGGTTGCGCTTTTAAGCCTGTCCTGTGCCCTTGAACTTTGAGCCATGACCCTTAAAACAAATAACAAAATCTTGGCCATACTATTAACCCATGAGTTAAGTTTGATTGAGATCGGATCAAAAGTTTTTAAGTTGATCATTAAGTTGGATTCAGATCGGATCAAAAGTTTTTACGTTGATCATACCTTTTGACTTTGACCCATGGCCTACTGTTATGAATATATTATAATGTAATCCTCTGCTTCCTTTAAACCCTTCCATACACTTTCATCGAACTTGAAGAAAATACTTTATAAGTTAAAGGGCAAAAGCTTAGATCTTGTCCTATGACGTTCATCTCTGATCGACCGATCTCATCACTAATTAAATTCACCTTTTCTTTCTCCTCAACCCTTCCATCAAGTTTGATCCAAATCAGTTGAAAACAGTTGAGTTGACATTACCCAAGACCTATTACCCATGATCTATTTTGACCTGATCTTAATCACCTGTTCTTCCGATAGACCACAGTCATTATGCCAAAATAATGTGATGCAATTCATTCCAGTAATTATTCCAAAATCTTGCGAACAGATATATAGGCAGACAAAAAGAGAGAAAAACAATCCGTACCAAAAGATAACCGCCAAGTGCTTTCGCGCACCGATGTAAAATGCAAGAAAAAAGCGTGGTGTAATTGCAGAAGTAAACATTAATGAACAAGGGCTAGCCATCCTACTAAGCCCACCATAATATAACTCATGACGGAATGGACGTGTAAGAGGAGAGGTAAGAAGTAGAAGAGGTTGGAAGGGAAAGGGGAGACATGGATTAGGGATTGCCGGGATGATAGGGGAGTATAAGAAAATATCTAAAGATGAGAATCAACCAGCTCCATATTAAGCCTTGCCAAATGTAGGGGTGCAAGGCTTGGCTGCAGTACATCAGAACACCTGAGGGTTGGTCATTAGTCTATGCCGCAGGCAGCATACATGATCAAACCCACCCAAACGTCGCAGCTGCCATTTAGGGATTCGATCCTAGGCACAACATATGACTTCAATCTGACTGCCACTTTTGACCAGTTTAAAACTGGGCATCTTGGAAAGAGAAAACAGATATTAAAAAGAAAGCATGGAATAATGCAAGGAGAAGGAAAAACTCTGTAAGAAAAAGCGAAAAGGCTCCCTAATGAACATTGAGAGCAATAAGTGAAAGAATGTAGATATATGACTGAAGATATTTAGGGAGAAGAGACAAAGAATGCAAGAATGGAAAATGAGAAAATGTCAGTGTTAAGACCAATGGACTGACAAAGCTGCAGAAAACAGAACAACACAAAAGTATATGTCAAAGAAAAATGACAAAAATAAAGTGACTAGACATACATCAAATCAGTGATAAAGCAGACAATAAATTCCCCCTAAAATCCTTTTCATAGAGTTTTAAAAACAAAAATTTAAAAGGAGGCAGAAAAGGTAAGAAAGGAAAGTTTGTCAGAAGTTGGTCAGATCTGACTTCCATCGACACAGGTGGCCAAGACTCAGCTGCACACAAACTTTTATAATAAAACAGGAAAATATCTTTGTAGCGGCCTAGAGGAAGAAGGAGTCGTAAAGTTGAAGAATAGTGAGAATCAAGGACTGGGAAGGATTACCACATGGCAGCGCCAACAACACCAATAATACCTACATCAAGATAAAAAACAACAACAATAATAACAACAACAGCAACAATAACAGCAATGACTAGACCTACAACAATATTGACAAAAAGAAAGTTATATGAGCCAAAAATAAAACATCAGTAACAGTAATAACTGCATCAACTAAAACAATAATTTACACAAACTACTGCACCACATATATATATATATATATATATATATATATATATATATATATATATATATATATATATATATATATATATTTATATATATATATAAAGGAAAGAAAAGTAAAAACAAAAATGAAACAATGAGCGGAATTAAATACGGTTATCAACACGACACAGGGAGAAGAAAAAAATAAAGAGAAACATGAATCAGCTCTAAGAAACCTACGAAAAAGGGAAAAGTCTGAAACAGGTCAGAAAGTAAAACGGCACTAGGAAACCACTGAAAGACAAGATTGGTGATGCCATTGAAGGCAGAGAGAAGATGGTTAAGGAGTTGAAGAACTTTACAAAAAACTGTATGCATCAAAGACAGAAGTACCAATAGCTAACTTTTCGGTTGACACAAGTGAAATACCTGAGGCAACATCAGACGAAGTAAATATTTCTCTTAAAAATATGAAAGGAGGGAAGGCTCTGGGAGAAGACGGAATAGTAGCAGATTTGCTGTTGGATGCAGGAGTAGAACTACAAAGCAGGGTAGCACATTTATTTACTTATTGTATAAAAAGAAAAATCTCATAACATTGTGCAATGCAACAACTATTTTACTTTACAAAAAAAGCGACTCAAAACATCTTAGTAACTATCGATCCATTAGCTTATCATCAGTCATTTACAAACTCTTGACTAAAGTAGTTACGAACAGAATAACAAAAAAATTGGAAGAAAACGAACCTCGTGAACAGGCAAAGTTCCAAAGCGGGTACTTGACTACTGATCATCTACACACAATTAATCAGTTAACTGAGAAAACTAAGAATATAATAAACCACTGTGCTTAGGTTTAGTTGATTATGGAAAGGCTTTTGACTCGGTGGAGCACATCGCAATTATAAATTCATTGCTAGAACAAGGATTAAATAAGAACATTGTAAAATTGCTTGAAAACACATTTTGAAGAGGGAACTGCTACCTAAAGACTCGAAAAAATTAAGATTGTGAAGAGCGTGCGTCAGGGAGATACTATTTCACCAGAATTGTTTACAGCATGTCTAGAAAGTATATATATATATATATATATATATATATATATATATATATATATATATATATATATATATATATATATATATATATATATATAATCCAAACGTTTCGGAGACACAATCTCCATCATCAGTGGATCTAAAAGTTTAAAAGACAACAATCAGCGATCAATGTCAGGAGAAATAAAAACCTGTGTACAAAACATAGACTTGCGTAAAAAAGAAAAAGAGGGAAGCAATATAAAAAATGGGGTAAAGCATAAAAGTACCATATTTAATCCTTGCAAAATCTGAAGATCAGGACAAAGGCTAACTATGCTAAACATATATATTAAAAAATGAAATGAAAAGTGTAGGAGTTGACCTGTTAAAAGTTGTTACTGCGTGAATAGTTTGGTAGCGCTAGTCGAGTTATTGAGACTGGGTCGCATTCTATGAATCAGGATGGATTCGGCAGTGATGAGGTCAGAGTAAGACTGACATGAAGTTAGTATCCGAAAATCTGCAGAAGAGAAAGGGTGACCAGAAAGGTGAGAGTGCTCCCTGATAGAAGAATAAGAGGGTTTAGACAGGAACCTTCCAGTCCTAGTGGATTTACCTTGGTGCTCAAGAATTCGGTGGAGCAGCCAACGTGAGGTCGACCCCACGTATCTAGCAGGACAGCTAGAACATGAAAATAAATAAACCACATTGGACCGGAGGTTAGTATGAAGACAAGAAGAATGCTTAAGAAGGCTACCTATAGTACTCTTGTTTGTTAAGATTATCTTAAAATTAATTTGTGGATAACAATCACGGAGAAGTTTGTTTATTGTTTTCCTAATTTCGTAACTTAATGAACCTAAGTATGGGATCTTGATATACAAACACTCCTTATCTATAGTGTGAACAGGCCTGATTGAGGAGAACTTTGAATTTAAAAACCTGCTTAATAGTTTCTCGAAAACACTGATGGGGTACTTATTATTGGCAAAATAGGTTCTTAAGAAACAAATTTCGGAGTGGAAAGTAAGCCAAGAGGAGCAACAATTGTACGCTCTGTTGAACAGCGTTGTAATACTGTTGATCTTAAAACCGTACGGGATGTAACTGAGGAAGTTTGTGCCTAGGCCAGTGAAAGTAGGTTTCCGGTAAACACTCGTGGATAAATGAGAGGGGTGATTGTTAACTAGAATGTCCAGGAACGGAAGGCGTTTATCTTTTTCAGCTTCATGAGTGAATTTTATGTTAAGATGTTGGGAGTTTATATAATCCTTAAACTTATGAATATCAGCAGGGTTTTTAAATATAACGAAAGTATCGTCCATGTATCTCCGGTAAAAGATGGGTTTAAAATCAATGGGACAATTATTAAGCCAAGTTTGTTCATGGTGGCAAAGAAAAGCATTAGCATATGCTTTACCCCATTTTTTATATTGCTTCCCTCTTTTTCTTTTTTATGCAAGTCTATGTTTTGTACACAGGTTTTTATTTCTCCTGACATTGATCGCTGATTATATATATATATATATATATATATATATATATATATATATATATATATATATATAAAGCTAGACTGGGAAAACAAAGCAGTAAACATAGTTGGAGAAAAGCTAAACCATTTAAGATTTGCAGATTATATTGTCCTAATATCAGAAACAACAAAGACACTGCACGAAATGTTAAATTACCTGAACAGAGAAAATCTCAAAAATGGGCTAAAGATGAACTGGAGTAAAACTAACGTTTAATCCAGACACTCCAACGAGTATCATCAGAATAAGCAAAGAAATTCATGAAGTCAAGAGTGCAATTACTTAAGGCAAATATTGAAATTTTTGAAAGACTGTGATAGCAAAATAAAAAGATGCATTACAATTGACTGGAAGCTTTCAGTAAACAATGAGACATTATGAATAGTAGCTTGCCAATATTTATGAACGAAAAGTGTATAACGAATTTATAATTCTATGTATGACATACGGTTGTAAGACCTGGAAACTAACAAAATCGATGGAAAACAAACTAATCCGTTCTCAGGACTGTGTTGGCAATATCTTTAAGAGACAGGAAAAGATCAGCTTGGGTGAAAGAGCACACTAAAGTAAGACATGATAGGAGCAATTAAAGAACAGAAATGGAGGGGGACAGGCCATGTAGCAAGAATAAGGGATAATCGATGGAGCAAGAGTCTGACTAACTGGACACCAAGAGATTGTAGGCATAGCATAAAAATGCCAGACAGGAGGTGGAGAGATGTGATAGAGAATTCTGCAGGGAAAACGTGGCAGAGATTGGTTCAGTCAAGGAATTCATGGAGAAGGTTGGGGTAGGCCTTTGTCCAGCAGTGCACTTGTAATAGCTGCTGCTGGTGATGGTGATAATATATATATATATATATATATATATATATATATATATATATATATATATATATATATATATATATATATATATATATAATGAGTGCAAGAGCAACAAGTACAGTAAAATCATCTACAACAATGCCTACAGCAACAATAGTAACAACTACAACAATAGCATGTAAAACAACAACTTATGCAAGACAATGAACACCAAGAAAACAGGAGCAACAAGTACAACACCAGCAGCAAGTGTTCCATCAAAAACATCTGCATCAACAGTAATGTTATCAACAATAACAAAATCACAACAATACTAGCAATAATAAACAACCATTACAATAGAAATAACATAAAACAACAAAATCAGTCTTAATGATACTGAAAATTATAATAATTACAACAGCAACACCTAAAATAGCATCATGCCTGATGTAAATGGTACTGCTAGAAAGACTGAGTGTTGTGTTTTGAGGGTTGACACAAACTCAACTCGCCTGCAAACCAACAAATATATAGTAGACAAGGTGCATCCTTAAGGAGCTGGCTAACATCCCAGATTCGTCGCCAATCCGCCTTTGGCCTCGGGTATACCTAAACACATGGAATCCACTACATCTTCCCTTTATTGTTGTACTCCAAGACCGGCAAAGCCAGGCACGCTTTCCAGTATCTGTGACATAATAATATATGTAAGATAACACACTTGATCCTTTAACCCGCCTCATCCCGACGTTTTCTGGGCGGTGGTACGCCCCAGTCCCGACATTTTTGGACCTTTTTTCTTTTGGCTCAAACATCTGCTTTTGGTGAGAAACATCGAAAATTCATAGAGAAATCGCTCACCTGAGGTTTAAAATACTCGATCCAGGTAGGAGTACCTCCTTACCTTACAGGGTTTTCTATCAGGCTGGCTGCAAAGAAAACGAGTTCTATGGGAGGTTAACTATTCTTCACCACTCATAAACAGTATTTATTTATTTATTTGGTACGAATTTATATGTAGTACAAGAGTATATTGGTTTTCAAACGGTAATATAGGCATTATAAGCATTGTTTCACTCACTAACTCATCACCATTCCTGACCTTTTTTGCCACATTACCTGATCATCATTTCTGACTGTTTCTTCCTCTAATGTTTGTCCTCCACATTGTCATCGATTGGGGAATCACTGGCCCTGAATTTCGTACCGTGGCATGACATGGCTTTACTGGCCAGGTCACTGATAACAGGTGAATTGCTGAGAAAAGCTCATGCAGGGGGGGTGAGGAGGTCATGCTGGGTAAGGCACTGTCCCTGCCTGGCATCTTGTAGAGGAAGGTGTCCCATGTATACGTGCCAAAAATCACTCACGAAAATTGAAAATTGTGCAAATTAGGGACCTTGCAATGTTGCTGCATTAATTTACATCTCCGGGATATGAGTGCACATCATGTGAGGACGTGAATTCACGTCTCTGGGACGGGGCAGGTTAATATAACACAAAGGAGAATCGATATAATAACACTTAATTCTGAAGGGTGAGATTCGATCCTCTTGACATACTCAATGGTTCATAGAAAACTAGGCTTGTGGATTAGTACTAAATGAAACATGGATTTGGGATGACATGACACTGAGTGATGGTGAAATTACTATAAATAAATAACAACAAGCAGTGAAGAGTGGAATATCAATACAAATGTAGGGTGGTATTACAAGCACCCAGTACCAAGAGTTATATTGATAACAACACTTATTTTATCATTATATATATCTATATATATATATATATATATATATATATATATATATATATATATATATATATATCTTCTTTAATGCAAGAAAAAACAAATAATGCCAGCAACAATGACATCATGCTAAAAATATCATTTGATATATGAGGCTCCCGCTGCTAGAGGGGCGTAACCCACAATCTACCAATTTTCATATTTTCGCTGCAAATTATCCTAGAAGCCTTTCTCTACCATGTGCTAATTCTGGCCAAGGTAAAAGTAACATTCTGATAAGGCAGAATAGGAGCCGAAGTTGCATGTTTTGGGGTGCACTAATCATGCGTTCAAGTCTGGGTTTAGAGAGCTAGACAGGCGTGCCCATGGTGGTATGCAGTGCTGGCTCCAGCTAATGAACGCATGTTTCTCGGATACCAGTGTTGTCATGTTTCCGCTCGGCCAATCACACGTGTCCTTGTGTGCCATGGAGAGCCAGTAGTCATTAAATACCTGCATGGAGTGTACGCTTCCTCTTGCTGACCTTTTAATTTTAAATTTTCATCTGGATTTACGCAACATCATGAGTTCACTAGATTCACCTGTGGAAGACGAATGACCATTGCATACATAGAAAAGACTTAGCAAGCCTGAAACATAGAAGAAATATGCTGCAAAAAAGAAAAGAGACAGTGGGGGAGTCTGACTCGGATGACGATTTCCTCGACTATTAACCCCCCAACAATCAATCCACTCAAGCACCACTGGCTCCTAGAGATTGGTGAGTATCGATATTTTAGAAATTTAATTAATTTCCTATTGATACGATTAATATGAGTCATTTTTACCATCTAAAAAAAATAAAATAGAAGCACCATTTAAAAATTTATTGAAAATTAACTAACGTTCATAGCAGATTCAAATTCTTATAGGTTGTTGCACTAAGGGGTGTAATGTTTTGGATCACATTTTTTTCCCAGTTAGTAATAATTTCATAAGGTCTAGGAAGATAGGGTGAATATTTTTATTTTTATTTTATTTTATTTTTTTTCATTGAATAGATCTTGATTAGATGATGTTCATGTAACGTAATGTATGATTGTGTATCAGATTTGTGGTGATTTTATCATCAACTTTAACCTCTATTTGTTGAAAACTGTTTCTTCTTTTTTTTTTTTTTTTTTTTTTTTAATACGGCCCTCTAGCAGTGGGAGCCTCATATTAGGTACAGTACATTGTTTTTTCTTACTCTTCTTTCCTTTTCAGGAGGCTTTACATTGAGTGACAAGCCAAATGGTTTCCTGTAAGCCAGAGAACCATTTACAGTGCTAGGTGGTAGCCATATAACCAACACATTTATGTTCCCTACATGCCAACAAGTGGATTGTCGGAGGGTTAGTGCCCATCTCTGTAAAACAACTAAATAGCCAAACAGCCACTCCTTACGGGATTATGGCCTCTGGCTATAGATAAGTAGGTAGACATTGCTTTAATAATGTACCGTCAGTAGCGTAAGTATAGTGATAAAAAAGTCGTCATAAGTTGATGAGCACACCAAAGAATACCAGTAAGCCTTTTTAACAGCACAATCAAAAGACCCGTTCATATTGCGGGAGACATAATTCTTATAAATAAGTAGTACGGTAAAGAGCAAAATAAGAACATAAAAGTGGTCAGAGCATGAATAGGCCAGGAGTATGAGCTCAAATTTAAAGGGAACCTGGGAAAAAAAAAAAAAAATCGAGAAGGCTGATTTTTTTCAGGGAAGCTGCTTGGAAGCAAGCTAAAGGCCCGTCCAGACGATCGAGCAATGCCCGCGGGCACAAGCGAGCAGTTTGCCTGTTGACGGGCTCACCGCTTGTGCCCGCGGGCAAATGTGTAAATTGCCACGGGCAATTTACGCATTTGCCCGCGGGCACAAGCGGTGAGCCCGTCAACAGGCAAACTGCTCGCTTGTGCCCGCGGGCATTGCTCGATCGTCTGGACGGGCCTTAAGTAAAAATTCACAAACATTCTAAACATTCCACATGAGCTAGCCATGTGGGATGAAAATCCAATATGGCCACCAATGGCATGGGAGGCTTGTATAACTTTTGAACCAGAAGTCACAGATGGTCATGTAATACCTCTTTTTCTTTTGGGGGGGGGTAGAAGAAAACCATTTTTACCATTATTTCAATGATTAGTTGAAGGATGAGCCAAGGAAAAAATGGTTAAATTATGGGGAGGGTCCGGATCTGGATCCAGAATATCCCGCACAATATCTTCAAAAGTTCTCAATGAATTTCAAAGATTTTTTGTGGAAAGAAGGGCCATGAACCAAGAAAGAATTGATTACATTGTAGGGTGGATCCAGCTTCGGATCCGGATCCTTTATCCACAGATCCGGATCCAGATCCTTTTCTGTGGCAATGACATTGGCGGAGGTCTGCCCTCTCTGAACACTTACTAGTTTTGTTACATGATTATCCAAATATTAAGATGGAAGACATCAGTTTGTGCTTCACTAATACTGTGCATTATTTGCGCATGCAGCCTATGACATTTGAGTTTTTGTTAAGCCTAGGGGAGGGCGGTGATAGTTCGGACATTTAAAAATATATATATTTGTAAAAATTCAGGTTTAAGCAGGAGAGTAATCTGGTTATGTAAAAATGTTGCCACATCATTTGGCTCTTTAGACTGATAATATGAAATTCTTAGCTCTTTTCAGCTTTAAGCTATAGTTAACGAAACACAAGTGACTAAATCGTCCGAACCATCCTTACCAATGGTGATGGTTCGGACAGAAGGGTGGGATGGTTCGGCCATTGGTATTACTCAGCATATTCTTAAAATTACGTGAGTTGGATTGGATGAAACCAAACATTTATTAATTGAAGGATATTTCATTTTCCTAAAGTACAATATTAGACTAAACTTCAGAATCTAAATGAACCACTTGATATTTGTTTAAAAAACTAACACTTTATAACTGAAATAACCTTCACCAGATTTATTAATAACTGACTTAACCTCTTACTTTCTGCTTCAAAATTTTGCATAATTAGCCCCCCCCCCTCTCTCTCTCTGGAATATTGACTTCACTTTTCACTTTCTATGCCTTATTTTAAACTGACTAACTTAACACTTTTAACGCATATTGCAGCCTGCAAAACTGAAATAGAAGTTGTATTACCCCTTCCATCGTTTTACGTTTTGAGAAATCTCTCTATCTATCTATATACCTAGGCTGCTTCCCCCAAGGAAAGGGAGGTAGCCGAGACAGGACGACACACTCCCCATTTACTCATCCATTCAAACACATTCATTCGTAAATGATCAAAAGTAGCGTTGTCATTTGATAAGGTCATGACTTGGTAGTAGTGGAGGGATAGTTCGGACTGTCCGAACCATCCCCCTCCTTAACTATCCGAATCTATGTAATTAATTGATGGGTACTCTCAAGTTTCACGCGAGAGAGTTTAACATTCGTTTTTCATAGCAATATGTTCTACATGCAACACAGATTCACCCTGATAATGCACAGTTCGATGCCTGGCATATTCATAAACTTAGAACGTACGATATACATCCAAATTATTACATAAGAGATGCAAAAATAACATAAAGTCTGACCTGCATCAAAAAGTGAGGTGTTTGTAGCTTGGACGTTCCGTGTGGCCGAAGTAAACAAACTCTCCCACTTTCACGCAAGATCACTCGGCCCTAGGTCCCATACGTTTCTCAGGGAATGCAATGTCCGAACCATCCCACTGTCCGAACCATCACCGCCCTCCCCTACCATGTCAGGATACTGCTTTGTATGTGCTGCATACATTTATATGCATTGTAATGAAAAATATCCACTATTGAAATGTTATAGGTGGTAGATGGTGACGACATCATCCACTCACTTGATGTAGTGCTGCCTACTTCTTCCTTAGCCTTTATCATTTTTTTTTCTGTGTCTGCCCTCCTCTCTTTCTATTTCTCCCATCTTTCCTGTCACTTTATTGCTTTTCTTTCCTTTACAGGTGGCTTTACATTGAGTGACAAGCTGAATGGTTTCCTGTAATCCAAGAAACCATTTCAATGCTGGGTGGTAACCATATAACCAAACCATACATGCTCCATACGTGTCAACAAGTGGGTTGGTGGAGTGTTAGTGCCCCTCCGCATAAAACAAATAACTCAAAAGTCAATGGCCACCTCTTACTGGATTATGACATCTGGCAATAGGTAGAAATGTTATCTCTATGTTGATTTGGAAAGTTTCCTTATAATTTTGGAAGGTTTTTTGCATGAAAATTATGTTCTTTAATCTATAAGAAAGAATGAAGTTGACAAATTTGGATGTTTTGATACCTTAACCCTTCCGTGGCTGTGGGTCTGGAATTCTCTGTTCACCCCAGGCCGATGTGGGGGCCATTTTCTGAAGTTTCTAAAATTGATTTTTTTTTTCCTTGTCATGTTGAAGAGGAAGTTCAGACGCACATAACAGTGCAAATCCCAGCTTCTAGACTCATTCTGTGGCTTATAATGCAGCGCGAAAGTTGCAGAAACATTGGCAACCGACATCCGCCGCCCAGAGGCGCTGCCGCAGTGCAACTTCACAGGTGTTGTTATTTATTTTTACCCCCCTAAGCAATGCGAATGGTGCTGAAATGTTGTTCATACATGAGATATGATGATATCGAATGATTTCAGTACATAATATGTTAGGAATGGCTGAAAAAAAAAAAAATATTGTGAATATTTTTTCACTTTTTTGATGTAAAATATGCTTATGGTAGTTTCGAGTTATTTTTTAGGTTATCGTTGTGCCCATGCTTGGAAAAAGGAGTGAAAGGGTTGAATTTTCAGTCCTAAATGAGAATTGCCCGTCCTCCGAGGCTAGTCTCTCCCACGGGAGATGAAAGTGGTGGGTCTGATCTAATTAGCAATGCGGAAGTTGAGTTGCAACTTCCATCTCCCACACCAGGTGCATGGCTAAAAACAGAATCGTAAAGCAGTTTCAAAACTATGAATAAGTCTAATTGTTACGAATACAGACAAAGCAGAAATAAATACGTTTACAGATGGGGGAAAATGTATTTTTTCCTAATAACAGTTCATCTTTCTTTATCATTTTACCTTGTTATTTTCGCAATATAAATTGCTGTCTCGTAAACAGGGTGGTTGTGTGTGTTTTGCAAGGGAGGAAAAAGATTATAATTTCTGTCTGGGTCGAGGTAATGGGTGTAACTACCGTATGTGTTTTTAGGCATGGCCTCGAGCGAAAAAATCGTACATCCACTCGTCATGGCAGCATGTGGTGAACTGACAGATGATATATGAGTGTGTGAAGTGAAGGTCAGTCTCCCCCTGATGTTCGTTCACTTCCCGAAAATTTTCACAGTTTTCTTCAAGTCGCACTGCATCGAATGATCCAAACCATTACAACAAACCTGAGCAAATAGGTAATGATAACAAGACAAAAATGTAATTTCACTTATCATGTCTTTTTTGTCAGTGTCTGTTTTAATTCATAATCGAAAACAGGTGGTTGTGTGTGTTTTGCAAGATAAGACAAAGATGATTTTTTCTGCCTAGGTCGAGATAACGGGTGTAGTTGTGCTTGTTTAGGCATGGCCAGGGGCCCAAAAATTGAAGATCCACTCATCACAGCAGCAGGCTCTGAAATGCTTGATGGGTGTATGGGAGTGTAGTGTAGGTCAGTCTGAAGACTTCAGAACGTCTGTTCACTTTCCCCCAAAATTTGCAGTTTTTTATAGGCCGCGCTAAAACGATGCCTGCAGCCATTTTTCAGCTAAACGTCATTCAACGCCGGTGGCCACGGAGGGGTTAATCCTTTATTGGCAATACTTCAGTAGCACATTACTGACTACACATTCATATTGACAAATAAGAATATAGTAGACGAATATCTATATACGACCCACCGTTGCATCATATTATACCAAAAGGTAATAGCCCTTGACCCATTGGTGGACCACATTGCATGTGTTAAATTCATCACAGGTTTTAGCTCACAAAAGCTTGTCTAACTTAACCAAACTGCCAGCTGGACAATGTGTCTGATATATTGTAACTGAAAAAAACAGCAATTTTTTTCCTTCATCTCTTTAATGTTTCTCCTAGCAAAATGTTGTCCACATTCGTCTAACACTGTCTGTATATTTAGTTTGTCCTTATCATTACCTGAAAATTTTATGAGACTTTTATCCTCATGATAAACATACGCTGGTACTGAACCTGTTTCTTGTGAGGAAAGTAGAGCACTGGGACTTGGCACATTTGTGTTTTTATTATCTGTTTGTCCATCCATTATCACTGGAATTTCCTAGCAATTGTAATATGAAGGCAATTCATATGTGTTTCCTGACCTGTGTTCTCTCATGTACTTCTATTTGTGTAGGGTTATTTGCTTCCTTGTGGTGGTTCTCTGCTACTACTTGTGTAGGGCTATTAGGTATTGTTAATGCGGGTTCTTCTGGTATTAAGCAGGGCTTTTTTTTAATACGATGATATTGGTCACTAGAGCATTAATTAATAATCACATTTTACAGTACTCTTGACTGCTCAATAAATTAAAATGTAAATTATAAAGCATGTACCATATATCAGTGTAAAGTGTATATTAGCTCTCACTATGGCTGAGTATGGAAAAAAATCCAAGATTATGAAAGTTATAAGACAGGGAAATATAAATGAATATATATATATATATATATATATATATATATATATATATATATATATATATATATATATATATATATATATATAATATATAACTGTTAGTATTGTTAGTACAATATGTTGATATTACTTTGCTACTGATTAATGAATTAATTTTAGTATACTATTGTACTGTAGACATATATACGACAGGTAGGTATACTTATAAATGATGAAGTGCTAAGAAAATAATGCAACCTTCAAAAGAATAAATATTCAACTCATTAAAGTTAATTGTGGTAGGAATGTTTGTAGTCGATGCTGGTAGTGGTGATGATGATGGTGGTGGTGGGGTAGGCCAGGGTCTTGTTATGCTTCCATCAGCTGATGGTATCACCACTGCATTCCTGCTGGGTCTTAGGTACTTGTGGTAGTAGTTGTGGTTGCTGTGGTAGTTGTGTTAGAGTTGGTTGTGAAGGTTGGAGGTCAGGTGTTGTTGTGCTTACCTCAGCCGCTCACGTCAGAACTACATTCACTTGCAGGTGAACACAGCTCAGACATGCACATGTCACTGCCTTAATTCTTACTTCTTGCTTTTTTCCTTACTTTACTTTCTTACTTCTTTCATCTCGTTCTTCTTATTCTTATTCTTTTTCCTCTTCTTGTGATTAACTTGTAGAGTGTGTTACCTATAGTAGAAGTTCTAGTTGATCGCAGAGTTGTAAATCGTTGTAATAAATCGTGGAGTTGCGTCATTGATAGTAGTTGTAATTTTTCTTCTTTACCACTGTAATCTTCTTTACCGCTGTCACTAGTGTCGTTAGGTGGGTAGGTAGGTAGGTAGGTAGGTAAGTCTCTAGGTAGGTAGGTGTTACCAATGGCAATACTGTAGATAAATGTAGAGAATCATTCCCACCAGTGACGGGTACTGTACAGCTTTGCAGATTACCGCTTCTGCCAAATGTCGATAACAGTCATACAGTAACTTAGGAGCTAGGACTGTAGTGGTAGATTGGAAGCACATATGTAACCAGTAGACAGATGTAAAGAGATGTGAGGTGTTGGATAGCGTGGAGATTGTGTATTTGTGGGTTTCATCTCTGTAGTCTTGAGGTAGGTTTTCTCTGTCTCGCCCCCGCCCCCCGTGTATCTTGTATCATAAGTGAAGGTGAGGTAGACACTTGGGCAGGTTTTATTGTGACACAGTTATAGTGTTCACTGCCTACCCCTGCTTTTGTGTAACAGAGTGACATAATCACTGATTGTCAGAGTAATAGCTAATCTTTGGCTGGCCGCTAACCTCCTGCTCTATTTCTTACTATCCCCAGTCTCCTCCTCCTACTGCCACTCCTATCTCCTTCTGCCTTCCACTGACTCCTACACCTGATTTCTGGGTATATACTATTGCCTGATTTCCCGCTGGCCGACATGTGTGTGTGTGTGTGTGTGTGTGTGTGTGTGTGTGTGTGTGTGTGTGTGTGTGTGAGAGAGTACACTAGACTCGATTTCCCGTACCCCTATTTCCCGGTTTTCGGATTTCCTGGACGCTGGCTGAGGCTGGACAATATTATCAAATGCCAGACAAATGCCAGTTCAAGTTCGGGATTCTCACAAAAGTCTGGTTATTATTGTCTCATATAAAACTATAAACAGTTTGCTGCACAACACAGTATAATTTTAGCATGGTTCTGACTCGATAAAGGCCATTTGTAACACACACAAGAAGTTATTTTCATATATGAAACGTACCTTTCTCAAATGCCACTATAAATAGTTTATTGCATAACACAATAAAAGTTAAGGAAGGCTTGGGCACAATAAAATTCTATCTATCTATCTATAGCCCGACACCCTAATCCCGCAAAGGGTGGCCACAGACAAAACGCCTCCAAGTCGCTCTGTCACCCACCATTTGACTACCCTCCCCCTAACTCACCCCCCCTCCCTCATATACCTCTCAACTCCATCCCTCCACCTCATCCTCGGTCTACCTCTCCCTCTCCTTCCCTCCACCTCACCTACATACACCCTCTTAGTTAGTCTTTCATTCTCCATTCTCTGCACATGTCCAAACCACCTCAGTGTATTTCTCCTAATCTTCTCAACCACATCCACATCCACCCCACAACGTTCCTTCACTTCTTCATTCGTCAACCTGTCCCTCCATGTCACTCCACAAACTTCTCTCAAGTAACTCATTTCCACTGCTCTCACTCTTGACTTCTTCCCCTCTTGCAAGGTCCACGCCTCGCTTCCATACGTCAGGGTAGGGATCACAATACTATCATGCAGTGACTTCTTATCTTCCATACTCACCTCCCTATTTCTCATCACTGCTTTCAGTGAACAAACAACCTTCCTTCCCTGCTGTACCCTTTCACGCACTTCATCCCCCAAAGTTCCATCCTTACTCATCACACTACCCAAATACTTGAATGCACTCACACTCTCCATATCCTCATCATCCAACCTCACTGTACATTCTGTGACTTCATTCCTCTCAAACACCATAACTTTACTTTTATTTACATTAACTTTCAGCTTCCTCCTCCTACACACTGTCCCAAATTCATTCACCAAACCTTGCAACTCCCATTCATCTTCACTCAACAATACCGTATCATCAGCAAACAGCAACACCGGAATCTTAAAAATCTCACCCTCATTCATTAGAGCCACCCCCACATCCACTGCACTACCCTGCACCACCTTTACAACCCCATCCATGTATATATTAAACAGCCATAGAGACATCACACAACCCTGTTTCAGTCCCAGATTGAGATAAAAAAATTCACTCGGCTCGCCATCCACTCGCACCGTAGCCCTAGCTCCTTCGTACATACTCTTCACAGCATTCAACAATTTCCCATCCACTCCATATATTCTTAATACCTTCCACACACCTTGCCTATCTATTCTGTCATAACCTTTCTCCAAGTCCATGAAGGTGGCATACACTTTCTTTCCCTTCTCTAGATACTCGTACTTCTCCACTAAACATCTTGGAACAAATATCTGATCTACACACCCTTTTCCCTTCCTAAATCCCCCTTGTTGTTCTCCAACTAGCTCCTCTGTCATATGCCTAACCCTATCAATGAGTATTCTACCATATATTTTACCAGTCACACTAAGAAGGCAAATACCCCTATGGTTACCACATACCTCTCTCTCCCCTTTTCCTTTATATAAAGGAACAATTATATCTGATTTCCAGTCCTCTGGAACCCTTCCCTCTTCCTAAGCCAATCTACACAACTTCCATATCCATTCCACAACAATCTCACCTCCATACCTCAGGATTTCACCACATACTCCATCAATTCCTGGGGCCTTCCCCAACCTGATCTTCTTCATTGCTTCCATTACTTCCGTCCTACCGATCTCTTCCTCCATCCTCTCGTCTCTCCTTCTCCCAGCCATTCCCCAACCACTTATACCCACACTGCTGTCACTCCCTACATTCAACAAATCCTCAAAGTGCTCCTTCCATCTCCTCAATTTCTCTCTCTTCTCCACCAACAATCTATTATTCCTATCTTTCACTCCCCTATTATTTCCCCTTTCACACTGCATTACTTTCTTTACCTCCTTCCAAAACAATTTCTTACTCTCCCTCCATTTCACACTCGGATTCCTCCCAAACTCTTCATCCACTTTCTTCTTACTCTCCTTCACCAGTCTCTTCACCTCCATTCTCCTACTCACATATACCTCTCTCTTCTCTCTCTCATCTTCTCCCCTACCTCTACTCGCTAACCATTCACTATATGCCTTCTTCTTTTGTTCCACAGCTCGTTTCACCTCATCATTCCACCATGCTGTCCCTTGCACACCCTTGCATCTCCTCCTCACTCCACAAACCACCTCACACACTGCGCCTATCTCTTCCATAAATATCTTACATACGTTTTCCACCCCTTCCATCTGCTCTAGCTCATACCTTCCCAGTCTTTCTTCCACTTTGCTCTTATACTCTGCCATTTTCTCACTATCTTGCAAATTCTCTACTCTTCTCACAGGAGCTGTTTCCTCCTGTCTTCCCCTGCGTCTCCTCAACCATTTTCTTTGCAGCTTCACCTTGGCCATCACTAAGTGATGGTCCAACACTCCATTCCCCCACCCTCTCCACACTCTTGCATCCAACACTTGTCTTCTCATTCGCTCATCCACACACACGTAGTCTATCATTGCCTTTCGTTCAACAAGTTCACCATCCATCCTCCTCATTACTCTCCATGTATACCGGTGGATCATCTTATATCGAAAGTAGGTGTTGGCTATTGCCAACCTCTTACCAGCACAGATGTCCACCAAAGCACTACCATTTCCTTCTACATCAGCTGGCACACCCCACTGACCAGCCACTCCATCCACTCGTACATTCCCAACTTTGCCATTCATGACTCCAATCAAAAGTACTCTCTTCCTCCTCTCAAATTTGTCCATACATGCTTCTACTCTCACCCAAAACTCATCTTTCACTCCTGCCACTCGGTCCTCTGTTGAAGCATACACACACACAATCGCCCACGCTTGTATACCTACTTTCATCCTCACCCATACAATCCTTGCACCCACTGTTCCAGATTCTCTTATATTTTCCTTCCACTTCTTGCTTATCATCAGACATACTCCCTCTCTTGCCCTCTCATTCTCATTAACTCCCGCACATATACCTAAACCATATTCCCATTCTCTCACCCTTTCACCTTCTCATTTAGTTTCAGTCAATCCACATATATCCACTCTTGCATCCTCAAGCACCTGAACAATCTCTCTCTCTTTCACTTCATCATTTACTCCTCTCACATTCCATGTTCCCAATCTCAGAATGTCGTTTGTCCGTTCCTTAGTCATCAACGTATGGTCTGTCCTCGTTCGAGGCGCTTTATTCGCTTTTTTAGTTAGTTCTTTTTACAGGGTGGGGCACTAACCCACCACCAACCCTTTTAGCTGCCTCGTACGACAAGCAGGGATACTGGGGGAGTATTCTTGAAACCCCCCTACCCCCAAGACAAAGTCAATGGGATCCATTCCTACTCAGCTCACCCGACTCGGTGCGACTAAATTGTCACTAGTCGGCGCGATTAAGTATTTGAATAAACTCGTGACATTAACTTTGGTGGGAAACAGTGAATTCTAGTGGAATCCCAATATTTATCGCTCAGTTTAACTGCCACGTATTCACCCGATTGGGAGTGTTTTCAGAACAATTTTTCACTGTGTCATAAATGATTGTCTTTGTGCACGACTTTAGCACCTCCGCTGAGTACTTTGTTATGGGTGAGTTTCGCTCATTCTAGCCGTTAGCAAGTGCGGCTTGACACTAGCCTCTCTCTCACGATTTGAAGTCAGTCAAGATTTGTGTGCTGTGGAAGCAGATAGTGTGTGTGGCAGTGTCCTTCCTCAGCAACGACGCCCAGTTCCCGCCGCCGCTGTTGAATTCCAGAGGCTCAGTGGGTGCAGTGTCCTTCCTCAGTAACGACGCCCAGTCATCCGCTTAGTCCACTTTTCTGATCAGTATTTCTTTTCGTTTTTTCCTAGGTTTAAAAGTTAGCTTTTGAGTGAGCGAATGAGTGCGATCTCCTTATTTTGAATTCATTTTGAAATGTAATGTAAATTTATTTCTTTGTAATCAATAAAATTAACAGTTCTTTTTCTTGAGCTTAATGTAATATAAACTCTTGTTTTATTTTTCCATAAGCTTGTTCTAGTTGCAGCTCCTAGCTTGCATAAACGCTTTGCTATTCATAACTGGTACTTAGGCCAGTCCTCTTTTATTAACTCAAATCTGTTGTGCCATCTAGGAGTTAATAGCACCGGCAAGAACTTGTATATCATTAATTGCAATGATTGTCAGGGATGGAGTCACTTCCTCCAGAGGCCAAGAGTACTAATGAACAGCATTTGTGAGTAATTAGTCTCTGCTGTGTACTGTTGAGAAAGTTTATAAATTCTCGTCCTTAGAGAATCGGTGAAGTAAGCCGACATAAAGTAATCATTGCTTGATTTTCACAAGACAATTCATTGTCCTGTTCTCAGTATTATTGATTATTATTCTTTAATATTGCATATTCTTAAAAACCCCGTGACAGTTGGCGACCTTGCCAGGATATTAACTCCTACCTCTAAAGTTATTCACGAGATAATACTCACTCATTCATACTTAGGTATTTATCATTAAAGTCTAAAGGCACAATCTTACTGGTGATTTTTTATTCAGTTTTATTAATTTTCATAATAGTTTTCACAGTCAGTTGTTTGTTTAATTTTCTTTCTTTACCAGTTTAATTAGATAAAAACTGGTCACCACTAACCTGTGCCTATATTCTTTATTCTTGATTATTGGCATCTTTCTTTCCAAATTGCAGTCAGTACTGAATCGCTAGTTTACTTAGATTGAGTTAGCATCATGTCTATCAGCATCTATGTACAGGAAGCCAAAGATATGGGGCTTACGGATCTGGAGAAAATAAAGGACTTTGTCCTCTCTCAGTTTTATTACAAACAGCAATGCGAGAATCATGCTCGTGAAGAGCGTCGAATCCAGTGTGAGGAACGCGAAAAGGAGCGCGAATATGAGCAAGAACAGCGCAAACACGAGCGAGAACAGCGCGAACATGAGCGAAAACAATGTGAACTCGAGTTAGAACATGAGTGAAAACAACGCGAACTTGAGTTAGAACATGAGCGAGAACAGCGTGAGGAACAAGAGAGAGAACGAGAACACGAACGTGCCGAGCGAGAAGCACGCAAAAAACATGAATTTGAAATGTTGAAGCTCAAGCGAGATTCCTTGGCTTCAGACACATCTGGTGCAGCTGGCTCAAGCTCCATGAGCACTATCCCTGCACATATTATGGCAACCCCACACATCAAGCTTCCCCCATACAAGGAAGGCGAGCGAATCGAGCCATACATAGCTCGTTTTGAAGACATGGCTCAGCTTTACCAGCTGGATGATGCAGCTAAGCAGCTTCAGTTTCTTAGCCTGTTTGAGGGCCCTGCCCTCGATATTCTCCACGGAATTCGTGGAGACAATCTCACGTATGAGATGATGAAGGCTGCACTCGTCAAAGCGTACGGTCTCACAGTTGACGACGCCAAGAGTCAGTTCATGAGGGCGCGTTTACAGGAAAAAGAGACTGCCGTTTAGTTTCTTGACCGGCTTACTTCTTACCTAGATGAGTGGATGGAGAAAGATGAAACTCCTTTCACGCGTGAGGGGATAATTGACCTTATGCTGCACATGCAGGTAGAAAAGTTGTGGCCTACTGAACTTATGGCTTAGCTTAAGATCTGCCAGGTAAAAGATGCCAGCCAAATGGTGAAGAAGGCTGACGCATTCTTCACTGCATACGGGTATCAAACTCGCAAGCAGGATACCTGGAACAGGAAACCTGATAAATCTGGGAAACCGTCTTTGACTGAACCCCAGCAACAAGGCCGTTTTCAGAATAATGGCCAAGAAGGACCAGGGGCAAAACACTCGGAAACCTGAGTGGAAGCGGTACAATAAGCAGAACCCTAACCAGCAGCATTACCGGTATTTCAAGCAGCAGCAGGATAAGGACAAACCACGTAACCCACAGTCAGGACAATCGACTTTAGTGTATCAGAGGCAGGATGCAAATGCAGCCCTTATGCCACAACAAGCGTACAGTGGTGCCAACCCCACCAGTACAGGTACTTCCCCGCAGTTCACTAGTTCCCCAGCAACAGTGAACCCTCCTCCACAGGTGGTCAATGCTCCAGCTCCTCAGATGGTGAGCACGACCCTTCAGGTATCAAGTTCTCAGGGCACCACATTTGCTGCATCGTTTGTTCCGCAGTTTCACGAATGACTGGCTGCTACCTCCTCAGACCCTTCCACCAGTAACATTGCCTTTCTTGTTCAGCCAGGGTTTGTGGGAGGTGTTTCTGTAAATGTCCTGAGAGATAATGGTTCCTCAGGTTGCTCTGTCAAGCAAAGTTTAGTTCAGCCCGACGAGTACACGGGTAAGCAGATCCAAGTTAGACTTATTGATGGGTCACAGATTGTTCCCTGAGGCACGTATCCAGGTGGCATCTCCTTTCTACACTGGCTTGATAGCTGCTGTTGTCATGCCAGAACCCTTGTTTGACCTCGTTATCGGCAACATACCGGGCGTCAAAAACAGTTGCGCCATAGATGTAGCCACTCAGACTTCGGCTGTTGCGGTAACACGAGCCATGGCCAAGGCTCTGAATCATGTCACCCCATTGACCGGTGCAACGCCGCAAGATTTGATTCGTAGTCAAGATTTTGTCCAAGAACAACAGTCTGACCCAACAATTGCCTCAGTGCGTAAGAAGCTGGAGGGTAAAGTGATTAAGTATTCACGGGGAGGTCAAGCCAGGTTCCTTTGCAAGCGAGGACAGCTACGAAGTATACCGTGAGTCACAAACACCCCAGGGTGAGGTTCGACTGCAGTTTGTCGTTCCCACGAAGTATCGCCGGGCAGTGTTTGAATTAGGTCATTGTTCAGTCATGGGAGGTCACATGGGCCAAAAGAAAACCTCTGACCGCATCCATGCTGACTTTTTCTGGCCAGGAATGGGACAGGAAATAAAAAGGCTTGTGCGTTCCTGTGGTGTGTGTCAGCATACCACTGACCGGGGATGTGTCAGTCCTGCATCATCGAAACCAATGCATGTAATCTCTGAACCGTTCGAGAGAGTAGCAGTTGACATTGTTGGGCCAATCTCTCCTAGGGCAAGTGATGGATCAAGGTATATCCTCACTATTGTTGATTTCAGCACACGGTGGCCTGAAGCCGTGGCCCTTAAGAATATAGAGGCCGTCACTGTTGCTGAGGCATTGATTGAAATGTTCTGTCGCGTAGGTATCCCCAAAGAGGTCTTAAGCGACTGGGGTTCGCAGTTCACCTCTGCAATGATGAACGAAGCATTGAGGTTGTTGTCCATCCGAGGCCTGCGAACTACGCCTTATCATCCCATGTGTAACGGGCTATGTGAGAGGTTCAATGAGACTCTCAAGAAGATGTTAAAGCGCATGGCTGCCGAACAGCCAAAGGAATGGCCGTGGTTCACCGCACCTCTTCTGTTTGCTTATCGAGAAGCCCCACAGCACTCCTTGAAGTTCTCACCCTTTGAACTGGTGTATGGAAGGTTAGTCCATGGACCACTTCAAGTCCTTCGCGAGTTATGGGACGATGAAGCCGACCCTGAAGTCAAGACCACCTACACCTACGTCCTTGATCTAACTGACCGCCTCCAGTCGACGTGCGAGTTAGCTATGGAAGAATTGATCAAGGCGCGCGAAGTTCAGAAAGCCTATTATGATAAGAAGGCAAAACTTCGGAAGTTTAGTCCAGGCGATAAGTGCTTGGTGTTACTCCCCACTGTCCAGAACAAATTGTTGGCGCAGTGGAAAGGTCCATTTGATGTAGTAGAGCACATTTCAGACCTCGACTACATAATTTAGATGAGGAATCTTCGCAAAAGGTCCCACATTAACATGTTGAAGGCTTATCATGAGTCAAACCCCGAGGAGACTGGCCTACGAGTACCTGATGATAATGACCAGCCACTGGAAGAAACCGGGGCAGCCGCAGTGATCCCAGCTGATGACAATGATGACAAGCCCTTAACCGCTCAGTCCCGTCAGCAAGAGACTGGCTGAGATGTTTTACTTAACGCTGACTTAGCACTAGGTGATCAGAATGCCATAAGGTCACTGCTCTGTCAGTATGCTGATGTCTTCTCTGACCAACCTAGACTTGCAAAGGTTGATTGTCACAAGATTGAGTTGATCAGTGATACTCCTGTAAAGGTTAAGCCATATCCGATTCCCATGTGACTACTGGGCGCAGTAAACAACGAAATTGCTGACATGGAGATGGCAGGTATTATTGAAAAGTCCTCATCTCCTTACTGCAGTCCAATGGTACTAGTTCACAAGAAAGATGGTGGAGTCAGGATTTGTGGTGACTATAGGAGGCTCAGTGCAATCACCACAGTGGATGCTGAGCTGATGGGTGACCACATTGCCATCTTCCCCAAGCTGGCAGGGTCACGATATTTCACGAAGCTCGATTTGGCGAAGGGATTCTTCCAGTTTCTCCTTCACCCCGAGAGCTGTCAGTTCACTGCCCTTTGCTACTTCTAGGGGGTTGTATCAGTATAAAGTCCTCCCATTTGGACTTAACAATTCCCCAGCAGTATTCAATTGTGCCATGAGACAAGTGCTCCATGGTATTGTAGGAGTAGAGATGTTCGTTGATTATGTCCTCGTTCATTCAGTCACATTGGAGGAGCACCTCAGACTCTTGGAAATTGTCTTCAGTAGACTCCAGAGTTTCAACATGACCGAAGCCTAGCAAATGTAAGATTGCTCACAGTGAGGTGGAGTTCCTCAGACATATTGTTGGCAACAATCACTGCAGGTGTCAGGGTGACAAGATTAGGAAGGTTAGAGAAGCCCCGAGACCCGTGACCAAGAAACAGGTTAGGGCATTCCTTGGCCTAGTGGGGTAGTATAGGAGTTTTATCCCCAACTTTGGTCTCATTGCCCAACCGTTGTACGAGGTGCTATGGAAATATGCTCCAAACACCACTGAATGGGGAGAAGCACAAGAGAGATCTTTTACCGCCCTTAAGAACATGTTGTACAAGGAGCCTATCTTGCAGTTGCCTGATTCCAACAAACCTTTCATACCATGCACTGATGCTTCACAAGATGGAGTAGGTGCCGTATTGATGCAGGAATCGGAAGGTGGAATCTTCCCAGTGGCATACCACAGACGTAAGGTAAAACCCGCCGAGAGGAATTACAGTACTGTTGAGAAGGAACTCTTGGCCGTGGTTGATGGTGTTAAGAAATACTATTATTATTTATATGGGGCACCATTCACACTGGAAACTGATCATATGCCACTTACTAGTCTCAGCATGACCAAGACGGCTAATGCAAGACTGACACGCTGGACACTGTATTTACAGCAGTTTAACCTTGTTGTGAGATACATCAAAGGGAAGTGATAACGTAGGTGCAGACCTGATGTCTCGCCTGCTAACTGCTGACTAACACAGGCAACTGTTGTATGCTGGGTTCCGTAAGATGGGCGTCCTCAGAGATTTGAGTAATCCAAGGACCAACCTGGTTCCCAGTTAAAAGTGTACCAGTAAGACCTGATGTCTCGCCCATTGGCCCTACAGGACACAGTATGTCCAGGGTCTGTACATACATGTATACCATAAGTTAAGGGGGAAGTTTGAGAACCCTGCAGAGATAGTCCAAGGCTGTATATGAATTACCTTGTGGAACGTCTCGAGCTGTGGGCCTCTCTGAGGATTCCCGGAGAATGCACAATATCCACACGAGTGTTCACACCCATGGTGGGTGTTAAAACGTGACCTGCCCGAGACTGCGTAGCGATTCTCAGCTTCCTGTCATTAATCATAAGTGTAGAGTTAGGTTTACCAGTAAAATGCACGTTCTAAGAGATTTGAGCAATTCAAGAACTGGCACGTTTCCTGGTTAATAATGTTAGGTTAACTAGTAAACTGCCTGTTCTAAGAGATTTGAGCAATTCAAGAACTGGCAAGTTTCCTAGTTAATAAGCGTTAACCAGTAAACTATAAGAGTCCTGAGAGATTTATGAATCTAAGACTACGTTTCCTTGTTAATAATGACATAAGCACTGATTGCTAGGCAGAGAGAGAGAAATGACACTTTTAATGCTCCATCTTGATTCCTTTCACAGGTGCAGCTGGCGGGTGTAGCATTGCCATGCAGAACAGCTGATCGTCCCTGATGCATGCTGCAGCCTCTTCTCTTCTGCCTCGTCGTCATCATTTATTATTGATTTGCATTATGTAATTTTACACATAGGTACAGTTACACCACAACTGTCACACCTACACCGTGTATTACATACATTATGCTACATAACAATTAGTTGTTAATGTAAATGTAGCGAACCTTTTGCTCAGTTTGACCTGAGTACAGGATTTTTCACCATCGTCACGGAGTTTTTCCCTCAAGCTTGCTTCTATTAATGTAAATATGAGGTTTTTTCGCTCACTGGCGACTGTGACTTTCTCCTGTAGCAGGGTAGCACACACACACCACAGTGTGAATCTTGTGTGACTGAGTTAGGATTTATATGTATGTACAGTATATTGAAATTTTTTTTTCCTGAAAAAAAAATTCACTTTTGATGGGGCGTAATGTCACAAGTCGGCGCGATTAAGTATTTGAATAAACTCGTGACATTAACTTTGGTGGGACACCGCGAATTCTAGTGGAATCCCAGTATTTATCGCTCAGTTTAACCGCCACGTATTCATCCGATCGGGAGTGTTTTCAGAACAATTTTTCACTGTGTCATAAATGATCGTCTTTGTGCGCAACTTTAGCACCTCCGCTGAGTACTTTGTTATGGGTGTGTTTCGCTCATTCTAGCCGTTAGCAAGTGTGGCTCGACACTTGCCTCTCTCTCACGATTTGAAGTCAGTCAAGATTTGTGTGCCGTGGAAGCAGATAGTGTGGGTGGCAGTGTCCTTCCTCAGCAACGATGCCCAGTTCCCGCTGCCACCATTGAATTCCAGAGGCTCAGCGTGTGCAGTGTCCTTCCTCAGTAACGACACCCAGTCATCCGCTTAGTCCACTTTTCTGAGCAATATTTCTTTTCGTTTCTTCCAAGGTTTAAGATTTAGCTTTTGAGTGAGCGAGTGAGTGCGATCTCCTTATTTTGAATTAATTTTGAAATGTAACAATTTTATTTTTTTGTAATCAATAAATTTAACAGTTCTTTTTCTTGAGCTTAATGTAATGTAAACTCGTGTTTTATTTCTCCATAAGCTTATTCTAGTTGCAGCTCCTAGCTTGCATAAACGCTTTGCTATTCATAACTGGTACTTAGGCCAGTTCTCTTATATTAACTCAAATCCGTTGTGCCATCTAGGAGTTAATAGCACCAGCAAGAACTTGTTTATCATTAATTGCATTATTGATTGTCAGGGGTGGAGTCACTTCCTCCAGAGGCCAACAGTACTAATAAACAACATTTGTGAGTAATTAGTCTCTGCTGTGTACTATTGAGAAAGTTTATAAATTCTCGTCCTTAGAGAATCGGCGAAGTAAGGCACATAAAGTAATCATTGCTTGATTTTCACAAGACAATTCATTGTCGTGTTCTCAGTATTATTGAATATTATTCTTTAATATTGCATATTCTTAAAAAACCCTTGACATAAATACCAAATCAGCACTTTTTACTGGAAAATATATATATATATTTTTTTCGCCAGTGGCTAGTAGACACCGAATTATCTGAAATCCGCAAAAAAAAAAAAAAAAATCAATATAACATGCTTTAAAAAATTAGGTTTCAGAGCTAAAATGCACCAATGTTAGCAGATATTTCCCCTTCAGATCGTCAGCACACCTTGACGGACATTTATTTTGCATAAATATTTATTCTGAGTACAAAAAAATGTATCTGGATTGTAAATCTATAATTATACAAAACAAAAGTCTGTCAAGGCGAGTTGTTAGGCTACAGGGAAAATACTTCTGCTGACTTTTAAAAATTTTCGCTCTGAATCCTGATTTCTTATTAATAATTAATTTAAGCACAAATTTTTGACTGAATTTCAAATAATTAGATGTGCAAACCTATATGGTGATAAAGATTAATATATTTGCCAGGTAAAATTACCGATTCAGTCAAAGATCGAGATCTCATTCGATGATTGCGTGTTTGTATCTCGGTCAGCTGATGAGTGGTTGGCTCACCTTTTGGCATTCCATTCCTTGTTCATTTTCCTCTTTTTCCTCAGCTTTCTGATCTTCTATCATACCCTTCACATTCTCGTCAACAACTGTCTAAACAACCATTCTTAGGGTTGTAGCTAACAAAATACTGTTATTATGTCAGTTATTATTATCATCGTTATTGTTTCATTGTTATTATTTTATGTATGTTAGTTAATGTTGGTATAGGTAGCCTACATTCAAGAATGCTCTAGAATATCGGAATAATTGCCAGACAATATTGGAGAATTCGGCCAAAGTATGGTAATAGTCCGGGGAATGGTATGTGAGGCCGGACTTTTGCGATTCCCAGACTTTTGGGGTTCCCGGTTGAACAATTTCATTTAGTGGTTGCAAATGCTTAAGTGCATATATATCTATATATCTCTATCTATCTATCTATCTATCTATCTATATCATCGTCATCATCATCATCCAGACCTCCGTTCCCACCGAAGGGCAGAGTGATGAGTAGCAATGTCCAGACAGCACAAACTTGCCCAATCCAAATAGGCAACACTCCCATTTACTCATCATTCAAGCCTCCGGAATCCTGGCTCTACCAGATACGCCAAAAACATTCACCACATTCTGCAGCTTCACACAAATGTATCCCATGGAGTCAATCCGGACTCTGCCATGCTCACAAGGGATGCCAAAATCCCTGATCATGCATTTCTCACAACATTCATCCAGCCAGCTCGAACTCTTGTCAGTTCCCTAGCCTCACCGACTTCCAAACCTCTCTTCCTCAACACTCATTCCCCATATCTCTCCACCTTCTACTTGGCCTACCTCGGCTCTTCCCTCCTTCAAATTCTCTCAGGTATACCCTTTTCACCACTAATTGTTATCTATTCTTTCCACATGACCATACCATCTCAGGACACTCTCTTCAATTCTGGTGTCGACAGACTTCCTCACTCCACACCTTTCACGAATCACATTACTTCGTATCCTATCCATCCTCTGTACTCCACATACATTCCTCAGCAGTCCACTGCTCTTACTTTGACTTTTCATTTTCATGAAACACAATAGTCTTATACCCATATGTTAAAGTCGGCACTAACACTCCCTCATACAAGCCTCGTGCAGCTGCAACTCTCAAGCCTGCTTCTTATCAAGGCTTTCATTGCACCAGCTACCTTTCTTCCTTGTGTCACTCTACTTTCAACTTCTTTTGCACATTTCCCTCTCTTTTCTATCACTGTACCCAAGTATTTGAACTCTCTCACCAATTCCAGTCTCTCCGTTCACTGTGACATCACACTGGGAGTCACCTTCTCTTTCAGTAACCATCACTTTACTTTTCTCTGCATTTACTCTCAAGGCACGACGCTCACAGACATCAGCAGAACTCTGCACTAGCCTACCAAGTTCTTGTCCGGTTCTTGCAAGCAGTACTGCATCATCAGCATACAACAAATTTGAGATATTCCATCTATCACCATTCATTACCAGCGCCATCCCTCTCTCCATTACTCGTGTTTTTACTTCTCTCATCACCCCATTCATATATATATTGAACAATCATGGGGACATTACACAACCTTGTCGCACGCCCACACCGATCGTGAACCATTCACATAGATGCCCATTAACCCTTACACATGCATCGTTACCATCATAAAAACTCCTGACAGCACCTAGCAGCTTACCATCTACACCATACATGCGTAAAACTTTCGACAATCCTTCTCTGTCTACTTTGTCGTATGCTTTTTCCAGATTCATGAATGCCATAAACACCTTATGGTCCTTTTCACAAACTTTCGCTGTTATCTGTCTCATTGCAAATATTTGATCCACACATGCTCTGCCACTCCTAAAGCCACCCTGTTCATCACTCACTAGGACTTCTGATATCTCTCTTACATTCTCTATAATAATTCTTACATATACCTTACCTACCACACTTAATAAACTTATGCCACGATAATTCTTGCACTCACTTCGCTCACCTTTATTTTTGTACAGGGGTACAATCACAGCCTTTTCCCACTCTGCAGGGACAGTTTTACTCATCCATGCCTTCTTACATATCTCCAACAAGCACTTCCTTCCACTCTTTCCACTATACTTAAGCATCTCTGCATACACCTCGTCAACCCCAGCTGCTTTCCCGTTTTTCAGCCGTTTCACAGCGCTCTTCACCTGTGCGAATATCAAGCCTCCTGGCACTACATTCCTTCTCTGCACACCCCCAGAACCAATCATGTTTACAGCCGCTCTGGTCTCTCTATTCCTATTCATCAGACTTTCAAATTATTCTTTCTATTTAATCCTTACTTCACCTGCATGGGTTAGTAACCTACCACCTGCATTCTTCACACCATCAAATTTCTTTCTGCTTTCACTTCCACATTTCCGCACCTCTTTCCAGAATAATTTCCTATTTTATGAGTAGTTCACATTCCTTTTTTTTTCCTAGATCATCATTTACCTCCTTATTATTCCTCTTCACTAGTCTCTTTACGTGCTTCTTGCTCTCGATAAACTCAGTTTTTATTTCAACTGAACCCCTATCCTGTAACCACTTTAGCCACTTCTTCCTCTCTTCCTCTACCGTTCCCTTAACCTCGTCATCCCACCATGCCGTACCTTTCTTTTTTGTTGATACTCTTGCCACACCACACATCACTTTAGCATTCCTAACTAAATAGTCCCTGTATGCATTCTACAGGCTGTCCAGACCAGTTCATTCCAGTTCACTGATTTTAACTCGTCCTCTACTTTGGTCCTGTAATCATCTGCCATTTCTTTGATCCTCAGCTTCTTAACTTTATGTTTCTCCCTGACTGCTGCTCTCTCTCTTGATCCACCTCACTCCTCTCAGCTTGATCTTGCATACCACGATCATATGATCTGACAGACCTCCACATCGTCCTCTCACAGCCCTCCTATCAGCAACCATTCCCACCATCGACCTCTCTACGAGCACGTAATCAATCAAGCTTCTTTCAACACGATCCCCGTTTGCTCTATACCATGTATATTTATGTGCATCTTTGTGTTTGAAATACAAATTACATCTCTCTCTCTCTCTCTCTCTCTCTCTCTCTCTCTCTCTATTAGTTTATTAATTTACTTATTTATATGTATGTGATAAGAAACCTTACAAATGCCTGAAATATTAACCCATGGATTGCGAGCCACAGCTTAGGCTGGGCAGCATCGTGTTGAGAGCCACAGCTCAGGCTGTGCTGGCCATGCATCACCGTAAACAACTCAACCCCTATGCAACTTTGCACATGGGGCTACGCAATGACGGAGAGAGAAAGAATTTTTCTTTTCACCAGATGCCCTGGATGTTTATCTTCAAGATTATAAAAACCAAAAAAAAAAAAATGTTTTTTATTTTTTATTTTTTTCATTTTTTCCCTACTCCCCTATGTCAACTTACGCATGGCTCTATGCAAAGACGGAGAGAGAGAGAGAGATTTTTTTTTTTTCCACCAGCCCTGGATTTGTTCTTCATGTTTGTAATAAACAAAAAAACAAAAACAAAAGGAACTTTTTTCCTTCGTTTTTTGCGCACCATGGGTTTGGGATAAAAAAGTGTAATTGTGCAATCCACGGGTTAATGTGGTCTTCAGTTTCGTACAACCCTTCATTTTTTTTTTTTTTTTTTTTTTAATGTTAGTGAGAAGGAACCAAAAGCCAGGACATGCAAATTGTTCCCTCCAGGAAAAACAAAAACATGGTAACAGTGAGCCAAATTCAAGATCAGGTCATTTTGAAATGCCTGGATACGTTTGAAAGACTATAGATCGTAGGCAGTAGGAAATACAGACAGAGGAAGACAGTTCCAGAGTTGACCTTTTGCATGCATAAAGAACAGAGTAATGGTTAACTCTAGCATTTGACAGCTGGACAGAAAAGGGGTTAAAGTTTGTTGCAAGACATGTGCTACGTGCCCGTCAAAGTGGTGGAGGGATGCAAGCAGAATTTCAAAGGAGCAGTGACCACTGAAGTACTGACAGAAAAGAGAAAAACATGCAATAATGTGGAGAAAAGACAGAGGCTGAAGGAGGCTAGTAAGAGGAGGAGAGTTAATGAGATGAAAAGCCTTTGACTCCACCTTACTGAGAAGAGCTGTATGTGGGAAGCTTCCCCACAAGTAAGTGTTGTACTCTACACAGAGGCGAATATAACCAGTGTATAAAGTAAACAACTGTGCAGGGGTAAAGAAAGCACAGAGGTGGCCTAACACTCCTAATCTTTTGGAAGCAGATTTTACAAGAGAGGTAATATGTTCAACCCATGATAAATCCCGAGAAAGTGAAATCCCAAGTATGTTTAACCTGTGGATTGCGAGTCACAGCTCAGGCTGGGTAGTGTTGCGTTGCGACTCACAGCTCAGGCTGGGTAGTGTCGCGTTGCGAGCCACAGCTCAGGTTGGGTAGCATCGCGTTGCAAGTCACAGGTCAGGCTATGCTGGCAATGCATCACTGTAAACAACTTGACCCGTACTCAAACTTATGCATGGCACTATGCAAAGACGGAGAGAGAGAGAGATGTTTTCTTTTCAGCAGGTGATGCCCTGGATGTTTATATTCAAGTTTATAATAAACAAAAAAAAAACATAATTTACTTTTTTTTCATTTTTTCACTACTCCTGTATGGAAGCTTAAGCATGGCTCTATGCAAAGACAGAGAGAGAGAGACTTTTTTCTTTCACCAGATGATGCCCTGGATGTTTATCTTTAAGTTTATAATAAACAAAAACTAAAAAAAAAAAAAAACATTTTTTGCGCACCACGGGGTGGGATTAAAAAAAAAAGTAATTGCGCAATCCACGAGTTAAAGATGATGCAGGATTGAATTGAATGTTGTTAAAAATTAGAGAAGACTCCCGTGGAAGATTGTCCCGGGTTGATAGATGTTAGAACTGAGTTTTTGATGTGGTAGGTGGGGGCGCTCACCATCCACTCACTTGATGTAATGCTCCTCTTGGGTGTCTGCCCTTTCTTGTCGTCCATCCCTCTTTCCATCCATCCTCTTCTGTCTTTCTTTCCGTCATTCTTTCATCTTTCTTCTGCCTGCGGGTGACTTAGCACTCCCTCTTGTGTCTTTCTTTCCTTCATTCTTTCCTCTTCCTTCTACCTGTGGGTGACTCTACACTAAGTGACAAGCCAAATTGTTTCCTGTACACCAGGAAACCATTTACTATGCTGGGTGGTAACCATATAACCAAATTTTGGCGCATGGTGGTTTAGTGGGTAATAACGGTGCTCCGATCGGATTGAGCGGTGAAGGTTTATATCCGAGGAGTGGTTGAGGTTTATTGCTCACGTAATGCCACTCAGGGATGAGTGAGGCTGGTCAATCTCATCTTAAATGCAAGGACCAACTTGCCTAGCCCCGGGCTCCTACGCTTCTCATGGGGCAACGTAGGATTAGATGATGGATGGACAGATGAATAAAAAAAAAAAAAAGTACTTTTACCCCAATCAGCGATATAAGCCAAGTCAGACAATAGGTGTGCCATAACCTCATCCCTTGTTTGTTGAAGTAACTTCTGAGATGGATGCTGCAGGAAGCAAATGGAAGGTGATGGGTGTACTCATCAGCGTATGAGTGGATAGGGTTAGATGTACAGCATTGAAGGTCATTGATGAATAAATGGAAGACAGTTGTTGATAGGACCACTGTTTATAGAGCTGGGGGAAGAATGGTGGCCGTCTACAACAGCAGATATAGAACGACCAGAGGGACGCTAGAAATAAAGGCACAGATAGAACCATAGAAACCATAAGAGGCCAGTTTGGAAATTAAGATTTATGCCAGATTCGACTGAAAGCCTTTGAGAGTTCAAGTGCAATGACAACACTTTCAATCGAAATGGTAAAGCTTTCACTAAAGTCCCGAATGGAGGATGATCAGGAGTCTGAGAGGTAGGTGGGAAGATCACCACTGGAGTGTCCATGGCAAAACCCATACCGATGATCATAATGAAGGTTGTGAGAGGATATATGCTTTATTTTTTTCGTTTAAGAATCGTCTCGAAAACTTTTGAAACAAAGGATGTTATAAGCGACTGGGCGATAGTTAGAGGGATGGAAATGGTCACGTTTGTTTGGGACAGGCTGAATGAGGGCAAACTTACAGCAAGAAGGAAAGGTACAAGTTGACAGACAAAAATGGAAGAATTTACCTAAGCAGGATGTAAGAACAGAAGCATAGTTCTTGAGGAAAACAGAACGGACCCCGTCAGGTCCATATGCGTAGGTACTGGGGCCAGTGATTGCAGAAAATGCATTAATTGAAGATATTTTAATGTCAGCTATGAGGAAATCAGTAGGGGAAAGTGATGGAGGAACAGCACTGGAATCGTCTAAGGTGGAATTGGAGGAATAAGTCTGAGATAAAAGTTCTGCTTTATCATTGGAAGAAATAACTACAGAGTCATCAGAGTGGAAGAGGGAAGGCTGATGAGGTACAGTTGTTAAAAGGGTTTTTGGTTAGGTGGCAGAAGGAGGGGAAGAATTCAGGTTGGATAGTTCAGAACATTCAGTAGAAATGAAGTTATTTTCAGCAGAGCTAAGAACAGACTTAGCACTATTACTGGCAGAAACATAAATGAGATGAGATTCAGGGTTGGGTTGGCTCTGGTACCTTCCGTAAGCCTTCTCCATGTTGTGTAGAGCATTAAAAGAAGCATGATTAAACCAAGGATTATGCATAAGTCAAAGGATATGAGCAGGGAATGTTTGCTTCCATGCCCAAGAGAATAACCTCCATAATGCATAAGGCACACTCAGATGGCTCTCTGCCATGGAAGCATTAGTTATTCCACGGAAAATCAAAAGAAGTACTCCCTGAGTGCCCCTCAATCAGCAGCTCCAAAGTGCCACAACCGACGCTTCTTGGGAGGGTCAACAGGCCTTACTGGAGTGATAGGACAGGTTAAGGTGATAAGGATGTGATCAGAGGGGGCTAATGGAGAGGAAAGATTTACAGCATAGAGCAGAAAGATTAGTTGAAAGGAAGAGGTCAAGTATGTTGAACTCTCTCCGGTGAGGTAAGGGATACGGGTAGGGTGCTGTACAAACTGCTCTAGATCTTTGAAGATATAGAAGATGTAGGTTTGTTCACCCTGTGGATTAGTGAAAGGAGAGGACAGCTAAAGGGGGTGGTGAACATTGAAGTCCCCTAGAATGGAGATTTCAGGGAAAGAAGACATGGATAGGATGTGTTCCCTCTTGGAGATAAGATAGTCGAAGAATTTTTCATAGCCAGTAGAGTTAGAGTATAAGTAAACAACACAGACATACAGTATTTAGTCAGAGGATGCCAGGAATGCCAAAGCCAGAAAATAGAAAATTCAGAAGATTCAAGTTCAGGAACACGAGAGCAAGATATGTTGTTGTGTGCATATATGCAACGGCAACCTTTGGCTTTGCAATGAGTATAGAAAAATGTAGCAGGATGCACAGTAGGGTTTGCTATCAGTTGCCTGAAACAAATGAGTCTTAGTTAAGAAGATCACTTTTAGAGGAGGAGAGGTGGTGCTCAACAGAGAGAATGTTAGAAGAAAGGCTGTGAATGTTGCCGAAATTAAGAAGTGAGTCAGACAGTCGTTCCAGGTATCTCGCTTGGTCATCACCAAGAGAGGGGCAGATGGGTTTTGGTCATCCTCCACCCCCCTCTGGGGACTCCGAGGTTTGGTAAAATGATGCCATTTATTGTAAAATTTTGGATAGGAAGTGTAATGTGTAATGTGCATATAGTTTCGTGAAGACAGAGGAACTTGTGGAGAGCATGCTGGCCTAATCTCTGTGTTACTGAAACACTGAAAAGGTTCAGCAAACGGGGGTGCTTAGAAACTAGTCCTGAGGGCTGATGAAATTGGAGCTGCAGCCCTTCCTGTCATCAGCTTTCCATCTATTGGTAATGGGTGCAGTAAATATCATGATATAAAATAAATAAGTTTGCTAATCATACATGCATTTTTAAAAATTGCCAGTGTAAGTTTGTACTTTACATCAGAAGCATTAAACTGGAGAGTTAACTAAAGTTTTCCGACAGTAAAGGTAAAGGTGAGAGCATAGGCCATGAGACGCTTAGCCGTGGTGCTCATCTCCGTAACACGGGTCTTTAAGCCTGTTGCGGGATATTCACTCATTTATCTACATTTGATAAATGGAAATGAAATATATTGTATAAACTACATTCTGTGAACTTGTGAAGGCACCTAACTGATAGACTGAACATTCTTTTGTGAAATTGATACATTTCTATTAAAACTGCTGAAGGCCCCCATGTAACCGGTTCTGTGTGTTCATATGTATCAATATGAACTTTCTACAGGACGAACTTCACTTATGGGGTCATAATGTGCCTTGAATTCACTGTATATAGTCAAATATGCGTATTACTGCTGCTTTCACTTCATTGTGAACATTATTATCCTTTGTATATCATACCCGCATGTTTGTTGTTATCATTATTACTTTCTTTTTATTTTTTATTTTTTTATTTTCTCTTATTGCTTAATTCCCATGTGATTTCTATAAGCAGTGATATATTGTTACTAAGTTCTCATACGATCTGTAACACTTGCTTTATAATATTTTTACCATGGCCATGTGTTTGTATTATAGTTTTTTTTTTCTTATTTTACATATCCCAGCTATTTCATCCAACTGTTTACACTTGAACCCATACCTTCCTTATTTTACAATATCCATAGTATTCATCTATGATTAAGAACCTCGGTACAAGACTCTTTATCTATATCTATGCATTTTCCCACTGTGTCAGGAGACACAACTATTAGTTACCCCGAGGAAAGTGTTACTAATGATTTCTTATTAACGGGACATTGTATATATTGTTAACCTTGTTTATTCGGATAAAATCGGTTTTCAGCCCATACTCATTCCCGTCAATTTTATTATGTTTTCCACACTCATCCGTTTATTCTTATGTAAACGTTAATGTGGGTAATATGTAGCTATATGTAACTATGTGTAGCTGTAAGAGGGTCTGCGTGACTAATTTCGCTGCCTTAGGTCTCGCCACTGCTTGGGTTTTGATTATGTCGCATCTTTTGAAAGCGAGGGCTGAGAGTGAACCTGGCTCTCGGCCAGTTACAACCAGGGCGTCATGCAGGGCGCATCGTTACATCTAGTCAAGAATAAAGAAGAAAAACTAGCGAGGATTTTGAGATTATCCTTGCCTACAATCATTGTTTCACAGCCACTGACAGTATTAATTAGAAATCTTTCCTTTTACCATAAGTAAATTAACAGAAATGGACAGCATGAGTCTGAACGATGGAAAAGCACTGTTGATTTCTGGTAGGAAGGATAGTTATCACTGTCAGGGTACTGGGTCGATGTTACGTAAGTATGCTTTCAGAGCACTACGTGAGTTGGAAATTGTTGATCAGAGATTACTCCTCACTCGTATTAAATCTCCCGATCTGATTGTCAGAGTGGTCATTTGTTATGAATTCTGCAATAAGCTACAAGATGTAGTAAGCAGAGTGGCTAGGCATGATCATTATTTTGGTTAACTTTGACTGTAGAAACTGAAATAAAATAAAATAATAAAGATGGCCAGAGCACCAGAATAGGATACTAAAGTCTGTTGTAAAATGAAGTGGCCATGGTAAAAATCAAGAGAAGTCTTTAAAAGACAGAAAGGGTAATTTACTCACACAAATGTAGACATAAATAATTTATGGAAAGGGCATTTTGACAATATAAACAGAACCATATTGCATTTTGAGGCCATTTTACATGCACAAGCGTAAATTTACGTACTGCTAACGTTAACCCGCCCCATCCCGACCACTTTTCCACCACTGACTCCCCCCAATCCCGACCATTATAGGAAATTTTTTTTTTTTGGCTCAAGGCTTCGCTTTTGGTGAGAAACATCAAAAATTCATAGAGAAATCGCTCACCTGAGGTTTAAAGTACTCGATACAGGTAGGAGTACCTCCTTACCTTACTGGGTTTTCTATCAGGCTGGCACCAAAGAAAACGAGTTCTATGGGAGGATAACTATTTCACACCACTCATAAACGGTATTTATTTATTTACTTGGTACGAATGTATGTGTAGTACGAGAGTATATTGGTTTTCAAGCAGTAATATAGGCATTATAAGCATTGTTTCACTCACTAATACCTGACCTTTTTTTCCCGCATTACCTGATCATCATTTTCTAACTGTTTCTTCCTCTAATGCTATGTAAAGATTGTCCTCCACATTCTCATTGATTGGGGAATCACTCTGGCCCTGAATTTCGTACCGTGGCATGACATGGCTATACTGGCCAGGTCACTGATAACAGGTGAATTACTGAGACAATGGCATACAGGGGAGGGGGGGAGGAGGCCATGCTGGGTAAGGCATTGTCCTTGCCTGGCATCTTGTAGAGGAAGGTGTCATGTGTATACGTACCAAAAATCACTCACGAATATTGACAATTGTGCAACTTAGGGACCTTGCAATTTTTTCGCGTTTATGTACGTCGACGGGATTGGCAGTGACAAAACGTGTGGACGTTAAAGAACGTCGACAGGACGCCGGGGGTTAAAGGATGTAAATATAGAGATCGATCACTTAAAAGAATGTGAGGCCACTGGAGAATTTATTATTCCTGGAGATGTTTAAGATGAAAATCAAGATTCTAGTCATATTAGTGAAATTATCCAATCAGATATGGAGGACATGTGAGTGTTCCTGTAGAGTGGAAAGGTAAAGTGACTATCAGTGTACCTAAGTAGGGTGGTTTAAGTGCATGTGGATTTAGGAGAAATTTAACTCTTTTACCAGTATTAAAAAAAAAAAAAACCTTTTAAACAGTATTGAATTTCTAAATTTTGGAAAGAAAAAAAAAAGCCATGAGGAACAGATTTTTATTGTTAAACCTTTGATGCAACAAACAAATGAGATAAAGATTCCACTAAGTTATTGCTTTGTTGACTCAGAGCAGCCATTTGATAGTATCTTGCTTCAGGTACTATTGAAAATTATAAGATTCTATATAGTACTATAAAAATTCATTGATGTTTCGGTTTTCATGGGGTCACTTATTATCAGGGGCGCAGCCAGAAATGTAATTGGGGGGGTGGGGGTGAGCCACAATATTAACCATATTCCGTAGTTAAGAGTTCCACTAAGTTGCCTGTAGCTATTTATGCTGAAAATTTTCACTGAGAAATATGCTTTTTATAATCATGAAAGGCTTTGTCCACCTCCTGCATCGTAAAAGGTACAGTTCCTGCCAATAAGACAGGTTCACCAGTAGATATACTGCCGAAATTCATCAGTAAACAGTATATCATCACAAACTGACCAGTTGCGTTTCTCAGTCCCTCTCCTTTCCATAAATTTCATTGTACAACTCTTTTTCCCTACTTTTAACACTATACCAATATATGCTTTTTTGCTATAATCCACATCACAGTATTTTCTCTTTTTAGGGGATGCATGCAACCTGAAAATGAGAAATATCTACTTGTTGACACCCAAAACTACCATAAATACAGCAAACTATAAAATATAGTAGTATATAATCTAAAGGTGAATGTATGGAAGAGTAAAGTGATGGTCTTTGAGAGAGGTGAAGTCAGTGAATGTACAGCGAGGTTGGATGGTGAGGAATTGGAAAATGTGAGTACGTTTAAGTACTTGGGTAGTGTGATGAGTAAGGATGGAGGTTTGGAGGGTGAAGTGCTTGAAAGGGTACAGCAGGGAAGAAAGGTTGCTGGTTCTTTGAAAGCAGTGATAAGAAACAGGGAAGTGAGCATGGAAGTGAAAAAGTTACTACATGACAGTATTGTGATACCAACTCTAACGTACAGTAGTGAAGCTTGGACGTTGTTGGAAGGACACAAGTCAAGAGTGAGAGCAGTGGGAATGAGTTATTTAAGAGGAGCCTGTGGAGTCACATGGAGAGACAGGCTGACGAATGAGGATATAAAGGAACGTTGTGGTGTGGATGTGGATGTGATAGGAAGCGTTATGAGGAACACACTGAGGTGGTTTGGCCATGTGGAGAGGATGGAGGGTGAAAGACCGACGAAGAGAGTGTATGTGAGTGAGGTGGAGGGGGTAAGAGGGAGGGGGAGGCTGAGGATGAGATGGAGGGATGGGGTGGAGAGGTATATGAGAGAGGGGGGTGTGAGTTGGGAGCAGGGCAGTGAAATGGCAATCCCAAACGGGATTGAGGAGTCTGGCAATAGATAGATAGATAGATAGATATAATGCATGAAAAGTAGGTTTTTCCTTGCAAAAATCACAGATGAAATTGTTGTCCCAACTCACCCTGTGTAAAAAAAAAAAAAATGGTGGGCGAGTCAGGACAATTATTGTCTATTAATCCATCAGCACTGTTCTGTGTAAAAATGCATTTTCTGGATAAATCAGAACAAAAATATAACAATTGAAGATTTCACCCACCAAAAAGTAGACCTTTAGCTCTAAAACTGACTGTGGGAGAGAAAAATTGGTAAAATATGTTTTTTTTTTTTTTTTTTTTTTCAAAAATGAAATTCTACAAAGGTCAAAATGCTACCCTTTCATATTAGCACATTTTTCATGCATTATTTGTGGTTCTACAGAAAACTAGTATTAACACCTTTTGTAAAGTTGGGGCAGGGCTATTGAATGGGCACAATAAAATGGAAGTGTCTTGGCATTTGGCATTGCAGTGCCCACTGTTCCAACTCACCCTGTGTCCAACATTGTCCCAACTCACCACACTCAACGCTGTGTCTATGAAAATCCATCGTCTGTTAAATACTTCACTTAGTTCATTGATGATTAGTTTACTTCAGTGATGGTTGCCACACAGGGCACAGGTGGCTAAAGTCTGAAATATATCGCAAGGAAAATCTGAAGCAATCATTGGCTTCCAGTTTCTGCGTGCACCTATACTTTTGTACAGCTCATGTCAGGACATTATCATTTGTTATTTTTATGGGCAGTAATAATATCCTCTACAATGTAATGCATTTGCTAAACATAAACTGACCTTTCAGAACTTGAACTCATGAAGTCCAATGTACTTGATTGCTGAGGCTGCTTCCATTTCATAAAAAAGTGATCCAAGGAAACCCATGGAATACGTCTTTTCACTTCTTGTCACAGTACAGTGTGCAAGCAGCGTAATTAGCAAGTTGCATGGACTGGTCACTGGTGCAACACAATCTGATTAGAGCTGACTGATGACTGATGGCGCAGGCAGGTGATGAGCAAGTGACACTCAGCTGATGGCCGGTAAACGTTGCCACGATGGTTAATTTTTCTTGCCAGTTCTGCCACATGTGGGCCTACATGCCCACAGGTACTCCAAACTAGTTAATTACATAAACCTATTAGTAGCGGAGTTTCCCGTTTTGAAGATAATGTGTCATAGGGTACATAAAAAATATGAAAATTTCGCAGAGCTGCACACGTTTCTTGCTTTCTTTCCTGCCTTCTCTCCTCACCTGTCTGGACGCCAACAGCTCCCCGTGCGTAAATTCGAGTGTTAGTCTCACACCTAAAGTAAAGTAAGTCTTAAAAATCATAAGTATACAAGACTTTTTACTCAGAATTGCATATTTTTTCAGCTCTCGAAATATGTGACATATTGAATATTACACCTTGGATTAACCCGCGGCGTCCCGTCGACGTTCTTTAACATCCACACGTTTTGTCACTGCCAATCCTGTCGACGTACATAATCGCGAAAAAATTGCAAGGTCCCTAATTTGCACAATTTTCAATTTTCGTGAGTGATTTTTGGTACGTATACACGTGACACCTTCCTCTACAAGATGCCAGGCAGGGACAATGCCTTACCCAGCATGACCTCCTCCCCTCCCCTGCATGCCATTATCTCAGTAATTCACCTGTTATCAGTGACCTGGCCAGTATAGCCATGTCATGCCACAGTACGAAATTCAGGGCCAGAGTGATTCCCCAATCAATGAGAATGTGGAGGACAATCTTTACATAGCATTAGAGGAAGAAACAGTTAGAAATGATGATCAGGTAATGTGGGAAAAAAAGGTCAGGTATTAGTGAGTGAAACAATGCTTATAATGCCTATATTACTGCTAGAAAACCAATATACTCTCGTACTACATGTACATTCGTACCAAGTAAATAAATAAATACCGTTTATGAGTGGTGTGAAATAGTTAATCTCCCATAGAACTCGTTTTCTTTGGTGCCAGCCTGATAGAAAACCCAGTAAGGTAAGGAGGTACTCCTACCTGTATCGAGTACTTTAAACCTCAGGTGAGCGATTTCTCTATGAATTTTCGATGTTTCTCACCAAAAGCGAAGCTTTAAGCCAAAAAAAAAAAATTTCCTAAAATGGTCGGGATTGGGGGGAGTCAGTGGTGGAAAAGTGGTCGGGATGGGGCGGGTTAAACAAGTATTCGACATTTAAGCTTCACAGTCTATTCTCGAACACACGTAGAAATTTCGGGGGGGGGGGCCGGGCCCCCATGGCCCTCCCCTGGCTGCGCCACTGCTTATTCTAAAACCATGGTTGACGGCACTTGGGATGATTCTTTTGATGTTAAGCCTGGAGTAATACAAGGTGGTTTTCTTTCAGCTTTGTTGACCTTGTTATGCTGAAAGTTGCTACGGCAGCAAAAGCTGATATCTATTGGAGAGATAATAGGGGTCTGAAATCTTGATTATGCTGATGATATTGCACTGAATTTTTAAAGTCTCGAGGTAAAGCAGGAAGTCCTATATATCTCGGCGTGGTAAGAGGGTAAAGTTAGGTTTGTTGTAAATTGTTCAGAAGTGAAGTAATTATGATGAATTTAGAAAGTACACTGGTGTGTACAACTGGAGATAGTGTGGCTTATGTGACTGATATGTTTATAATGGTTCACCAGCAATTGTGCTAAAGCAACAACTGAAGACTCTTTAGCATACAAGTAAAGTGAGCTTTGTGAGCGCATGAGAAGCGAACAAACAACATGTTATCATAATTTCTCTCTGATGTATACAGTGCTGCGATGGAAGATCTTTACAAATTTGATTTCATAATTGTGGCATTCACCGATTAGAACCGAACACTCCCTTGGAAAAAAGAGATTCCAGGGGGGTTCCTACGCCTTTATGGGTGAGTTTTTAGTTGATAACAAAATATATTCAGTGAATGTATCACATACAGAAAGAATTTAGACTGTACTTGATATAGGAGTGAAATAATTAGTTTTGGCTTAGTGTGATGGTTGGGTCGGGCCAGGCCCGGTCAGGCCTGATCGGGCCGGGCCACTCATCTCCAGACTTAACGGAGAGTAAACATTGCTCGCTCACTCGTAAGACCTCTTACTTAAAGTAAAAAACTACTGAATTCCTCAATCACTATTAAATTGCCAGAAACCAAACAAAAGCAGTAATAAATCTCGCTAAATGAAACCTTCACAACTAAGCATTCGTACTATAAAACAATCTTAATGACAATCCAATATTCATGTTAGCTTTCAGTTTTTTCAAGAGTAACTTGTACAAGTCATCACCCTTTCCCCCACTAAAATCTTCAGATGGAAACACTATTAAATTAATGACTCACTTGAAAAACCAAACATTCTTGCCAGTACGTTTGCCAGAAATTCCACCTTGGAGGAAGCCAGTCAGAATGTTTTTGTACTAGAACTTGACTCTTCTGCATTGCTCCACTAACGATAGACTAGATACATAAAATCTACTCCAAACAATTTACCAACAAACAAAGCTCCAGGTCCAGATGGATATCCTCCACTCGTTTTAAAAACGTATTCCCCAGAACTTGCTCCTGTTCCAGCTAAATCGTTCAGACTATGCATACATACTTTTTTATTCCCTAATTCTTAAAAACATGCCAACTTCCACTGATTCCAGAACAAGGAAGTTCCTCTGACCCCTCTGGTTATAGACCAATAGCCATCACATCTTCTCTTCGAAAAGTATTTAAGATTGTCATTAATAAGCACATTGTTAAACATTTTCAGTACAACAACTTAATCAGTGACAGACAGTAAGGTTTTGGTTTGAAAGATCCACTTTTGATATACTCAGTCTCTTTACTCATACCATCCATCAGTCAGTTGACCAACGTGAAGAAACCCATGAAGAATCCCTTGATATTTCTTAACCTTTTGCCTAAGTGGGGCACCATTCCCTGATATCCAAGTTCCTTTCTATGGCATATCATCTTTGTCTAACTGATTTCCTCATAACAATAAAATGATAAGAGTAAAAGAGGATGATGTATACTCCAATTTCCACACAAGTAATGGCGGCGCACCACAAAGATCAGTCCTGGCTCCAACCCTGTTGCTCTTTCATATTAATAATCTCTTGTATGTCAGTCATAATCGCATTCACTCATATGGAGATGACTCAATGCTCCACAGTTCCTTCACACTTCAACAGCCATTCACAAAGTATGTAATCTCGAACTCCCAGTTCAGCCACAGCAATCTCCTTAACCCCTACACTGTGGGCATGTTTACCGATGTTTTGCGTGTGCCGCGGGGTTATTCGGGCTCCGACAGACTCTCAAAAAATATTTGCCAAAAATCAGTTATTAGTCCTAGAATATTAAAATTATATATGCTTATGGCACATACCTTCAGCTTTCTCCTGGAATGTTTGTTGAGCCTTCGTCTGTTACCGTAGGACTTGTGGAGACCTCTGAAGTTGGGTAACGAAGTCTCCACTTTACACTTCCCGACAACCCGTAATATGATTACCACAGCCAGATATTAACACTATAAACACTACTCTATGATTTTCAAATAGTTTGGGATCCATACTCCCCCCAAAAAAAAAACACTGTGAAAGCAATGAAAATTATGAGCGCGTCTGACCGCCGCACTTGCGCTAGTTCGCTCTTGGTACTCTGTCATTTATTATTCATAAAACCCCTCACACTTTATATTTCTATTACTATATAACACTTATATATATCTACAGTCTTTATCCATAAGTTTCCTTCAGTAGTATTAGTGTATTGTCACTGTAGGGATTCAATTTCTTTCAGTAAAATACGTAGCATTCACTTTCTCGTCCTGTATACTGGCATTGAGAGTGAATGTCACTTTCATCTTCACTCTCATAACTCATAGTATTCAGGCATGCTATAGTGAAACTTTCACTTTCATTACTCCTAGGGTATATACTCGTATTCTTATAATACTACTCATTTACATTTCTATTTACGTTCTCTATTTTATTTACGTTATTTACATTTCTATTTTATTTACACTGTGTTATACACTGTCACTTGAAGTAACTTATAAAACTATTTTCCATTGTTCACGTATATTTACATTCATTACTTTCACTTGCTGTTTACACATTATTTACAATTCCACTTGCACTGTTTTACTCAATAGAAAGATCATAGTCACTCTTTTATCAATTGTCAGGCCTTTACCTCTTTCCACACGAGGTTTAGTAGGGGGTAAAGGTCACAGGGCCCTTTGCATGGGGGTGAAAAAAGGCCCTGAAGTCAGCAAGAGGATGAGCCGTACCTCCTCTTCGGAAGATGAGAGAGAACTGATAAAGGAGGGCCGGCCCGGGTTGAGGCCTACTTAGGGGTTATTCAGTACTACCAACGTAGCTCTTGAAACAGCTATGTATTTCACTGAAATGATTGGCAGGAAATCTAAACAATACATTATAAATTAGGTAGTTCCAGGTGAATGTAAATATCACTTAGGCTTCTCCCTTCCCTCCTTATATGTATATTTATTACGAAAATAGATTATATGGCATTTTTCAAGGGGAAAAAAACAGCGAAAATTAGCGAACGAGTGCACGTGAGGTGTTGTCAGGTGATAATTAGCCAATTCCAGGTGTATGGCACTCTCACTTACCTTATTTCTTTCTTGTATATATTATTTGGTATAAGAATAGGGCATAGGGCTTATTTCAATGGATGAAATCAGTGAAAAATTCAGGGAAGATTTACTTAGCGTAGCACGGCCGGGCAGGCGAGAGGATAGTGTAATGAAGGGGGGGTAGGGAGGGGAGTCAAGAACGGGGAGAAATGTCTAAATTGTCAACAATGGATGGGAGTACAGATGAGATTAGGAGTGCTGACTAGTGTTGGACATTGGCAGTACTGATACTCGTAGATGATACAAGCCCCCACTTGGAAGCCCGGGTGAATTCAAAATAACACAGAATCACAAAAGCAACGCCCCGTGGTATGATCCCTTGCTCCCAAGCATCACGAAAGTGACGCCCCGCGGTTAAGGGGTTAAATTAAGACTTATGTAAGATCTGTGAATGGGGACAAAACAGTACAGTTTCATTTAATGGTATGTACATATATATATATATATATATATATATATATATATATATATATATATATATATATATATATACATATATATATATATATATATATATATATATATATATATATATATCCAGGGACAGGATCCCACTGCTACCTGGCGCGTCCCCGGGTGGCGGATAGGGGATGGCCTTGTAGATATACAAGGTACCATCTTAGATGGCACAGACCATGGGACCCCCTATAGATATATAGGGCTCCACCGAATATAACGAATAAGGTGGCAAAAAAAATTACATCTCACCAGAAACTATGTGGCAGGGAGGTGAGATTATTTGTCACAATCCTCCCAATCAAACATGAGTTCTATTGCAAATGGTTTGACGGGCGTTCCTGTTGGATCATCGTCCACAAAAGGTCCAACCGCACTGCCTCCTGTGCTTACGGGCAGTGTGTCACCGAAAGTGAGTAGGTGTCATAAAGACTTTGTATCATAAAGCAGCGACTTTGTATTTGCTTGTAGAGGCGTATATTTTAGACTTGTGGTCGAGCGGCTTTTATATCTTGCAGTAGTTTCCCCACCAGATGTCATGTAGTGACGGGAGAGGTAAAGAATAGTATGGGACTATTTTTATTTGTCTTGGAAATATTAAACAGGTCTCTCTATGGGAAGAGTATAAGTCCCGGGTAGCTACCTCCCTGTCTCGCTATCTCTCTCTCTTTCTGTTCTAAGGCTAATCTCCGTCTCGACCTCTCTCTAGGGTCGCTTGTCTCCTTCTAAACTCTCTTTCCTAAAATTCTGGTGTAGCAGGGGTGTGTCACGTGTGTTCCTCGTGGATGGAAAGTTCCCGTAGCCTGTGTGTGAGCATATGTGTATGTGTGTATATGGCCACTAGACGCTGTCTCAAGCATTCCTCGCGTCAGAGTGTGTAAGCATGTTTAGTACTGCTCGATTCTCGCAGACACAACACCTCTCATCATCTGACTCCCTGCTTCTATCTGTCTCTCTATCTATCTATTTATCTATCTATCTATTATGTAGTCCTAAATTTGCTCGGCCGCGCGAAAATGGCGCACCATCGACATTTAATAGTTATAACATATTAATACATACTACATACACATTATAATGAACTTATAAGCTAATTAAGTGAAATATATAATATTGTAAAGTAACATAATTGTATGAATATTGTATACATATATTATTCATAGTAAATAGTGATTATTCAGTAATATTACATTTTAAATAAGTTGTATACATATTTGAATAAATGCAATGATTGTTGTATAACACTTTGTAAGACGTGCATGTACAACAGACGTACGCATATAATTGTGCAATGGTAATACTGCTAGGTTATACATTACATATTTGAGTTATCACTTTAGTAATGTCTAATATTTCACCTAACTTGTATGATGATACTGGTAATACAGAATTGTGCTATAATTGTATGACTTATATTGTGTTAATGCATAATTGTGTTGGCCTTATAATTGTAGTTACATCTTGTTAATGCAACTCTTACATAAGTGTCTTGGCCTTGTAATTGTAGTTAAAGTTACATAAAAGTTACATCTTGTTAATGCAACTGTTACATAATTGGCAAAGTGTAACATAATGCAATCGTTTGTCGTTACATAATTGTTACATATCGTTTGTAGGTACATAATTGTAGTTAGTGTAACATAATGCAATCGTTTGTCGTTACATAATTGTTACATATCGTTTGTAGTTACATTATTGTAGTTAAAGTTACATAAAAGTTACATCTTGTTAATGCAACTGTTACATAAATTGGTACATATTGTTTGTAGTTACATAATTATAATATGGAGTAACATAATTGTAATAACTGCAGTCCTAACATATGCTGCGGTCGATGATAGTGATGATGTGTCATGCCACTTGTTTGTGGAGACACAATTTGCCTTTTTGTTTGTAGTTTATGTGGTATTTTGGCATATATAGTAACATTTACACTTATTTTCATTTGTTCGTTATGTGATCTTACTCTGTTTCTCTTTTTTATTTCTTACTTTTCTTTATTTCTTTCTTTTCTTCTTCTTTTTTTTTTTTTTTTTTGGTATGTATTGATTTTCTATAGTTTGTTTCTCTTTGCCTGTGTACGCTTTTTCCATGTTGTTCATGGTTACATAATTGCTGACTAATTTTCTTGGGATACTTTTTTAAAGTTTAGTTTATATTGCACAGATACTACTGAAAATGATATTATATAGTCCCATATTTTGTTATTTTATATTAAAAAAATATATATATACACTATATACAGTATTAACTATACACACTGACTTGTTGTTCACCTGTACCTATCGTGGGTAATATGTGTGTCAGCACTGTGTGGAAATCATTGTCTTCACGATTGTGTTGAAGATGTTCACTCTTGCTAACGGCATTTGTGTTGGCCATTTTTTTTTTTTTCTAGTTTACCTTGTAACTTAATTTATATGTTTCCACTAGGTAGCTTTAATTAATAAATGTTAAATACAGTTCTTTTAATCGCTCACTTAGTAACTGTGATGGTATATTTTCTTTATCACTTGTAGATGTACTAATGTATAGTTGTATGTATGAAACACGTATTTTATGTAGGTATAAATGGTAACACTCTTTGGTAGTAAATAAATGTTATAATAAATGAATGAATATATACTGTGTAGAATGTTTATTGTTGGTGCAAGTATTTAGATTGAATTATGAAGATAATTGAAGTAAGTATGTGTATTTAAGCTGTAACTATACAACACGTTTTATATGTTTGTGCAGAAGCTTATTGTCTATCACTGTGTATTGTATGAATGAAGTAACTATGTAACTCACTAATTTTTACCGTGGTGAGAATGGTGTGAGTGGTGTTGCACGTGGTGATAGCGTTGTCCTTCGCGGGTTGATTGGCGTGTTGTCGTCTCAGCACATGGTGACGTCGGCTTCCCACACTGGTAGCTGTGGTGAGTGAATGAGTAGCGATGAGTAACTTGAGTGAAGACGAGTGAGTAAGATGAGTTGTAAATATGGACTTGGTGTTTTGCTGCGTGCATTGACCTCTTCACACCTGCGTAAGCGGTGGGGGTTTGGTGGATGTAGCAGAGAGAGGAGGGTGAGGTCTGGTGGCTATGAGTTGTGAGTCGTCTCTCACTCTTCGTTTGTTTGTTTGTTTGTTTTCTTTCCTTCTTGATGTATTCTTGGTCCTTTTTTCTTTGATTTACTCGTTGTGGGATGAAGACTGCCGCTTCTTGTAGGTGCGTGTAGAAGATTATACAGACGACGTAGAGTTGTTAATTGTAGTTGATTGTAGATGGTTGTAGTTCGCTGATTCGTCGTAGACTCGTAGACTATTTGCACTGTAGGCTGTATTTTGTAGGATTCAATGTAGAACTGAAGCTAATCTTGTAGTCTCGGTTGCTTTTGTAGAAATTTGCTTTTAATTCGGAGACGATGTCCGCAGATTTGCTGGTTTGTCGTTAAGCTACTTGCAAGGCGTCGAGTGATCTCTTGACCTCTGCATCAGCGTAATGATCTGGGAGACGGAGGGGGCTGGATGGAGAGAATACTGTCAGGAGCTGATGATGTTGGTTGTTTTCAATCTTGATATTTTGTAGGAATTTAATGTTGATTCGTAGACGAGGTTCGTATACGTTCGCTGCTACCAAATGTCATAAAGACTTTGTATCATAAAGCAGCGACTTTGTATTTGCTTGTAGAGGCAGGATATTTTAGACTTGTGGTCGAGCGGCTTTTATATCTTGTAGTAGTTTCCCCACCAGATGTCATGTAGTGACGGGAGAGGTAAAGAATAGTATGGGACTATTTTTATTTGTCTTGGAATATTAAACAGGTCTCTCTATGGGAAGAGTATAAGTCCCGGGTAGCTACCTCCCTGTCTCGCTATCTCTCTCTCTTTCTGTTCTAAGGCTAATCTCCATCTCGACCTCTCTCTAGGGTCGCTTGTCTCCTTCTGAACTCTCTTTCCTAAAATTCTGGTGTAGCAGGGGTGTGTCACGTGTGTTCCTCGTGGATGGAAAGTTCCCGTAGCCTGTGTGTGAGCATATGTGTATGTGTGTATATGGCCACTAGACGCTGTCTCAAGCATTCCTCGCGTCAGAGTGGGTAAGCATGTTTAGTACTGCTCGATTCTCGCAGACACAACACCTCTCATCATCTGACTCCCTGCTTCTATCTGTCTCTCTATCTATCTATTTATCTATCTATCTATTATGTAGTCCTACATAGGCACTGCGTTGGAAAATTAGACTCTTGGATGTTAAACAAACTGAAATCGATGAAGATCCTTGCATATAATGTAAGAAGCCTTGCAGAAGATTACAAACTTGATAACCTGATGACTGAACTGGAAAACATTAGTTGCGATATTGTAGGTTTGAGTGAGATCCACAGAAAAGAAGAAAAAGTACCGGTAATTCAGCTCGAAGACAGCAAACACCTATTTTACTACAGAGGAAAGGAAAATGAAAGAGTTAGTGGTGCAGGACTTCTAATTAACTGAAATCTTGCAGACAGCATGTTAAATTCAGCAGTGTATCTGACAGAGCAGCATTTGTTGTCATTAGACTATGCAAAAAATATACCATGAAAGTTATACAAATTTATGCACCAACTTCTCAAAGCCCAGATGAAGAAGTAGAAACATTCTATGATGACATCTCCCATATTATGGAAGAAGAAAAGACAACATATACTATACTCATGGGAGACTTCAGTGCAAAAGTTGGGAAGTCATAAAGTGGAGAAGCATGTATGGGAAAATTTGGAGTGGGAGAAAGAAATGAAAGAGGAGAAATGCTGGTAAATTTTGCTGAAATGTTTAACATGAGAATAATGAACACATTCTTCCACAAAAGAACAGGAAGAAAGTGGACCTGGAGAAGCCCAAATGGAGAAACAAAAAATGAAATCGACTTCATTATAGCAGATAAGAACACGATCACAAATGTCACAGTTATCAACAAAGTAAATATAGATAGTGATCATAGAATGGTGGGTTGCACAGCCAGATTCAATTTCAGAAATGAAAGAAAGAAGATGATTAAAGATAAAAAGATATGCCCAATAATAGTTAATGAAAACAAAGCAGCTTTTCAGTTGGAAATAAGGAACAGATTTCAGGCTCTAAGTAATGCTGAATGTGACATTGATGATCTGAATGACAGACTAACAAAAGTGCTAAGAGAATCAGCAGAGGTAGTAGGAAAACCTAATTCAACCAAAGCCAAGAAGTATTCAGAAAAGACAGTCGAGCTTATGAAAAAACGAAAGGAAAGGAAAGGAAAGACAAAAAGACGAAATAGAACGAGCAGAATTGAAAAAGCTTATCAACAAAAGACAAAGAGAAGAAAAAAGAAAGAGAAACATCGATCAGATCAAAGAAACCATCAAAAATGGAAAAAGTCTGAAACAGGTCCGAAGCAAAATGGCACTAGGAAAGCAACAAATGACATCACTGAAAGAAAGAAAGAAAAAAAAAACGGTGAAATCATTAAATGCAGAGATAAGATGGTGAAGAGAGTTGAAGAATTTTACAAAGAACTGTATGCATCAAAGACAGTAGTACCAATAGCTAGCTTTTCAGTTGACACAAGTGAAATACCTGAGGTAAAACCAGACGAAGTAAATATTTGTCTTAAAAATATGAAAAGAGGGAAGGCTCCGGGAGAGGATGGAATAGTAACAGATTTACTGTTGGATACTGGAGTAGAAGTACAAAATAGGCTTGCTCACTTATTTACCCACTGCATAAAACAAGAAAATTCCCAAAACATGGTGTAATGCAATAGTTATTTTACTCTACAAAAAAGGTGACTCAAAAGATCTTAGTAACTATCGACCCATTAGTTTATTATCAGTCATTTACAAACTCTTCACAACAGTCCTTACGAACAGAATAACAGCAATTTTGGAGGAAAACCAACCTTGTGAACAGGCAGGATTCCGAAGCGGGTATTCGACCATTGATCATCTACATACAATGAACCAGCTAATTGAGAAAACTATAAAATATAATAAACCACTGTGCTTAGGTTTTGTTGATTAGGAAAAGGCTTTTGACTCAGTGGAGCATATAGCAATTATAAATTCATTGCGAGAACAATAAGTGAATGAGAACGTTGTAAACCTGCTCGAAAACATATATAAAAAGGGAACTGCTACAGTTAAATTACATAAGGACTCAGAAAAAATTTAAATTGAGAAGGGCGTGCGTCAGGCATTATTTACAGCATGCCTAGAAAGTATTTTAAGAAAGCTAGACTGGGAAAACAAGGGAGTGAACATTGATGGAGAAAAGCTAAACCATTTAAGATTTGCAGATGATATTGTCCTAATCTCAGAAACAGCGGAGGCATTGCAAGAAATGTTAAATGACCTGAACAGAGAAAGTCTGAAAGTAGGACTGAAGATGAACCGAAGGAAAATTAAAGTAATGTTTAATCCACAAACACCAAAGAGCGTCATCAGAATAAGCGATGAAATTCTTGAAGAAGTTGAGGAGTACAACTACTTGGGACAAGTACTAAAATTAACGAAAGATCATGATAGCGAGATAAAAAGACGCATTACAATTGGATGGAAAGCATTTGGTAAATATAGACATTATGAAAAACAGCTTTCCAGTTTGCATGAAATGAAAAGTATATAACGAATGCATAATTCCAGCTATGACGTATGGTTGTGAAACCTGGAAACTGACAAAATCAATGGAAAATAAATTAATTCGTTCTCAGAGAGTAATGGAAAGGTCAGTGTTGGGAATATCTTTAAGAGACAGGAAAAGATCAAATTGGGTGAGACAGCAGACTAAAGTCAAAGATATTGTGGGGGTTATAAAAGAACAGAAATGGAGGTGGGCAGGCTATAGCAAGAATAAGGGAAAACCGATGGAGCAAGAGGCTTACTAACTGGACATCAAGAGAATGTAAGCGTAGCAGAAAAAGGCCAGACAGGAGACGGAGAGATGAGATACAGAAATTTGCAGGGAAAACGTGGCAAAGATTGGGTCAGGCAAGGAATTCGTGGAAAAGGTTGGGGGAGGCCTTTGTTCAGCAGTGGACTAGTTATGGCTGCTGCTGCTGCTGCTGATTATCTATCTATCTATATATACATATATATATATATATATATATATATATATATATATACAAAATCAGTTTCCTAATAGACAACATGGTAGGTGACAATGGCCAGCTCTAAGTGGACCAAGCTTTGTCAGTGACCAGAAGTGGGTTTCGACACTAAAAGCCATTTCTATAAGGAGGTCCTCGAGTGCAACATTCCACCCAAGAAATAATTATCATTGGAGCATTGCATTTCGCGTGAACAAGGTCGTAATCTTAGCGCTTTTCATATTTTTTGCACTTGATGACCTTTGACCCTTGATATGGTGGATATAAGTCATGCTTGTACGAAGCACACTTGTAGTACTCATTAATGTCTGTAAGCAGGCACAGATTTAATAGATTCCATCCAGCCACTATGGAGCTAGGTAACTTGAAATTCATGAGCTGGCCCACCAGGGGTACAACTTGTCGATGACTGCCAACGACTGGAAGTGAATTTCGACATTAAATATCATTTTTGTATGGAGGTACTCCAGTACAACATTCCATGCTAGGATCATAGCCCTGGCTTAATAATTATCAGAGCCTTAGCATTGTGATTTTAGCTATTTTCATCGTTTTTGCATATGATGACCTTTGACTCCTGACCTGGCTAATGCAGCACATAGGTGTATGACAGAAAGTTGTTGTACTATTCAATGTCCATAAGCATGAAAAATTTCAGTCAATTCAATGGAGCTGCTGGGGAACCAGGGAGGAATATGTGAAAACCAGTACTGGATGCTAGGGATGTTGAGGCCAATCTTCGCAGGGTTGCCACTCGAAAACAAGAGGAGAGAGGGAAAAAAATGGACTGAACACTTGCTGCTGGGAGTGTCCTCAAGATTATACTAAAGAAGTCAGAGCTTGGTATGCTCATTAGTAATGCTTCTACAGCTCAAAGTGTGAAAAGTATGAAGAAAGCCGGTTTTCGGCCCTTGATAGGCACTGAGTAGTTGCCTAGCAACCAAGACCTTGCAAACAGAACTAGGTTATAGGCTGTTCATTGTGTCCTAGTTTGGTCAGAATCGATTAATTCTGAAGGGCAGAAGTGCTTGCCACATTTAAACAAGAAAGAAAGAATACAAGAATAAAAGAAAGAATGGATGGAAGAAAGAAAATGCGACTAACAATAAGGGCAGCATGGAGCTGGCCAACAAGTATGCCTGATTCCTATACTACCTTCAATACAAACAATATTCCTATCTCTAAAAGTCCTGAAATTCTCGATGTTTTGCGTAACAGTACCATTAGTTGGACCTCTCATGTTAGATCACTCACTAAAACCGCCTCGAAGAAACATGGATTACTCAGCAGAATAAGTAACTTCTTTACTTACGAGCAGTTAGCTATAATTTACAGGAGTCATGTGTGCTTTCAGCTAGAGTATATATTGCTCACCCTTGTGGGGTAGATGTTGCACTGATACAACTTGAAAAAATTCAGAAAAAATCTACAGGAATAATTAGTAACCCAGCAATTATGAAGGATATCCCCCTTAAAGTAAGGGGGGGTGTTGCCACCCTTGCATTATTTTACAGATACGTTTATGACCAATGGTCCGACGAAGTTTCATCCATTGTGGAACCTCTCCACGCTTTCCCTTGTGCTACTCAGTCATCTGGTGACGTTTGAGACCTGACCATCACGTTGCCATAATGCAAATCTTCTGCATAGTTGGATTCATTTTTTCCCAGAAATATTTCTCTTTGGAACGTGCTTCTCCAAATTAGTTTTCACCCAAACTTCAACCAGCAGCAGTTCAAGTCCAAATGTTCTACTTTTATGAACAGAACACACCTATAATCTGGTGTTTGGATTTTTTTTAGCCTGCCCCGTCCTAACCGATTTTCCACCCCTGACCCCCCCCCCCCCAATCCTGACCAATTTTGGAAAAAATCTTTTTTGGCTCAAACCTCTGCTTTTGGTGAGAAACATCGAAAATTCATAGAGAAATTGCTCACCTGAGGTTTAAAATATTGAATACAGGTAGCAGTACCCCTTACCTTACTGTTTTTTCTATCAGGCTGGTTCCAAAGAAAACGAGTTCTGTGGGAGGGTAACTGTTCCACACCACTCATAAAAGGTATTTATTTATTTATTTGGTATGAATTTATATGAAGAATGAAAGTATATTGGTTTTCACACAGTAATATAGGCAATAATATTGCCTACATTACATTGCTTATATTATAAGCATTGTTTCACTCACCAAACACATCAACATACCTGACCTTTTCTGGTGACATTACATGGTCATCATTTCTGACTGTTTCTTCCTCTGATGCTACGTAAACTTTGTCCTCCACATTGTCATCGATTGGGGAATCACTCTGGCCTTGAATTTCGTACCGTGGCACAACATGTCTTTACTGGCCAGATCACTGGTAACAGGTGAATTGCCGAGACAATGGCATGCGGGGAGGGGGGAGGTCATGCAGGGTAAGGCATTGATCCTCCTGGCATCTTGTAGAGTAAGGTGTCCCATGTATACATACCAAAAATCATGCACGAAATATGAAAATTGTGCAAATTAGGGACCTTGCAATTACTGCACGTTTATATACGTCAACGGGACTCACAGTGACAAAACGTGTGGACGTATATACAGTATACATCAACAGGAGTCGGCAAGTTCAATTGTTTTTCCATTCATCTATTCATCTCCTGTAAAAGAAAAAAAAAAAAAGTATTTGAGTTATTGAAAAAGTCACTTAAAATAGGTGTCTAATGAGAAAATAAAGAAAGCTTCCTATTAAGTCAGAGTGTTAAGATTATCATGTTACAATAGTAAGTTGTACTTACACATAAAATTAATATAAATATATATAAAACTATGATTAGACCTATTTTTGTGGGAACGAGTCCTGGAACACAAAGGTGACTACATATAGGAATTCACTTATTTCAAAAAAAAAAAAAAAAAAAAAAAAAATGGGGATTTCAAGAATTAACTGGCAGGAGAGAGTAAGTAATGAGAGAATGCGAGAAATCACAGAAGAGGATTTACTTGAAAAGTATTTGAGAATCTGGGGATGGAATTGGTTGCTGCGATGGATGTAATTGGGCGTACTTTTCCAAGAACTGAAGAGTTAATTTAAGAAATACCCAAACGGACTGCTGCTGGAGAGTGAGATACAGAATGACCAAGAGAAACACTGTTGCAAAAAAAAAAAAAAAAATTAAGAGAGATATCAACGAAGGGTGCTGGGGTGATCTGCGGGAACTTGATCATGGCAGATTTCGGTGGCGGGTTTCCATTGAGACCCTTTGCATCCCCTTGAGTGATACGGGAATTCGTTAATTAATTGGTTGATTTGGATGTATATATATATATATATATATATATATATATATATATATATATATATATAATCATCGTCATAGTGAAGCAGTATATACTGTAGAGTAATTATGTTGTATGACCTTTAGGTAGACGTCTTATAAATTAAATAAAATCGTTTGACTGGACTACTGAAAAAACGCAAACGGTATTGCAGTAAAAGAACTGAAATTTTTCGCCAGAATCGTGATTTCAATACAATCCATAGTCTCATCAGTCCATATCTCGGCCACTGAGATGATGAGTTCCAAGGCGAGGGAGGAGAGAGATGAGGAGAAAAGTACAGGCGTAAGAGTGCGAAACGAAAATATGAAATATTTTAAGAATGAGATAAGATAGAGAAAGGACTAAAAATGAGAGTATGAGGAGATACGGAAAATAGAGGAAGGATAGCAATATAGTAAGAGCGAAAGATAAAATGGGGATGAGAGAGAGAGAGAGAGACAGACAGACAGACAGACAGACAGACAGACAGAGACAGACAACAGACAGACAGACAGACAGACAGAGACAGAGACAGACAAACAGACAGACAGAGACAGAGACAGACAAAGAGACAGACAGACAGACAGTCAGATAGAGGGAATCGGTGAGAGTCATGGATGGGGAGGAAGGAAAGAATTTTAAAAAAGGATGGAGAAAGATCAGCTGGACTGGATTTTGAATACAGCAAATCAAAGACACAGCAAATAAATAAGAGAAGAGGAGAAGACGGAGTTGAGGTAGGGAGAAGAAAGATATTAGATTAAAAGAAAACGAACTGTGAAAAAGCAGAAGAGATACTCGTTGTTATGGAAGACAAGAAATAGATAACAGAAGAATAGTGGATGGTGTTAGGATGCAACAGAGGCTATGGAGGGCTTTTGGTGAGAAGTGCTTGGATTTGAGGGAAGTGGGAAGAAAGGGAAGGTCACTTTTCCAAACGTAATGGTACAGATTCCTCGGGTTGCCTGTTTGTCCTGTGTTCCTCTCTCTCTCTCTCTCTCTCTCTCTCTCTCTCTTTCTCTGCGAATCCCAGAATATGAAAGGGCAGCTTGGTTGCTTGTGTGTGTGTGTGTGTGTGTGTGTGTGTGTGTATGTGTGTGTGTGTGTGTGTGTGTGTGTGTGTGTGTGTGTGTGTGCTTTCATTGATTTTTTGTGTTTTGTCTATGTATTCGATGTCAAATATAATCTGTTTTACAAAAATGACTTTTGGAAACCCATTTTGCACCCCCTCATTAATATATGAAATTAAATCCTCCTTGACAAGGGAAAATGTCTCGTTTTTTCGAGGTTTTTGTATATGAGTTTGCAATTGATTAATCATTTGCTGCTAATGTTTTCAGGCAACCAGACCGGGCAACACGGCAAATGTCCAGGTAAGTGGAAAAAAATATATGGACTTGAAATTCCAATCTTTTTAGTTATACACACACACACACACACACACACAGACACATATATATATATATATATATATATATATATATATATATATATATATATAGAGAGAGAGAGAGAGAGAGCCATCCATCATTAAGTCCTACATTTCCCCATGAGGAGCGTAGGAGCCCGGGGCTAGGGAATTGGTCTCGACATTTAAGATGAGAATGGCCAGCCTCACTCATCCCTGAGTAGCATTACATGAGCAATCAACCCCAACCACCCCTTGGATATAAACCTTCACCTGCTCAATCCGACTGGAGCGCAATAATTACGCACTAAACCACTAGGCGCCAAAATTTGGTTACATGGTTACCACCCAGCGTAGTAAATGGTTTCCAGGTATATGTATATCTATATATATATATATATATATATATATATATATATATATATATATATATGAGCCTCTGTGGTATAGTGGTAAAGTGTGTGTTTTCGTACACTGAAGAACGAGGGTTCGCGACCGGCCAGGGTAATAAACTTTGAGAAGTGTTCCTCTGGCCACGTACTGCTTGGCGGACATCAGGGGTGCTGTGGTTGAACCAGTGTCGCATACTATTATATATGCTTGCACCCAGTCGGCTTGCGCGGGCCGATTACACTTGGTTCACAGTCAACACACACATCCAAAGGCACTACAACACTACAGTTACACTTACAAGCACTGCTCACCCAACATACAATCCCTGCCAGACTGCCTAAGCCACTTGGTAGAGTTACATTGGCATATTGGGGTTATTCGGGCTCCGACAGACTCTCAAAAAATATTTGCCAAAAATCAGTTATTAGTCCTAGAATATTAAAATTATATATGCTTATGGCACATACCTTCAGCTTTCTCCTGGAATGTTTGTTGAGCCTTCGTCTGTTACCGTAGGACTTGTGGAGACCTCTGAAGTTGGGTAACGAAGTCTCCACTTTACACTTCCTGACAACCCGTAATATGATTACCACAGCCAGATATTAACACTATAAACACTACTCTATGATTTTCAAATAGTTTGGGATCCATACTCCCCCCCAAAAAAAAACACTGTGAAAGCAATGAAAATTATGAGCGCGTCTGACCGCCGCACTTGCGCTAGTTCGCTCTTGGTACTCTGTCATTTATTATTCATAAAACCCCTCACACTTTATATTTCTATTACTATATAACACTTATATATATCTACAGTCTTTATCCATAAGTTTCCTTCAGTAGTATTAGTGTATTGTCACTGTAGGGATTCAATTTCTTTCAGTAAAATACGTAGCATTCACTTTCTCGTCCTGTATACTGGCATTGAGAGTGAATGTCACTTTCATCTTCACTCTCATAACTCATAGTATTCAGGCATGCTATAGTGAAACTTTCACTTTCATTACTCCTAGGGTATATACTCGTATTCTTATAATACTACTCATTTACATTTCTATTTACGTTCTCTATTTTATTTACGTTATTTACATTTCTATTTTATTTACACTGTGTTATACACTGTCACTTGAAGTAACTTATAAAACTATTTTCCATTGTTCACGTATATTTACATTCATTACTTTCACTTGCTGTTTACACATTATTTACAATTCCACTTGCACTGTTTTACTCAATAGAAAGATCATAGTCACTCTTTTATCAATTGTCAGGCCTTTACCTCTTTCCACACGAGGTTTAGTAGGGGGTAAAGGTCACAGGGCCCTTTGCATGGGGGTGAAAAAAGGCCCTGAAGTCAGCAAGAGGATGAGCCGTACCTCCTCTTCGGAAGATGAGAGAGAACTGATAAAGGAGGGCCGGCCCGGGTTGAGAGCCTACTTAGGGGTTATTCAGTACTACCAACGTAGCTCTTGAAACAGCTATGTATTTCACTGAAATGATTGGCAGGAAATCTAAACAATACATTATAAATTAGGTAGTTCCAGGTGAATGTAAATATCACTTAGGCTTCTCCCTTCCCTCCTTATATGTATATTTATTACGAAAATAGATTATATGGCATTTTTCAAGGGGAAAAAAACAGCGAAAATTAGCGAACGAGTGCACGTGAGGTGTTGTCAGGTGATAATTAGCCAATTCCAGGTGTATGGCACTCTCACTTACCTTATTTCTTTCTTGTATATATTATTTGGTATAAGAATAGGGCATAGGGCTTATTTCAATGGATGAAATCAGTGAAAAATTCCAGGGAAGATTTACTTAGCGTAGCACGGCCGGGCAGGCGAGAGGATAGTGTAATGAAGGGGGGGTAGGGAGGGGAGTCAAGAACGGGGAGAAATGTCTAAATTGTCAACAATGGATGGGAGTACAGATGAGATTAGGAGTGCTGACTAGTGTTGGACATTGGCAGTACTGATACTCGTAGATGATACAAGCCCCCACTTGGAAGCCCGGGTGAATTCAAAATAACACAGAATCACAAAAGCGACGCCCCGTGGTATGATCCCTTGCTCCCAAGCGTCACGAAAGTGACGCCCCACGGTTAAGGGGTTAAATTAAGACTTATGTAAGATCTGTGAATGGGGACAAAACAGTACAGTTTCATTTAATGGTATATATATATATATATATATATATATATATATATATATATATATATATATATATCCAGGGACAGGATCCCACTGCTACCTGGCGCGTCCCCGGGTGGCGGATAGGGGATGGCCTTGTAGATATACAAGGTACCATCTTAGATGGCACAGACCATGGAACCCCCTATAGATATATAGGGCTCCACCGAATATAACGAATAAGGTGGCAAAAAAAATTACATCTCACCAGAAACTATGTGGCAGGGAGGTGAGATTATTTGTCACAATCCTCCCAATCAAACATGAGTTCTATTGCAAATGGTTTGACGGGCGTTCCTGTTGGATCATCGTCCACAAAAGGTCCAACCGCACTGCCTCCTGTGCTTACGGGCAGTGTGTCACCGAAAGTGAGTGGGCACTGCGTTGGAAAATTAGACTCTTGGATGTTAAACAAACTGAAATCGATGAAGATCCTTGCATATAATGTAAGAAGCCTTGCAGAATATTACAAACTTGATAACCTGATGACTGAACTGGAAAACATTAGTTGGGATATTGTAGGTTTGAGTGAGATCCACAGAAAAGAAGAAAAAGTACTGGTAATTCAGCTCGAAGACAGCAAACACCTATTTTACTACAGAGGAAAGGAAAATGAAAGAGCTAGTGGTGCAGGACTTCTAATTAACTGAAATCTTGCAGACAGCATTGTTAAATTCAGCAGTGTATCTGACACAGCAGCATTTGTTGTCATTAGACTATGCCAAAAATATACCATGAAAGTCATACAAATATATGCACCAACTTCTCAAAGCCCAGATGAAGAAGTAGAAACATTCTACGATGACATCTCCCAGATTATGGAAGAAGAAAAGACAACATATACTATACTCATGGGAGACTTCAATGCAAAAGTTGGGAAGTCAAAAAGTGGAGAAGCATGTATGGGAAAATTTGGAGTGGGAGAAAGAAATGAAAGAGGTGAAATGCTGGTAAATTTTGCTGAAATGTTTAACATGAGAATAATGAACACATTCTTCCACAAAAGAACAGGAAGAAAGTGGACCTGGAGAAGCCCAAATGGAGAAACAAAAAATGAAATCGACTTCATTATAGCAGATAAGAAGAACACGATCACAAATGTCACAGTTATCAACAAAGTAAATATAGATAGTGATCATAGAATGGTGGGTTGCACAGCCAGATTCAATTTCAGAAATGAAAGAAAGAAGATGATTAAAGATAAAAAGATATGCCCAATAATAGTTAATGAAAACAAAGCAGCTTTTCAGTTGGAAATAAGGAACAGATTTCAGGCTCTAAGTAATGCTGAATGTGACATTGATGATCTGAATGACAGACTAACAAAAGTGCTAAGAGAATCAGCAGAGGTAGTAGGAAAACCTAATTCAACCAAAGCCAAGAAGTATTCAGAAAAGACACTCGAGCTTATGAAAAAAGGAAAGGAAAGGAAAGACAAAAAGACGAAACAGAATGAGCAGAATTAAAAAAGCTTATCAACAAAAGACAAAGAGAAGAAAAAAGAAAGAGAAACATCGATCAGATCAAAGAAACCATCAAAAATGGAAAAAGTCTGAAACAGGTCCGAAGCAAAATGGCACTAGGAAAGCAACAAATGACATCACTGAAAGAAAGAAAGGAAAAAAAAAAACGGTGAAATCATTAAATGCAGAGATAAGATGGTGAAGAGAGTTGAAGAATTTTACAAAGAACTGTATGCATCAAAGACAGTAGTACCAATAGCTAGCTTTTCAGTTGACACAAGTGAAATACCTGAGGTAAAACCAGACGAAGTAAATATTTGTCTTAAAAATATGAAAAGAGGGAAGGCTCCGGGAGAGGATGGAATAGTAACAGATTTACTGTTGGATACTGGAGTAGAAGTACAAAATAGGCTTGCTCACTTATTTACCCACTGCATAAAACAGAAGAAAATTCCCAAAACATGGTGTAATGCAATAGTTATTTTACTCTACAAAAAAGGTGACTCAAAAGATCTTAGTAACTATCGACCCATTAGTTTATTATCAGTCATTTACAAACTCTTCACAACAGTCCTTACGAACAGAATAACAGCAATTTTGGAGGAAAACCAACCTTGTGAACAGGCAGGATTCCGAAGCGGGTATTCGACCATTGATCATCTACATACAATTAACCAGCTAATTGAGAAAACTATAAAATATAATAAACCACTGTGCTTAGGTTTTGTTGATTAGGAAAAGGCTTTTGACTCAGTGGAGCACATAGCAATTATAAATTCATTGCGAGAACAGTAAGTGAATGAGAACGTTGTAAACCTGCTCGAAAACATATATAAAAAGGGAACTGCTACAGTTAAATTACATAAGGACTCAGAAAAAATTTAAATTGAGAAGGGCGTGCGTCAGGCATTATTTACAGCATGCCTAGAAAGTATTTTAAGAAAGCTAGACTGGGAAAACAAGGGAGTGAACATTGATGGAGAAAAGCTAAACCATTTAAGATTTGCAGATGATATTGTCCTAATCTCAGAAACAGCGGAGGCATTGCAAGAAATGTTAAATGACCTGAACAGAGAAAGTCTGAAAGTAGGACTGAAGATGAACCGAAGGAAAATTAAAGTAATGTTTAATCCACAAACACCAAAGAGCGTCATCAGAATAAGCGATGAAATTCTTGAAGAAGTTGAGGAGTACAACTACTTGGGACAAGTACTAAAATTAACGAAAGATCATGATAGCGAGATAAAAAGACGCATTACAATTGGATGGAAAGCATTTGGTAAATATAGACATTATGAAAAACAGCTTTCCAGTTTGCATGAAATGAAAAGTATATAACGAATGCATAATTCCAGCTATGACGTATGGTTGTGAAACCTGGAAACTGACAAAATCAATGGAAAATAAATTAATTCGTTCTCAGAGAGTAATGGAAAGGTCAGTGTTGGGAATATCTTTAAGAGACAGGAAAAGATCAACTTGGGTGAGACTGCAGACTAAAGTCAAAGATATTGTGGGGGTTATAAAGGAACAGAAATGGAGGAGGGCAGGCCATATAGCAAGAATAAGGGAAAACCGATGGAGCAAGAGGCTTACTGACTGGACACCAAGAGAATGTAAGCGTAGCAGAAAAAGGCCAGACAGGAGACGGAGAGATGAGATAGAGAAATTTGCAGGGAAAACGTGGCAAAGATTGGGTCAGTCAAGGAATTCGTGGAAAAGGTTGGGGGAGGCCTTTGTTCAGCAGTGGACTAGTTATGGCTGCTGCTGCTGATTATATATATATATATATATATACAAAACCAGTTTCCTAATAGACAACATGGTAGGTGACAATGGCCAGCTCTAAGTGGACCAAGCTTTGTCAGTGACCAGAAGTGGGTTTCGACACTAAAAGCCATTTCTATAAGGAGGTCCTCGAGTGCAACATTCCACCCAAGAAATAATTATCATTGGAGCATTGCATTTCACGTGAACAAGGTCGTAATCTTAGCGCTTTTCATATTTTCTGCACTTGATGACCTTTGACCCTTGACATGGTGGATATAAGTCATGCTTGTACGAAGCACACTTGTAGTACTCATTAATGTCTGTAAGCATACACAGATTTAATAGATTCCATCCAGCCACTATGGAGCTAGGTAACTTGAAATTCATGAGCTGGCCCACCAGGGGTACAACTTGTCGATGACACTGCCAACGACTGGAAGTGAATTTCGACATTAAATATCATTTTTGTATGGAGGTACTCCAGTACAACATTCCATGCTAGGATCATAGCCCTGGCTTAATAATTATCAGAGCCTTAGCATTGTGGTTTTAGCTATTTTCATTGTTTTTGCATTTGATGACCTTTGACTCCAGACCTGGCTAATGCAGCACATAGGTGTATGACAGAAAGTTGTTGTACTATTCAATGTCCATAAGCATGAAAAATTTCATTCAATTCAATGGAGCTGCTGGGGAACCAGGGAGGAATATGTGAAAACCAGTACTGGATGCTAGGGATGTTGAGGCCAATCTTCGCAGGGTTGCCACTCGAAAACAAGAGGAGAGAGGGAAAAAAATGGACTGAACACTTGCTACTGGGAGTGTCCTCAAGATTATACTAAAGAAGTCAGAGCTTGGTATGCTCATTAGTAATGCTCCTACAGCTCAAAGTGTGAAAAGTATTAAGAAAGCCGGTTTTCGGCCCTTGATAGGCACTGAGTAGTTGCCTAGCAACCAAGACCTTGCAAACAGAACTAGGTTATAGGCTGTTCATTGTGTCCTAGTTTGGTCAGAATCGATTAAGTCTGAAGGGCAGAAGTGCTTGCCACATTTAAACAAGAAAGAAAGAATACAAGAATAAAAGAAAGAATGGATGGAAGAAAGAAAATGCGACTAACAATAAGGGCAGCATGGAGCTGGCCAACAAGTATGCCTGATTCCTATACTACCTTCAATACAAACAATATTCCTATCTCCAAAAGTCCTGAAATTCTCGATGTTTTGCATAACAGTACCATTAGTTGGACCTCTCATGTTAGATCACTCACTAAAACCGCCTCGAAGAAACATGGATTACTGTGCAGAATAAGTAACTTCTTTACTTACGAGCAGTTAGCTATAATTTACAGGAGTCATGTGTGCTTTCAGCTCGAATATATATTGCTCACCCTTGTGGGGTAGATGTTGCACTGATACAACTTGAAAAATTCAGAAAAAATCTACAGGAATAATTAGTAACCCAGCAATTATGAAGGAAATCCCCCTTAAAGTAAGGGGGGGTGTTGCCACCCTTGCATTATTTTACAGATACGTTTATGGCCAATGGTCCGACGAAGTTTCATCCATTGTGGAACCTCTCCACGCTTTCCCTTGTGCTACTCAGTCATCTGGTGGCGTTTGAGACCTGACCATCACGTTGCCATAATGCAAATCTTCTGCATAGTTGGATTCATTTTTTCCCAGAAATATTTATCTTTGGAACGTGCTTCTCCAAATTAGTTTTCACCCAAACTTCAACCTACAGCAGTTCAAGTCCAAATGTTCTAGACTTTTATGAACAGAAGACACCTATAATCTGGTGTTTGGATTTTTTTAGCTTGCCCCGTCCTAACCGATTTTCCACCACTGACCCCCCCCCCCCAATCCTGACCAATTTTGGAAGAAATCTTTTTTTGGCTCAAACCTCTGCTATTGGTGAGAAACATCGAAAATTCATAGAGAAATTGCTCACCTGAGGTTTAAAATATTGAATACAGGTAGCAGTACCCCTTACCTTACTGTTTTTTCTATCAGGCTGGTTCCAAAGAAAACGAGTTCTGTGGGAGGGTAACTGTTCCACACCACTCATAAAAGGTATTTATTTATTTATTTGGTACGAATTTATATGAAGAATGAAAGTATATTGGTTTTCACACAGTAATATAGGCAATAATATTGCCTACATTACATTGCTTATATTATAAGCATTGTTTCACTCACCAAACACATCAACATACCTGACCTTTTCTGGTGACATTACATGGTCATCATTTCTGACTGTTTCTTCCTCTGATGCTACGTAAACTTTGTCCTCCACATTGTCATCGATTGGGGAATCACTCTGGCCTTGAATTTCGTACCGTGGCACAACATGTCTTTACTGGCCAGATCACTGGTAACAGGTGAATTGCCGAGACAATGGCATGCGGGGAGGGGGGAGGTCATGCAGGGTAAGGCATTGATCCTGCCTGGCATCTTGTAGAGTAAGGTGTCCCATGTATACATACCAAAAATCATGCACGAAATATGAAAATTGTGCAAATTAGGGACCTTGCAATTACTGCACGTTTATATACATCAACGGGACTCACAGTGACAAAACGTGTGGACGTATATACAGTATACATCAACAGGAGTCGGCAAGTTCAATTGTTTTTCCATTCATCTATTCATCTCCTGTAAAAGAAAAAAAAAAAAAGTATTTGAGTTATCGAAAAAGTCACTTAAAATAGGTGTCTAAGGAGAAAATAAAGAAAGCTTCCTATTAAGTCAGTGTTAAGATTATTATGTTACAATAGTAAGTTGTACTTACACATAAAAATAATATAAATATATATAAAACTATGATTAGACCTTTTTTTGTGGGAACGAGTCCTGGAACACAAAGGTGACTACATATAGGAATTCACTTATTTAAAAAAAAAAAAAATGGGGATTTCAAGAATTAAATGGCAGGAGAGAGTAAGTAATGAGAGAATGCGAGAAATCACAGAAGAGGATTTACTTGAAAAGTATTTGAGAATCTGGGGATGGAATTGGTTGGTGCGATGGATGTAATTCGGCGTACTTTTCCAAGAACTGAAGAGTTAATTTAAGAAATACCCGAACGGACTGCTACTGTAGAGTGAGATACAGAATGACCAAGAGAAACACTGTTGCAAAAAAAAAAAAAAAAATGAGAGAGATCAACGAAGGGTGCTGGGGTGATCTGCGGGAACTTGATCATGGCAGATTTCGGTGACGGGTTTCCATTGAGACCCTTTGCATCCCCTTGAGTGATACGGGAATTCGTTAATTAATTGGTTGATTTGGATGTCTATATATATATATATATATATATATATATATATTTGTAATCATCGTCATAGTGAAGCAGTATATACTGTAGAGTAATTATGTTGTATGACCTTTAGGTAGACGTCTTATAAATTAAATAAAATCGTTTGACTGGACTACTGAAAAAACGCAAACGGTATTGCAGTAAAAGAACTGAAATTTTTCGCCAGAATCGCGATTTCAATACAATCCATAGTCTCATCAGTCCATATCTCGGCCACTGAGATGATGAGTTCCAAGGCGAGGGAGGAGAGAGATGAGGAGAAAAGTACAGGCGTAAGAGTGCGAAACGAAAATATGAAATATTTTAAGAATGAGATAAGATAGAGAAAGGACTAAAAATGAGAGTATGAGGAGATACGGAAAATAGAGGAAGGATAGCAATATAGTAAGAGTGAAAGATAAAATGGGGATGAGAGAGAGAGAGAGAGAGAGAGAGAGAGAGACAGACAGACAGACAGACAGACAGACAGACAGAGACAGACAACAGACAGACAGACAGACAGACAGACAGACAGACAGACAAACAGACAGACAGAGACAGAGACAGACAAACAGACAGACAGACAGACAGATAGAGGGAATCGGTGAGAGTCATGGATGGGGAGGAAGGAAAGAATTTTAAAAAAGGATGGAGAAAGATCAGCTGGACCTGATTTTGAATACAGCAAATCAAAGACACAGCAAATAAATAAGAGAAGAGGAGAAGACGGAGTTGAGGTAGGGAGAAGAAAGATATTAGATTAAAAGAAAACGAACTGTGAAAAAGCAGAAGAGATACTCGTTGTTATGGAAGACAAGAAATAGATAACAGAAGAATAGTGGATGGTGTTAGGATGCAACAGAGGCTATGGAGGGCTTTTGGTGAGAAGTGCTTGGATTTGAGGGAAGTGGGAAGAAAGGGAAGGTCACTTTTCCAAACGTAATGGTACAGATTCCTCGGGTTGCCTGTTTGTCCTGTGTTCCTCTCTCTCTCTCTCTCTCTCTCTCTCTCTCTGCGAATCCCAGAATATGAAAGGGCAGCTTGGTTGCTTGTGTGTGTGTGTGTGTGTGTGTGTGTGTGTGTGTGTGTGTGTGTGTGTGTGTGTGTGTGTGTGTGTGTGTGTGTGTGTGTGTGTGTGTGTGTGCTTTCATTGATTTTTTGTGTTTTGTCTATGTATTCGATGTCAAATATAATCTGTTTTACAAAAATGACTTTTGGAAACCCATTTTGCACCCCCTCATTAATATATGAAATTAAATCCTCCTTGACAAGGGAAAATGTCTCGTTTTTTCGAGGTTTTTGTATATGAGTTTGCAATTGATTAATCATTTGCTGCTAATGTTTTCAGGCAACCAGACCGGGCAACACGGCAAATGTCCAGGTAAGTGGAAAAAAATATCTGGACTTGAAATTCCAATCTTTTTAGTTATACACACACACACACACACACACACACACACATATAGATATATATATATATATATATATATATATATATATATATATATATATATAGAGCCATCCATCATCCAGTCCTACATTTCCCCATGAGGAGCGTAGGAGCCCGGGGCTAGGGAATTGGTCTCGACATTTAAGATGAGAATGGCCAGCCTCACTCATCCCTGAGTAGCATTACATGAGCAATCAACCCCAACCATCCCTTGGATATAAACCTTCACCAGCTCAATCCGACTGGAGCGCAATAATTACCCACTAAACCACTAGGCGCCAAAATTTGGTTACATGGTTACCACCCAGCGTAGTAAATGGTTTCCAGGTATATATATATATATATATATATATATATATATATATATATATGAGCCTCTGTGGTATAGTGGTAAAGTGTGTGTTTTCGTACACTGAAGAACGAGGGTTCGCGACCGGCCAGGGTAATAAACTTTGAGAAGTGTTCCTCTGGCCACGTACTGCTTGGCGGACATCAGGGGTGCTGTGGTTGAACCAGTGTCGCATACTATTATATATGCTTGCACCCAGTCGGCTTGCGCGGGCCGATTGCACTTGGTTCACAGTCAACACACACATCCAAAGGCACTACAACACTACAGTTACACTTACAAGCACTGCTCACCCAACATACAATCCCTGCCAGACTGCCTAAGCCACTTGGTAGAGTTACATTGGCTTTATCGGCCCCTCTTCGGTAAGGATAGGCCGATCCTGCAGTGGACTCTCAAACGGCTGATGAGATGATATATATATATATATATATATATATATATATATATATATATATATATATATATATATATATATATATATATAACGAGAAATTTGCTTGTTTCCAGGCGTTTTTTTTTTTTTTTTGCATCAAAAAAATAAAATCTTGGACTTTTCCAGTCTTCTGATTAACTGTCGAAATATCTCAGAAGTGGATGTGAATGGGATATGACGCACGCACATTGATTCGAGTCCATGAGTGGATTCTGGAGGTCTGTGATCATACAGTTCCCCTAGCAGCACATTCCTAGCATCTACTTTGAAATACTACGGAGTGTACTAACCTAGTCCTTGTCCACTACTCTTCATAATAAAAACGTGTATATTGATGTTTTACCGTTGCTGATAAACTGGACGTGCGGGAGATGAGGGTGATAAGGATAAGGTCTTTTCGTGAATATAAGATTTCTGTGTATGTGAGCCCAGCGAATTGCATGTTTTTGGTGTTTTGATGGACTTTAAAGAGACGCTTGAAAGCCATGTCCCTTCTATGGTTTCGATAGCTGCCCAGAATCTTGGCATATTTAGAAAAAGCAGTCTGATGTTCGGTGATTCCTCCATTAGGCGAGTTGTTTTCGATGTTTCATCCTGCTGATTCATGAGTATTACTTGCCTGTGTGATTATCCGCAGATCCTTGTCATCTTTGGTTGATTAACAGAGTTTTCAGAAGGGTATTCTGTATGAAGGTAATGTACTCTAGAATCTTGAACATCACTGCACTGTTTTTCTTAGTGTGCTGCATAAGATAAGTTGAATTCGACTCATACAATGTATTATCGGCTTCGCGATGCATCTATACCTTCAAGGCCTACAAGGTATTCTTCAGCCCAGCATTCGTAAGCATTACAGCCAATGAGATGCGGTATTACCCAGTTGCATAGGTGTTTTCTTCCTTGCATGTGAAATTCTCTGTCTGGTGACATATACGAGCCCCTAATGTAGGCATCTTCAAACCCAGGCTGAGCATACAGGGTTGATTGTTTCCATTTCAGTGTCTCTGTTCCTTCTTTTCTCCGCTACCTTTGTTAGCCTATCTTCTTTTTTCCACTGTTTATTTAACTTTCTTTTCATTCAGAGTTCTAGGTGCTTCGAGGTTACTTGATTATGCCAGTAATGTGGCCATGTCACAGGAACTTACAGTGTTTGCACTTTTCCGATTCTACTTATTGTATTCAATGATAATGCTGATGGAGATAATAATAATAAATAAAACACCGTAAAATTGTCCAAGGACAATGTTGATACAGAAAAACTTTCCACACCCACTGCGTACTAGAAGCTGAGCTATAGAGGGACCTTGATGTCTAGATCACTAATCTTGTGCAAGCCACCTTAGGTCATCACAGTCTACAGTATAAGCCCATGAAGTTTGGTGGCTTTAGCTTTAATCCTTTATGGAAAAATAGGTGACATCCTGAATATCTGGAAAAGACCAAATTTCTGACCCAGGCTATCTCAGAGAATAACCAATTGGAACAATACTCATTTTCACAATGCGTCCGCCTTAACCTTTAACCGCAGGGTATCGGTCGGAACCGAAAAAAAAAAAAAAAAGATCGGTGGCGCCAGGTGTCTGTAGGAACCGCATTATTTTCCCGGCACAGATTGAAGTGGCCGCCACTTTGTCTCATCACCAAAAGCTCGGGAGAGACTCCCACCAGCACGCCCAACCATACCTGAGTCGACTCCGTGACTTTTCCAGGTGTAGGATGAATCTTTTCTTGACCTTTCTCGTCCGATTTTTTTCCCGCCTCAGGTGGACTTTTGCCTCATCCAGCCCTGCCAAGCCTCTTTCCAAGGATATTAGGAAAGGACTCAGTGATAGTGCCATAGGACGTGCCTTGGACACCACTGTAATGGAGAATTTATCACGTTGAGAGCAAAGCCATAGTCAGGGCCGCGGACAGATGCACGAACACATCCTTTTCTCGCGGTGAAAATTAGTCCTCTTCCTCACATCATTACTCATCAGTGCAATGACCAAGACACCTGGGGATACTTTCATTCGCAAGAAGAGTTGATGAGTAGTATGGTCTTTTAATTCATTTCCCTAAGCGCTATAGCTTCTGAGTTACTAAAGTTAGAATTAAAGCTATTATTTTTTTCCATACTGAGGTGAGGCACAAGCAGATTTTAGCCCGTCTTCCAGGGATTAAGGTTATATTGAAGTAAAATTTCAGCTTGCTAACTTAAGCAGTTTTTGAGATAGCGTTCTGCAATTTTTTTTTTTTTTTTTTTTTTTTACACTGAGTAATACACTGTGATCCAGTTGATGGAATGCCACCATATTTGGCCAGAAGCCGCAAACCATGTGATTAACCTAACAAAAATTGAAGAGACTTGACCAAAGAGCCTCCAAGTAAAGGCCATTTACTTTTTAAGCGGAAAGAATAATAAGAATATTGAAAAAAAAAAACACGAAAGCTTCCCACAGGGATATGGGAAGCTTTAATAATAATAACAATAGTAATAATAATAATAACAATAATAATAATAATATTACATACATACATTCAGACATACATTATCTAATCCTCTGTTGTTCAATGAGAAGCGAAGGAGCCCTAGGCTAGGCAAGTTGGTCGTGACATTTCAGATGAGAGTGACCAGCCTCACTCATCCCTGAGTGGCATGACGTGAGCAATAACCCCAACCACCCCTTGGATATAAACCGGCACAGACTCAATCCACATTCATTAATACCGTCATATATATTTCCACCTTCCACATTACAGCTTCTTCATTTACCTTCTTTCTTCCTCCCTTCATTATCCGTACATCTCTTTCTACAGCTGTCACCTTCTTCCACTTTCAGAGTTTGTACTTGTGCCTTGTTTCAACATCGATCTTCTACCTACAAATCTCTATTCATATTACTACTCACTCGGCTAACAATTCCCTCATTCAGCCATCAACACACACAACCCGCCGCTACACATTCTTCTTCCTCCTCCTCCTAATGGTAATATTGTACGTGACATCATTCTCTCTCTCTCTCTCTCTCTCTCTCTCTCTCCCTCCCTCTCTGTCTGTCTGTCTGTCTGTCTGTCTGTCTGTCTGTCTGTCTCTGTCTCTCTCTCTCTCTCTCTATCTATCTATCTATCTATCTATCTATCTCTATCTATCTATCTATCTACTATAAAGAGTAAGAGAACTTATAACTCCGCGTCATTCTCATTCTCAAGCCTTCCCCACCCTCCCCACCAACACAAACATCGCTCACTAGTTTACAGAGTCACTCCTTACAGACACCCGATAATGTTCGCCTTCAAGGGCAAACAAATTTTTTATGAATCAAATACTTCTCATCCATGCCGATATACGTGTATGCACACATGTGCACATATATCTACTTTCATGCATAACCACATCCTTCATCCGACACCCAAATCCTCACACACATCACTATATAACTTACACAATCCCTTCCCCCCCCAACTCTTTGTTCTTGTCACAGCAACACCTCTCTCACTCTCCCCCCCAAACACACACACACACACACACACACACACACACACACAGCCACCACGCATATTCACACAAACACTAAGCACTCAAACGCAAATGTATATCTTACACCTTACCCTTACCCTTTCTGCACCCACGGCCTTCACATCCACAATTCCTCTTCCCAACACATTCACATCCAGTCCTCACAGCTTCACACACACGTACACAGCCCCTACATCCAAAAACCTTCTCCTACTAAGACCTCTATCACATCCACTGTCCCTGATCCCTCTCAACACGCGTTCAACTTTTACTCACTCACTTACCATTTACGCTATCAAACATATACCGTACAAATAAATTTCTCACATCTACCCCTCCCCATCATAATCATATCTCCTCTCTCCACGCAACCCCACACACTCACACCAATAAGGGCAGCCATATACAAATCGAGATATAAATGTCAACACCAAATCAGACTCACACCCCCACTCACACCCTCACCCACACCCCACACAACTTGCAAACAACACCTGACAGCGAACCAGACGATAAATCCGAATAAGTCAAGGAAGAAGAAAATCACGCACTCAGACAATGATTGCATGTTTTTGTCTGGCGACAAATAACGATTTGCATACGTAAACGGTTTTGTGTGTGTGTGTGTGTGTGTGTGTGTGTGTGTGTGTGTGTGTGTGTGTGTGTGTGTGTGTGTGTGTCTTTGTTTGTTTGTAAATAAATATGTATTTCGATGTTTGCATGTCTGCTTCCCTCTGTACACATACATTTTTTTTTTTTTTTTTGGGGGGGGGAACATTTGTTTGTTTCTGTGACCTTGCCTATGCATGCAAAACTGTACTCACATGTTTGTTTTAAAAATTATGTAAATGTGATCTTTCTGTCTGTCTGTCCGTCTGTCTGTGTTTGTCTGTCTGTCTGTCTGTCTCTGTCTCTCTCTCTCTCTGTCTGTCTCTCTCTCTCTCTCTCTCAAAAAAAAAAAAAAAAAAAAATCAGGTTATACTGTAGCAGAATTCAACAGAATCATTCCAGTCTCTTCTCACACTTGGACTTACCACAAGGATTTTTTTTTTTTACTGAGTTCATAAGAAAAAAAAAAAATTTAATTAATGGATACTATGATAGGACGTTCCGAACTAGATGTAGGGTGTCTTTTTAGCATATACTGGGAATATATCATCCAAATCATGTATTACTAAATTTATAATGTAACTGAGGGAACGAGGAAAGAAGAATAAGAAATTTGGACCGTAATAAAATCTGGAAACTGACAGAGTTCTAATTATTTACGTATTGCATAAAAATGGCTGCTGAATAATTTACATGTACTGGTTCGAAGCGTCGGTGTCTGAGCAGTTAATAATGGTAAAAGAAAAGAATGAGGCACATCTGCAGTTTTCCCTTCCGTTGGGATTTACGAACTTTGTACTTTATTCTGACTAGTCCTAGACGATTTCACTGAGCTTAGGGAAAGACATCTATGTATCAATAGTTAGATACCTTATTTCCAAAGGGAGCTGCCACAAAAAATTCGCCTCCATGCCGTCATGTCTTATGCCATTAAGCCACTTTCCCTCTAACACACCACTCTCTTCACTCCATCCTTTCACCTTATCTTCAGTCTCCCTCTTCCCTGCACTCGCAGCCCACCTCTCGCCGAGGCAACACCTACACCACTGTTCCTGGCGGGACCAGCTCCCCACAGCAGCCGTAGGCCTACCAGTTGAGGGAGTCGGGCCTGTCCTTTCATCTGAGGGAGTGCCCTGGTCGGTCCACCAGGAGGTCGAGGTTCCTCCGCCCTTCTCTACCCGGCCGACGACCCTCCCTCCGTCACCACCGGGACCGGGGTCGTGTCCTTTTGACCACCATGACCGGGCCTACCCTTCGTGCTTCCATCTGCTGCTGTTTGGAGAGCTGGGCGAGTTCACATTGCCCTATTTCTATCAGGGCAAGGGGGTTGAGGGCAGAGTCGGGATGTTTCGGAGCTTCGGCGCCCTCTCCATCGGCGCCGTGACGTCAACATCGCTCTCGTCCCGCCCTGCCCTCTACGATCATCGTGCAACCGGCCTATCAACCACCGTCGGGTTGTTTGGGGGAATTCCACCTGAGCTCGTCGGCGCCTCCTCCATCGGCGCCGTACAGTCTACCTCGCTCTCTCCCCCCTGCCTCGTCGATCTTCAGGCAGTTATCACCTCCGTCGCATCGTTCCCTGCCCTGCCGCCCTTCCCTTGTCTGCCAGTCTGCCGTCCGAGCTTTGCTCCTTCACTGGAGCCTTTTTCTTCTGCTTATCCCTAACGGGCTCTCCTGTTTGCCCGTGTCCCCACCATTGTTGTGGGGCAAATATTACACAACACCTTCCCTGCACTTCACTCTCATATAGCCTTCTAGTCACTCTCATTCTCCATTCTCTCCACACGGCAAAACCATCGCAGGATATTTCTACTAATTATTTCCAATATACCCACATCAACACCAAAACACTCCCAAACTTCCTCATTGTCCATCTGACTCTACAAATAACTCCACAAGCTCGATTCAGACAACGCATTGTCACTTCTTTCAATGTTAACTTGTATCTTCCAAAAAAAGCTCAAGCCCCTTTTTCGTTCGTTATAGTGTGGATGACGATTATGTTGTGCAATGGCTTCTTCACTACCAAGTCCACCTCCCTATTATTTCCCACCGACATCAAGGGAAAACCTGCCAACACAAAAAAACGTTAACAATCACCTAGGTTTGCGTTAAGGCTGCGAATTACTAACCATATTATTGATGCTGGCTGTCACTAAACAGTTTTATCTCACTCAGGAAGAAGCTGTACGTCAAAAGCTTCAAGGCTTAACTCCTGCTATGAGCATAATCTTTTCATTCTACCTGTTTTACACTTCTCCCAGTACGTTCCTTTCATCAGCTCCCACCCACTAGATTCCCCCTATCGTGCATTCTTCTTGCGGTGCCTCTCAAATACCTGCCTCTTAACATGGTTTTCTCCAGTACACTATCCTTACTTTTTCAGCTGAATAAATAAATATCTGTTTGGCACTAGCTGGAACAGAATATGGAGTTGTTACGACCATGAGTGGTAACTGAGACAGTATTAACTCCCAGTCACTTATGGTTCACTCAGGTGAATTAACTTTTCCTGAGCTAGATCGACTATATCATTAAAAAAACAAAATAACACAAGGGTTAACCGTACCTCACCTTTAACCTCTCCGCCACTCTCACTCATTCCCTCTCGCAAATAACCCTATTACGAGTCTCTCACGGAACTATTATCTCTTTCTTATTACCCCTATCGTTCTGGCATCAGTAACTTATCATTCTAACCCTTTCATCCTCCTTTTCTTCACGGTTACCTCACCCAACTATTAAATATACTCTCTCTCTCTCTCTCTCTGGTAAATCGTGCTGAAGCAACCATATCATCACTGGAGACAGATGAATTACCATTATTCATGGGTTCGATTTAAAGGATGACGTACGAGTCTTTGATATTAAAGGTTTGTTGAACATATATTTATCTTAGTATACTAACGATTACCTTCAGTGAATGGCTTTTGAGACAAGGTATTGATTCTAGAGATAAAAATTACTTTAGAAATCAAAGACTACTTAAGAGACTGAAGACTTGCGTTAGAGACAAAAGGCTAGAGTTAAAGATCAGACATTGCTTAAAAAATATATACAGACTGAGAGACAAAACTGGTTTTAAGAATATTAGAGAGAGAGAGAGAGAGAGAGAGAAGAGTATATATATATATATATATATATATATATATATATATATATACCGGTATATATATCGGATAAGGGAAAGCTTTGCAAATATACGAGATACCGTCATAGGGCCATACCATAAAAACTAAATGCCGGTATTGTCGAGCGTGAGCGTCTGACGTTAATATTTTTCGTACTCTAAATAAATTTCCTGTTCACACCAAGCATTCGTCACCTGCTTATGGCGTAAAATAGTATTGGAATGTGACAGGAGGATAACCGCCAGCAGGGACCCCCCTTTTCGTGCAATAATTTTTAATATTCATAAATACGATAGCTGGCTTATCCATTTATAATCACTGAATAAATGAGGAATAAAATTGTCCTCGGCAGCCTAAATATCTGGGAAATACAGGGCTGTTCGGAAAATTATACGAGACAACGTTTCTGTAAACGAGGAGTAAACAAAACTTCCGTGGTGCTTGATAATAAATGTGCTTGATAATAAATTGTGCTCCCAAGTTAACTGCAGTCTACCTGTGTAATTTCTCAATAGATTGTTGAAACGGCAGCAATATGAAAGTTAGTGTCATAGTCAGTTGAGTGCTGCAGTTACCATGCTTGAGGGGAAGCCAATAAACTTGTACCTTGAGTCGCGCAATGCATGTGACAATTTTGGCAATGAAAAATGAAATAAATGACTTTTTTCTTTGTTAATGGAGTGCCACTTGAGGTATACCACATGCAGTTCAAGTGTATAGTTAATTTATGCATCAGCTGCAGTGGTTGCTAACATAATGAAAGTCGCAGTAGTTTGTTTGACACAGCACTACATTCCCCCTCATATTTGAAGCTAAACAGGCACATAACGAGTAAGAAGAGTATACGATTCTGTACACTATTATATTACTCGGGAGAAAATACTGTACAGATATCAGAGTTAGGTCAGTGCTGATAAATGGTTAGATAGGTTTGTATTTTTCACTACCTCTAGTGTTCCCTTGTACTGTAAAGTTACAGTAATGGATTAAAAATATAATAGATTACATAAATTTTTCGTTAGTACCAACAAATAAATGGAATCATTTAAGTTCTTTATTGAAATGTGTAGCTTGTTTTTGCACCAAAATTAATGAATAAGATGAACTAGGTTAGAAAAAGTTAGGTATTTTATCAGAGGCATGAGTGAATTGATTTTTTTTTTTAATGCAAGGAAGAAGGAACCAAAGGCCATAAGCCCGCAGAAACAGTTCCCTCCAAGAGAAAAACAAAATACAATAGAGAGCCAAATTCAAGGTCCGATCATTTTGAGATGCCTGGACACACTGCGTTTGAAAGACTGGAGATCATAGGCAGCAGGAAATACAGACAGAGGGAGACAGTTCCAGAGTTGACCTGTTGCATAAATGAAAGACTGGGAGTAACGGTTAACTCTTGCATTAGAGAGTTGGACAGAAAAGGGATGAGAGTTTGCTGCCAGACGGGTGCTACGCGCCCGTCGTAGAGGTGGAGGAATGCAAGCAGACAGTTCAGAGGAGCAGTGATCATTAAAGTAGGGATAGAAAAAAGATAAAGATGCAACAGTGCGGCGAAGACACAGAGGTTGAAGGGAGTCAGTAAGAGGAGGAGAGTTAATGAGACAAAAAGCCTTTGACTCCACCCTATTGAGAAGAGCTGTATGTGGGGAGCCTCCCCACACATGAGAGTTGTACTCCACACAGAGGCAGATAAAACCCCTGTATAGAGTCAACAATTGTGCAGGGGTAAAGAAAGAGTGGATTCGGCTTAGCACACCCAATCTCTTGGAAGCAGATTTTACAAGAGATGTAATATGATCTTTCCAAGATAAGTCCCGAGTAAATGAAACCCCAAGCATGTTCAAGGATGATGCAGGATTAAGCTGAATATTATTAAACATTAGTGGGTATACCTGTGGAAGATTTTGTCGGGTTGATAGGTGTAAGAACTGAGTCTCAGATGCATTAAAAACAACCATATTATTTTTACCCCAGTCAGATATACAAGCCAAGTCAGACATTAGGTGTACCATAGCCTCATCCCTTGTTTGTTGAAGTAACTGTTGAGATGGGCGTTGCGGGAACCGAATGGAAAGGTGAAGGGTGGAGTCATCAGCGTATGAGTGGATAGGGTTAGATGTACAGCTTAGAAGATCATTGATGAATAAAAGGAAGAGAGTTGGTGATAGGACAGAGCCCTGAGGAACACCACTGTTGATAGATCTAGGAGAAGAACGATGGCCGTCTACAACAGCGGCTATAGAACGACCAGAAAGGAAGCTAGCGATGAAGGCACAGATAGAAGGATAGAAACCGTAGGAGGGCAGTTTGGAAATAAAAGATTTATGCCAGACTCGATCGAAAGCCTTTGAGATGTCAAGTGCAATGGCAAAGCTTTCGCCAAAGTCCCGAAAGGAAGATGACCAGGAGTCTGAAAGGTAGGTGAGAAGATCGCCAGTGGAGCGTCCCTGACGGAACCCGTACTGACGATCGGAAAGAAGGTTGTGATAGGAAAGATGCCTTAAAATTTTTCTATTGAGAATTGACTCGAAAACTTTTGAAATACAGGACGTTAAAGCAATTAGACGATAGTTGGAGGGTTGGGAGTGGTCACCCTTCTTTGGGACTGGCTGAATGAGAGCAAACTTCCAGCAAGAAGGAAAGGTACAAGTTGACTGACAAAGGCGAAAGAATTTGCCTAGGCAGGGTGTAAGCACAGAAGCACAGTTCTTAAGAACAACAGGAGGGACCCCATCAGGCCCATATGCCTTGTTGGTACTGAGGCCAGTGATGGTTAGGATGCTGGCTAAAATATTTACCTATTTCAATCAAGCACTCAGATTTCAGCATAAATGCGTTGGCTTTAATAAAAAATTGTTAGGAAAACAATGTTGACTCATGAGATTCACAAATAAAGGAAAAAGAAAAAATCAATCCTGAGGCATCTTTCTGTCCCAAGAGCTTTCCTTACCTGTAAATGGCTGCAGACCTAAGAAAATGGCCTGTGCCATGCATATGCAGTATATATAATATAAGAAACTGTAAATTACAGGGAAATGACAGTTACTGTAATGGAGGAGTAGTTGGGTGTGGGAAAGGCACGGAATATTGGTATGAGTGGAAGGGATAATGCAAAAGCATGAAAGAAGCAGTTAAACAGTGGCTGTGAGAAACAGGAAATAATGAGATAAATATACATTTTAGTGAAAGATACCAACATCAAGCATTTGAACAGTTTAGGAGAAAGCTGGGAAACCAGAACAGCAACAGTCTGAAAATGTATAAAACAAATGGATGAAAGTACTATGGACGTGGAATAGTGTTTAGGGAAAGAGGCTAGACTTATTTAGCAGATTGCGATAGAAAAAAAAAAAATGCTATACCCAGTAACTTAATAAATCACTGTACACTGTTTGAAGGGAAAGATAAAAATTTTAGAAGGCGAATACCAGTGGAGTATAATTACGGAGGTAAACTGCAGATTGACTAGTAATAACTGTGACAGGGAAGGTGGTAATAGTATAGGGGTAGATAACTATATCCAGATAAATAGAAACTGAATAAGCAACTGTGACAGTTCACACATCTGATAACCTATATTTTCCACCATGGTCTCCCAGTCATGACTGGATGAAAAGTTAGGAAAGAAACTGTTGAACAAAAAATGGAGGAATGTAACTGTATCCCCCATGTACTGTATTGGTGTTGCAGTGAATATCACCATTCAACCATCTTGGTAGGGAAGCAAAGCAGTCTCCATGCTAAAAATTATTCTGCAATAACTATGCAGTTACATCTTGCAATGTAAATATAGGAACATATGATGTACTACTACATGAGTAGTGGTACAGATAATCAAGGATATTCTGCTGTAAATTTCCTGATTGGTGGGTTGGCAGGAAACTATGGAAGTTTGTGATGTATACAGTAATACATTCACTTGCCTCATATGGATTCAAATATGATATCTTCAGTCGTTATTTTATGCAAACAATGGCATAATAGGTTCATCAAAATTCACGCTTAGCCCGTACAGTCTACTGTATCTTTATGCATTCTACCGTCACTTTTTTACCAATTCTTGCACGTATATACATATTCCTTCATTAAAATGACAGCTTAGAATGAGTTAGAGATGTGTCTGGTTTATTAAACAGAAGAAACCTTCAAAACTCGCGCACTGTTAGCGCGCATTCAGCACATTCTTGCCTAGTCTAGCGACTGTCGTGGCATTCAAACTCCTGAATTGGGTTTCGCCAAGACTAACGGTCCAGATTTTTTAATAGAAAGGATGATTGAAGCTCAGGAACGTCCAAGACTGAGCGTCACCGTTGGATGGCCTAAACTTCTATACTTTACAGTATCCCCCTGAAACGGCACAGACCATGGGACCTCCTACAGGTATCATAATTTGGCTCCGCCGAATGTACCGAATAAGGTGGCACTAAAATTACATCTCACCAGAAACGATGTAGCAGGGAGTTGAGTTTAATTGCCACGATCCCCACAACCAAACATGAATTCTACTACTAATAATTTCTCGGATGTTCCTGCTGGATCATCATCTACTAAAGGTCCAACCGCACTACCTCCAGTGCTTCCATGCAGTGTGCCACCGAATGTGGGTAGGCACTGTCTCATCAAATCAAAGACAGGGACATTAAGCAAACTGAAGATCTACACGTACAGTGTAAGAAGCATCACATAAGCCTACAAACTTGATACCTTAATGAGTGATTTAGAAAACATTAGTTTGGATACTGTAGGTCTGAGTGAGATTAACAGAATAGAAGAAAACTAAGTTCAGCTCCAATAGAGCTATCACATATTTTACTACAGAGGAAGTCAGAATGAGAGAGATTGTGATGTAGGATTTCTAATGAACAGAAATCTTGCAGAAAACATTATTAATTTAGCTGTGTATCTCACAGAGTAGCATCGATTGTAATTAGAAAAGGCAAAAGATACAGAAAAAAAAAAAAAAACAAGTAAATGCATCGACTTCTCACAACTCAGATGACGGAAAAGAAACATTCTGTGGTGACAGCTCTCAGATTATGGAAGAAGAAAAGACCACACACACTGTTCACATGGGAGATTTCAATGCAAAATTTGGCAATCAAAAAATGGAGAAGCAAGTACGGAAAAATTCTGAGTGGGAGAAAGGAATGACAGAGGTGAAATGGTGGTAAATTTTGCTGACATGAAAAACATGAGAATAATGAACACATTCTTTCCCAAAAGAACAGGGAGATAATGGACCTGGAGAAGTACAAATGGAGACTTCATTATAGCAGACCCCAGGCCATCCTTTCGGGACTATGGCGAAGCTTTGCCATTGCACTTGACATATCAAAGGCTTTCGATCGAGTCTGGCATAAATCTTTAACCTCCAAACTGTCCTCTTATGATTTCTATCCTTCTATCTGTGCCTTCATCTCTAACTTCCTTTCTGGTCGTTAAATAGCTGCTCTTGTAGAGGGCCACCGTCCTTCTCCTAGAGATGTCAATAGTGATGTTCCTCAGGGCTCTGTCCTATCATCAACTTTCTTACTTCCATTTATCATTGACCTTCTAAGCTGTACATCAAACCCTATTCACCCATACACTGATGAGTCCACCCTTCACCTTACCATTCACTTCCCACAACATCCATCTCAGAAGTTACCTCAAGAAATAAGGGATGAGGCTATGGCACACCTAATGTCTCTCTCAGGTGTAAAAGTAATATTTCTGTATTTCATGCATCAGAAACTCAGTTCCTAAACCTTTCAACAGGGCAAAATCTTCCACAGTAGTCTACTCTAATTTTTAACAACATTCATCTCAATCCTGCATCACCTTTACACGTACTTGTGAATTCACTTTCTCGTGATTAATGTTGGAAAAATCATGTTAGCACCACCGTAAAATCTGCATCCAGGAGATTAGGTGTGCTAAGCCAACTCCGTGTCTTCTTTACCCCTGCACAGTTGTTGGCTTTATAAATGGGTTTTATTCGCCCCTGTGCAGAGTACATCTCTCATGTGTGTGGAGGCTCCCCACATATAGCTCCTCTTAACAAGTTGGAATCAAAGGCTTTTCGTCTCATTAACTCTCCTCCTCTTACTGGATTCCTTCAACTTTCGTCTCGTCGCCGCACTGTTGCATCTTTATCTCTATTCGGTTGTTACTTCAATGATTACTGTTCCTCTGAACTGTCTGCTTGCATCCCTCCAGTACTTCGGCGGGCGCGTAGCACTCGTCTAGCAACACACTTATCTTTTTTCTGTCCAACTCTCTACTGCAAGAGTTAACCGTTACTCCCAGCTTTTCAAGTATGCAACAGGTCAACTCTGGAACTGTCCTCTTATGTCTGTATTACCTACTGTCTACGACACCAGCTTTCAAACGCAGTGTGTCCAGGCATCTCGAAATGAGCGTATGTTAGATCTGGCTCTCTGTTATTTATTTATTTATTTTTCTTGAAGGGAGCAATTTAGCGGGCTCATTGCCTTTTGATCCTTCTTTCTTGCATACAAAAAGGACAAGAATAACAGCATCATAAATGTCAGAGATATCAACAAAATAAATATAGGACGTGGCCATAGAATGGTGGGTTGTGCAGCCAGATTCAAATTCAAAAGTGGAAGAAAGATGCTGAATAAAAATAAAATATATGCACAATAAAAGTAAGCAAAAACGAACCAGTCTTTCAGTTAGTAATAAAGAACTGATTTTAGATTCTTTTATGCTGAGTGTAACACTGACAAGTTGAATGACAGACTAACAAAAGTGCAAAGAAAATCAGCAGAGGTACTAGGGAAAGCTTATACAACCAAAGCCAACAAGTATTCAAAAATGGCCCTCGAGCTCATGTGAAGAAGAAAAGAGCTGAAAGTAAAAACAAAGAAAGATGAAATGGATGGAGCAGAATTAAATAATTTTAACATGAAACACAGAGAAGGAAAAAGAAAGAGAAACATGGATCAGCTCATGGAAACCATCAAAAAATGAAAAAGTCTGAAACAGGTCGGAAGTAAAATGCGTGTTAGGAAAGCAACAAATTATATCACTTAAAGCGAAAAGAGGTGAAGTCATTAAGTGCAGAGATAGCATGGTGAAAACAGTTGAAGAATTAAAAAATAATACTAATATAAAAAAAATATGCATCAAAGGCAATAGTACCAACAGCAATCTTTTCAGTTGACACAGGTGAAAAACCAGAGGTAACACAGGAAGAAGTAAACATTTCTCTTAAAAGTATGAAAACTGGGAAGGCCTCAGGAGAAGGTGGTATAGTAGCAGATATACTGTCGGATGCAAGTGCAAAACAGGCCCGCCCACTTCTATATATATATATATATATATATATATATATATATATATATATATATATATATATATATATAAAGAAGAAGAAAATTCCAAAAAACATGGTGCAATGCAATAGTTATTTTACTTTACAAAAATGGCGACTCAAAAGTTCTTAGTATGAATCGAGTCATTAGCTTTTTACCAGTTATCTACAGACTCTTCAGTAAAGTCCTTACGAACAGTAACAATAAATCTGGAAGAAAATCAACCTCGTGAGTAGGCAGGATTCCGAAATGAGTATTCCATTACTGATTATCTAGTGTACAGTACACACAGTGGATCAGGTAACTGAGAAAACTAGGGAATATAATAAACCGGTGTGCTGATGTTTTGTTCATTACGAAAAGACTATCGACTCAGTGGCGCAAATAGTAATTATTAATTCACTGGAGGAAGAAAGAGTTAATTAGAAGATTGTAAAACTTATCGAAAACATATAATACACCAGTCCTGTATGAGACAGCCCTAACATGTATCCATTATGGACGGTGGGTGTTAGCGCTGAAGTGGTGACATGTGGAGATGTAGGAGGACTACTGGGCCTTGGGATAGGCTACTGCCCCCGAGATATAGGCCTTGGAGCCTTTGCCCAGAGTCGGACACATTATATATATATATATATATATATATATATATATATATATATATATATATATATATATATATATATATATATATATATATATATATATATGTAGAGGAAACTGCTACATATAATTACATAAAGACTTGGGGAAAAAATAAGATTAAGAGATGCCTGCGTCATGGAGATACAGCTATATCAAAATTATTTACATCATGCCTAAAAAGTATTGTCAGAAAACTAGACTTGCAGAACAAAGGAGCAAACACTGATGGAGCAAACCTAAACCATTTAAGGTTTGCAAGATGACATTGTCCTGATATCAGAAACAGCAGAGACATTGCAAAAAATGTTAAATGCCCTAAACAGAGAAAGTCTCAAAGTAGGGCTAAGGATGAACTGGAGTAAAAATAAAATAATGTTTAATCCAAATACACCAAAGAGAGCCATCAGAATAAGCGAACAAATTCTTGAAGAAGTCGAGGAGTACAATTATTTGAGGTAAATACTAAAAGTAACGAAAGACCATGATCGATACATGAAAAGACGCATTACAGTTGGATGGAAAGCTTTTGGTAAAGACTGAGACATCATGAAAAGCAGCTTGCCAGTAGGAATGTAACAGAAAGGATATATAAAAAAGTACCCTTATAATCCGAGCTATGACTTATAGTTGTGAGACCTGGACACTGACAAAATCAATGGAAAATCAACTAATCCGTCTCAAAGTGTAATGGAAGGGTCAGTGCTGGGAATATCTTTTAGGGACAGGGAAAGATCAGCTACGGTGAGAAAGCAGAAAAAATTCAGAGACACAATTGATGTTATAAAGGAACAGAAATGGAGATCGACGGCAAGAAGGGAGAAATGATAGAGGACGAAGCTGACTGACTGGACTCCAACAGATTGTAAGCATAGCAGAGAAAGGCCTGAAAGGAGGTGGAGCAATGAGACAGAGAAGTTTGCAGGCAAAATCGGCAATGATTGGCTCAGTCAAAGAATTCGTGGAAAAGGCTGGGGGAAGCCGTTGCTCAGATGTGGACTTGCAGTGGCCGATGTTAAACTTATATATATATATATTATCATCATCAGCCGTTTGAGTGTCCACTGCAGGATCGGCCTAACCCTACCGAAGTCGGGACGATACAGCCAATGTTTCTCTACCAAGTGGCTTAGGCTGTTTAGTAGGGATTGTATGTAGGCTGAGAAGTGCTTGTAAGTGTGATTGTTGTGTTGGAATGGCTTTGGATGTGTGTGTAGTCTGTGAACCAAGTGTAATCGGCCCGCGCAAGCCGACTGGGTGCAAGCATACTTTATAGTAAGCGAAACTGGTTCAACCACAGCACCCCTTATGTCCACCAATGCAGTACATGGCCAGAAGAACGCTCCCAAAGTTTATTACCTTGGCGGGGCGCGAACCCTCGTTCTTCAGTGTACGAAAATGCGCACTTTACCACTGGACCACAGAGGCATATATATATATATATATATATATATATATATATATATATATATATATACCACTGAACCACAGAGGCATATATATATATGTATATATATATATATATGTATATATATATATATGTATATATATATATATGTATATATATGAGAGCAGCATTGTTTGTTTGTTTGTCCTTCAATCACACCCAAAGCAAGGGCCAGAGACCCACAGACCCCTACATATTCTGAAATAGGGAGCCATAAGGATGTTTTTAGGGGGGTCAAAATTCAAATCTGGATCATTTGAGGTCACCGGTAGATGTTTTGCCTATTTGGCCCAGGAAACGCTGGGTACCCCTGCAGTCCAATTTTAGGTATGGGGATTCACTTGACCCCCCAGTTCGGACATTGGCTGTATGAGGTTGACCTCCGAGATCATTTGAGGTCATTGGTTAGAGGTCATTTGAGGTCACTGGTAATACACTCTCGAACGATTGGACTCAGCAGCCCAAATTTTAGCATGGAGATTCACTTGATCTCCAGTTCAGACATAGGCTATATGAGGCTGACCTCCGAGGTCATTTGAGGGCACTGGTCACAGGTCATTTCAGGCCACCGGTTATACAGGCTCAAACGACTGGACCCAGCAGCCCAATTTTTGGCTTGGAGACTCACATGACCTCCGGTTTGACACATGCTATGTGAGGTTGACCTCTGAGGTCATTTGAAGTCACTGGTCAGAGGTCATTTGAGATCACCAGTAATTGTAAAGAAGTGTGCCCAAATACTGTGCGTTAGTCTGCAAAAACTGAAATAGCAAGTTCCTGGACCCCTTATAATCCCTCTTTAACCCATCGCTTCCCATCAGTGTATGGGTACATCACAACTTTTTTTCATGCTGAGACCCGTCGATGGACCACTTCGTTCTGCAATTGCGAGGTCCAGCCTTTGCACATTTTTCAAGGTTTATGGGTGATTTTTGGTAGGCATTGGTGGAAGATCCCCCTCCACCCGCCGCCAGGCAGCGACATTGCCTGACCCCACTTGACCTTTTAAATCTGGTTTGGGATATTTTAGAATTTTTCAATAAAAATGAATGAATTACATGTGTATGAGAAAGGGACAAACTCGAGATTTTCGTTTTAGTGGTTACTGAATGGCTTATTATCTAGGATATGAGTTTAGGAGTTTCAGATTACATTAAAGGAGTAGTGATATATTTAAGAAATTAATGACTGCTTTTGGACACTAGAAATAAACCTAATATCGACTGACGTCAAAGACTTCACATGGATAGAAAAGATTAAAGGTGGCCTTCAGAATGCAGAAATATACTGGAAAGAAAGATGACTGACTTAAGAAAATTCATCATTCATTCATTGCCAGACGCCTTGTATCCCAAACGGGGTGGCCAAGGGCTTAGAGTTAATTGTTTTACAGGGAGGGGCACTAATCCTCCACCAACCCCACTTGACACATAGGGAGAACGTTATGCCAACAGCATCTGGTGTTCCCAGGCGGTCACCCATCCAAGTACTAACCAGACCCAACATTGCTTAACTTCGCTGATCGGACAGGAAGCGGTGTACTCAACGTGGTAAGAAAATAAAGGATAAAAAAAATCTTCAGTGATAGGAGAGGAAATTGATTTAAAGTTTTAACTTCATATACTAGCAATAGATCAAAGATATTAAAGATCAGTTTTATGGAATGGAGATGAAGAGATTTAAGAATGATTTTAGATACGAAAGTTTGATACCCGGTAATACGTGTTTTCGAAGGCCTCCTCCCTCAACTCTTCATCCCTGATCTCTCTGTTATACAAGGAAGCACTCAATAAGCAATTAAGCACCACAAGCACCTGGTAAACACTCCACTTCCTACTCTCTCTCTCTCTCTCTCTCTCTGTCTCTGTCTCTGTCTCTCTCTCTCTGTCTCTCTCTCTCTCTCTCTCTCTCTCTCTCTCTCTCCTGGTAATGCTTCTGCAATAACGACTCCTCACTCCCCACACGCACAGTCAAACTCTCAACCTCCATCTCTTATTCACACACACACACACACACACACACACACACACACACACACGGCAAGCAAAACAATACTCTCTTTCACGTCGCGAGTTTTAGTAAAACAAATTCATCGTAGTGAACGGAAAATCCTTGGCGGTTAAAATAGAAAAGGAAGGTGACGTATACGAGGAAAAATATTGCATGTTATGTACTAATGTTTGCCCGCAAAAATTTGCTGGACTAGCTAATGGCCTTTCCATCACAAAATGTGTAAATACCATTATCATTGTTTCCATACCGTTACTGAGCCTACAATGACCTGTTCTGAACAAAAAGGCGATTTTTTTTTTTTTTTTGCATATTTCTAAATGTTGGGATTTCCGACATTTCGCACCGGCGCGTCGTGCGCGATCACCATTTTTTTTTTTTCCACTACCTGGACTTACCCAACCTAATGCAAAAAGGAATCAGGTCGATATCTATTACCGTTCACGTGAAACAAACGTACAAACGCACGGACAGGCATTTTCGCGTGTCGCGATTTCCGACAATATCGCGCATTCGCGCAGTGCGAGATAGCCAAGATTTTTTCTGACAGTCCCTGTACTTATCCCGACGTAATGCAGGAGGAATTAGGTCGATATCTACTGTATTTCCGTTCGCGTGAAAGAAACGAACAAACGCACAAACAGATACACACAGACACATATACAACTTGACTTTGTTATTCATATCACATCTAAAAATACGTTCTCTTTATCAACACCCTAAATTACATCAACTAGCATGATATAAAGTCAAACAGAGGAATATGAATGTCGACAAACATTACTCTTGGAGAAGAAAGCTCGGAGGACAGGAGAGTACGGTATGAATGAGTAGTTGCGTGATATCGCTCACTGGCAATGACATTTTAGCTTTTAACATAACTAGAGTAGCAGGAGAAAAAAAACACACAGTAAACAGTATAACAGGCGGAGGGATAACCAGTTGGTCGACCATTCCTCCTGACGATATTTCAGACTCCCCCCCCCCCCCACACTTAATCTACTTCGTGCAATACCCTCCTACAGTTTCCATCAGGGCTTAAGTAGGTCGAAAGCCCTCTCCCCCCCTCCTTCATTTTGCCTTCTCTTGATCTTCCTTCATTGTTCCTCGTTTTCACTTCATTCTCCTGTTCCAGACCCTTTTTTCACCTCATCTCCCTTCTCCTTCTTTATTCTTTCCAAACCCTCCGTCTGTCTCATCTCGCGTCTATTGTTCCTCTTTTTCCTGCTGTCCTCATACCACTTTCACATCTTCCATCTCATCTCTCTTTTCCAGTTTCCTCTTAATCTTTCGCTACTCCTCTTCGTCTTGTTTTTCCTCTCGTTCACTTCCTCGTTCTTCTTTAATTATATTCTCTCGCATTTTCTACATTTCATTCGGTTTCTCTTTCAGACCCCTCCCTTCATTCTTTCCCTTTCTTTCTTTTCTCGTTCACTTCCTCTTGCTCCACTCATTTCTTTTCCCTCTCCATTCTTTCCACTCATTTGCTTTCTCCACCTCTCTTTTCTCCCCTCTAAATTTCATCCCCTCTTTTTCCTCCAGTGTTGCTGCTTAGTGCTTACCGCAGGTTCACTTTCCTTCTCTCCAGTCCTCCTTCCTTCTTAAACTTTCCCTTTTCCAACTCTCTTCTTTCCTCCCATAATCCATGTCTTGTCTATTATTGCCTCACCATTTCTTTCTCTCTCCCGTTCTCATTTTACTATTCGTCCCTCTCTGTTCCATTTTGTTTCTCATTTCTCCCGATCATCTATTGCCCATTATTTTTTTTTTTACTTCCCTTCACCTATTCTCATCTGATCTTGTCACTCTTTACTCTTCCCTTTCTCTCTTCCTTCCTTTTTTGCATCCTCTTGATAACTCCTCTTTTCCTCTCGCTCTTACTCTCACTTATCCTTTACTCTTCTCTATTTCTCCTTCTTATAGCCTTTTCCTCCCCCTCTTCCTCCTGCTGCTTCGCCTTTTGCCACTCCTAACTAGTCCTTCTCTTCCAATATTTGTGCGTAAGTTTCATGTGTGTTGCTCCCTCTCTTTCCCCTCTGTCCTACCCCACCTTCAATATCACCACATACCTAAGTCTCTCACTCACTGTCGTACCCATATACAAACAACATATTCTCCCTCCCTCGCCAATTGCCCTTGCCTCACCTCCCGTCCACACACCTTTATCTTCCCTTATCTAGACACCCTCTCACATATACTGTTCCCTTCTATGTTTGTACCACCCCCATACACACATCTTCACCTGTCCCTACCATACTCCCATCCACCCGCCACATTAATCATAAACTTTGCCACATCACCCATCCACATAGCTTATCTCAACCACACACCCTTTATTTTCCATCTATCGTTTGTTTGTCCACACCACTGCTACCTCTCCATACTAACCGACCCACCACCATCCATCTCCTTCCCAGGCGCCTTCTATCAACTTCAGTCGTATATCTTTCACCTTTCAACATCAAACCTCCACATCATTCTCTACGAGTATTTCCCCCTTTTGTCACATCACCCCTACAACCTTCTGTCACTCATCGTCACACACCCTCTAACAAACCCAATATCCCATGCTTGCCCCATCCTTCCTTCTTACTCTCTAACCCTCATATTCCGGCCCATTCGTACGCACTCACCTCCTCACAGTTCTACCTTCTCTCATTCAGAAATCTTTCATCTTCAGTTATACACAGACTCTCACTTGATCCCACTTTCCTCAGTCTTATCCTCTCCACACACTCACCTGATGTCAGTCCTACTCCTTCTCACTCATACTTGCATGCCTTGTCATTCTGATCTTATCCCATCCCCACATAGACATACTTCCAATATCACCTTTACTCATTCTCACCCAAATACCCTCTAACCTCCACTCCATCTCAACTTCACCCACACACCCTCATCCACCCACCGTCTAACTTCCAATCTCTCACTCTCACCCATATATCCGTTAACTTTCACCCAGTCTTACCTTCAACCACACTCCTCTAAACTCTGCTCCCTCTCGCCCTCACCCACACACCCGTCCACTTTCTTCTTCTCTCATCCATTCTCACCCTTTCCCACACACCCTCAACTCTCAACTCCCTCCCACTCTTGCCCACATCATTTTCCACACATTTCATTTTTGCATAACCTTCCCACCCCCCAAAAAAATAATAATAAAACCAGACATTTTCATCCTAATCACATCCGCTTACACAACACACACACACACACACACACACACACACACACACACACACACACACACACACACACACACACACACACTCACACACACACACACACACACACACACACACACACACACACACACACACACACACACACACACACACACACACACACACACACACACACACACACACACACACACACACACACACACACACACATGCTTTTTTTCATAATATCTATGAATCCGAACCGTCACACACCCTACTCACCCCACTCCACCCCATGTGAGAGGTTGAAAGTGAGTGTGTGTGCTTGCTGTCAAAATATTATTAACTCGACTGAGTGTTTTGACCTTCTGGGGGTAAAAAAAGGAGAAGAGGGGACTGACAACGCAGCGAGAGGGCAGAAAACAAGAAGAAGAAAACTAACTGATACACAGGGATGATATGAAAGATAGAAAACTAGCAACCTGTGCAGTAATTTCAAAACTGCAAACGACGTAGGACTGGGAAGTAGAAAAAGAATTCGAAATGCCACAAAAAGAATAATTATATAAGGTGAGTTATTAACATTTGTTTTCATTCTTTAAAGTATGGAATAACTTGAAAGCACTATACAGATACGAAACCACTGGAGCCGTTATATGGCTTTCATTAAAGTATAAGGGATGAAACACATCGTGCCCGAAATAGTTTAGGGAGTGACTGATGGACAGGGCCAGCCAGAATGCTCTCTCTTTCTCTCTCTCTCTCTCTCTCTCTCTCTCTCTCTCTCTCTCTCTCTCTCTCTCTCTCTCTCTCTCTCCTGGTCAACAAATTACGAAGCTGGTATTGCCCCTGAAAATCTGTTTTACCAAAAGTAGCGTGCGATTCGAAGTTAGGAGACAAATCTTCTGAAGGAAAGGGAATAAAATACAAGCGGTTTGACAGAGGTGATTATAGAACGAAATACAAATGAAGACTTGAATAGACAGAGAACAAATTAAGAGCAAAATGAATAAGGAAGAAGACAAATGAATGCCAAAGACTGACAACGGGAATTTTCATGGAATGAGCATGAAATTAGATATGGGAGAAGTAATAAAAATGTCTGCGATGTGGAGAAAAAGGGAGGTTAATGAGAGAGATATTGTCAGATAGAGATAGAGATAGATAGATAGATAGATAGATAGATAGATAGATAGAGAGAGAGAGAGAGAGAGAGAGAGAGAGAGAGAGAGAGAGAGAGAGAGAGAGTAACATGTTTTCAAAGACGTGATGGAAAATGAAAAGTTAGCATCTTGCTAACATATAGAAACCGAAAATATGCGTTTGAAAAAGCGAAAACTGCAGAGGAAAATGACAGGTATATGGTCGTGGGAAAGATAACTGCAATGAATGGTTAGGGAAAGAAAGTGGAAAAGAATGATAGGATAGGAAGTATAATGTAAACTGGGAAGGAAATGAAAAGTAGTGACAGTAGGAAAGAATATTTTTTTAGGTAGGGAAGGGAAGAGTAGGCAAACCAAGAAGGCGAAGAAAATGGGTAGTGAAGAATGGGAAAAGGAATCTGAGAAACATGGTGAGTGTAAAAGGTTGTAATGGGAGTAATGAAAGAAGAGTTGGGGAAAAAATAAACACTAGGTATGAGAAATGTAATAGGCTGCACACAGATGGAAATGAAAACGGTTAGAGGAATGAAAAATCGGTGAAAATGGACAGGGTAAGAAACGGGAGAAAAAGGGAACCGAATCAAAATACAAAACAAGAAGGCTCATTCTGAGTGCCATAATCGCGCCCACCGGGTGGTTAAATGGCCTAGTAGTAGATTTTGCCCTGTGGCCTTGACCTTTGACTGATTGTTCTCAGAACAAAATCACTTCGTTCTTGTTTAACTCTTAATCGTTCCACCAAATTTGGTTCAAATCAGATAAAAACTCTTTGAGTTGAGTTTACGCAATGTCCTTGATACTTTATGTGAACTTGACTTTGTTGCCAAAATCGAATATCTTTATCCTTGCCTTAACCTGAATCCTTCCACAAAGGTTTGCCTAAGCGGAGTCCTTCACCAATGACCAACTGTCCGTAAAAGCAATAGGTCAGTCCCAGCCCATCAATCAAGTCTGATACAAATCAGATCAAAACTGTTGATGTTACTTTGTTCACACAGACACTGAGATCAAAAACTGACCTTGGCCAGTGACTTTGATCTTTGTTTGACTTTTCTCAAAATTTAATCCCTTTCATTTCTGCGCGACCATCAGCCCTTCCATCAAGTTTGGTTCAGATCATATTAAAACTGTTTTAGTTGCTCATTAATCTTTTTCTTTGACCATCCACTGTCACCCTGACCGCTAACCGATTGTTCTCAAAACTGACTTCCTTTATTCTTTCATTACCCTAAACCCTTCCATCAATTTTACCTCAATCGAACAAAAATTGTTGGAGTTGACCCTGCCGTGTAACTTTGACCTTTGTCCGATTGTTCTCAAAGACAACAGGTAAATCCTTTGGCTGAACCTCAGTCCATCCTTCAGGGATAGGTATTTTGTTCACGCCTTGACACACAGGACAAACTTTGACTTAGCTCCGTAACCTTGGCCATTAGCAGATTGTTCTCGATAGTGAATCCTTACCATCTTACTTAACCCCTAAGTTTGGCTTACAATGGATGAATACAGCTTAGAACGATTTTTTTTTTAGGTCAGTGCTTGACAAAGCCCAGTGACCTTGGGATTTGACATCTTTTTCTAAGACTCCCTCAAAAAGATAAACAAATAAATAAGTAAATGGCCGTCCCACAACCATTCCCCCAAGTTTGTCTGGAACTTGATAAGAACTTTCTGAGTTAGTTATAAACACACACACACACACACACACACACACACACACACACACACACACACACACACACACACACACACACACACACACACACACACACACACACACACAGCTCCCGTTTTGAAGCGTCTGTGTTATTTACAGGTCGAACGAACAGAAGGGGAAAAAGTGAAAAAAAAAATAAAAGAAAGAAACAACCATAAAAGTTATAGATGCGGCAGCTTCAGGGTCCTTCGGTTAAATCCACTGTCTCGGTGTAGTGTGGTTGGGTGATTTTTGGGTGGTGTGGTGTGAGGGGGCGGTATAGTGTCGTGCGATGTGGTGTAGAATGTTGTGGTTGGCTTCGCTGAATTTGCAAAAACCTATGAGAGTGAAGCTCCTTGTGTAAAAAAATCGTTAGTGTGACACATGGACAGGGTGGCTCTGAGAGATAATGAAACATCTAGAAACGAGTCACTAGAGCGAATTTAGATGAGCAGGACGGTTGTACTGAGGAAAGGTGTAACAAAACAGGAAGGGGGCTATTACTGAAGAACGGAGGAGAGTAAAAAGAAATGTAGGAGGTAGGAAGAAAAGGGAAACATAATCGGAAAGCTCCTGTAGGAGAGAAGAGAACTGGCTAAAAAGAAAAAGAAAATGGGAGAGACAGAACTGCAAGATAAAGGAAATAAGAGGATAAAAAGTGTTCGGGAAAGAACAGAAACGGGAGGGTGGGACTAGAAATGGATGGAAATGGAAAGGATGACAGGGGAAAAGTAAGTCATTTCGAAACGTTCATAAATACCGAACCAAGCACAATATATAGAAAAAAAAAATTACTTCTTTGCTTTCGTACAGTTTTAAACTACATCATGGATTTTCAGTTTCTAAATATTCAAGGAATTTGCATGAGATACTTTATAATTCTGTAGTCCTGTTATATTTACCTCCGACAACGAGGTTATGTTTTCACCTCTGTCCGTTTGTTTGTTTGTTGGTTGGTTGGTTTGTGAGCAAGAATACGCAAAAACTACTCAACGGATTTCCACGAAACTTGGTAGAAGAATGGGCCTTGGCCCAGAATAGACTCCATTAAATTTTGTGCGGATCCCGATAAAGGAGCAAGTCTAGGAATATCTTTTCATTTTCTTTAACATAACGAGATAGGGCGTTTTTCGACATTTTCGTAAATACTTCAATGAATATTGCATGGATCTTGATGAAAAAAAAAAAAAAATCAGGCATATTTGGGATGTTGGTATCTACGAATGTGCAGAGTCTGGCGCTGATCCATAGAAAATTTCGGATCTAGCGGATTTAAATATGCTTTTATAGGGGGGTAGTCTTTTTCCAGCTGCCGTACAGTAACAAATAGAACTTGACTGAATTTAAAGGAACTGCATGTTGGGCCTTGACGGAGGTATGCGCTCTACTGAGTGCCATTCTAGTTACATATTTTTTCAGTCTTGCGTTCAGATGTGTAAGGTTTTGAGGAAAGTTGCAATTAACAGGAAGGCTTTTTAGTGCTTACAATTACTGTTAGGTTCAGACTATTTAATATCTGAGTGTGTTAACTTTCCTGAACTGACATTCTTCTTATGTGGCTTTGTACACTGGTAGGTATCCTGTGTGTGTGTGTGTGTGTGTGTGTGTGTGTGTGTGTGTGTGTGTGTGTGTGTGTGTGTGTGTGTGTGTGTGTGTGTGTGTGTGTGTCCTACGTATGTTCTTCATATATGTGTGCTATTATTGGCGTGCGTTGTGCGTGTGCATGAGTGTGAGTGCTTGCACTGAGCCAAGCGTGATCCTGCATTCATTTCAGCCTGTATTTGCTGCTATTGCAGTAATACCCTTTCTGTGTACAGCACCTTTAGGGCACCTGTATATGGCACCTGTGTCTGGCATCAGTACATAGCACCTGCATATGGCACCTGTCTTTGGCACCGGTACATGAGGCCATTATATGGCACCTGTTCATGATGCCTGCTTATGGCACCTGCGTCTTGTACCTGCTCATGGAACCTGTATATGACTCCTCCATATGGTACCTGAATGTCGGACCTGTTTTGGCACCTGTATACTGTATGACACTTCCATATGGCACCTGCAGGTGGTACCTGTCTTGGTACCTGTATGTGACACATCCATATGGTACATGTATGTGGAACCTGTTTTGGTACCAGTATATGACATCTCCATATGGTACCTGTATGTAGTACCTGTTGTGGTACCTGTATATGGCACCTCCATATGGTACCTGTATGTGGTTCCTGTTCTGGTATCTGTATATGACACTTGTATGGCACCTATATGACACCTGTGTATGACACACGTGCATGGCACCTGGTTTTGACACCTGTTCATAGCAAATGGATATGATACTTGTTTAAGGTTCCTGTGTATGGTACCTGGGTATGGCATCTATGCATGGCACCTGTGTATTTCACCCTGTATGACACCTGTGTATGGAACCTGTGCATATCGCTTGTATACGTCACCAGTGTATGATACGTGTACAGTATATTGGTACCTGTACTGAATAGTAACACCTGTATATGACATACGTACAACACCTTTATATTAGAAATTACGTGACACCTGCATATAAACACCTCACATTTATATAGAACATTAATCTGTGAATGTTACACAGTTACTTTTCAGTTTCAGAAAAAAAAAAAAAAAAGGTAGAATTTTGTAAGAAATTTTGATGTTGATTTGACTTCGTGATAATTTGTTTACTTTCTGCTCCTGTCAGACTGTTATTATTTTCCCATAATCTGTCCCTCACTTACTCATCCTTTCATTTTCATTCTCTCTCTCTCTCTCTCTCTCTCTCACACACACACACACACACACACACACACACACACACACACACACACACACACTCTCTCTCTCTCTCTCTCTCTCTCTCTCTCTCTCTCTCTCTCTCTCTCTCTCTCTCTCTCTCTCTCTCTCTCTCTTTTGCTCCTTGGAAGTAATTGGTCCTCTCACTCCCTGCTAGTTCTCAGTATTTCTCTCTTCACCGGGTAGTAAGTTAGTTCATAAAAGGAGGGGAAGAGTCTGAGGAGAATGAGAAAAGTGAGGAAGAGGAGGAGAAGGAGGAGGGAGAAGCAAGAGAGGATGGACGTGGAAAAGAAGCTGGAGAGAGAGAGAGAGGGAGAGAGAGAGAGGGGGGGGGGAGGAAGAGAAACAAATATACAGAATCAGGTATGGTCGGCGGTGAATGAGCTGGTTGTGAGGTGCTCTGCTGTCCCAATGAACGTGAGCTCGAATATTCACTGCGGCAGGGAACAGTTTAAAGGATTTGAAATTGGTTTGGTCAATCATAACTTACTTAACATAAGACCCCCCCCTCCCTCCCAGGCATATCGTAATAACACCCCAGCTAATTCCTGTACAAAAGTCCTGTTTGAAACAGGCCCTGCTTCCATTCAGTATGAATGGTGGGTGTTAGTGCCAACGTGGTGACATGTGGAGGTGTACAATAGGTAGGAGGACACTTGCGCCTCAGGGAACTGGCTGCTAGGCCAATGCAAAGACTCGGACGCATTAAACGTGACAGACAGACAAAATAAAGGTTATTAAAAAGGGGCAGCCAGTACATAAACAGACGGAGTAAAGGGGAAAAAGTATGGAATGGAAGCAAAAGAAGATAGCAAGAAAAAGCAAAGCGTGCTGAGGGCGGGGAGAGGAAAAATGAGTAGATAATGAAGAGGTGAGAGTGAGAGGAGAAGAAGAGAGACATGAGAAGCGGAGACATGTAATATCCAGAGTGTGAAGAAATGAGAGAATGTACGAAGGATGGTGGAAGAGAGGTGGTGAAGAGAAGAGAAAAGAATGGAACGGAAGGAAGAGGGGAAACGAATACACCAATGATCCATTAGTTATGGACAACCCCAAAATATTGTATACACACACACACACACACACACACACACACACACACACAGCATCCTACCCCTATTTCTGACCTTGGAGAGAGCTCCAACATACTTGACCTCTTCCTTACAACTAATTCTTCTGCTTACGCTGTTAATCTTTTCTCTTCGTTAGGCTTCTCTGATCACAACCCTATTACCTTAACCTGTCCTATCGCTCCGGTACAGCCTGTGGACCCTCCAAAGAAACGGCGACTGTGGCACTTTGGGGCTGAAGATTGGGAGGCCCTCAAGCAGTACTTCTTTGATTTTCCTTGGAATGATTATTGCTTCCATGGCCGGGAGCCATCTTAGTGTGCCTTGCGCATTACAAAGGTTATGCTTTCGGGTGTGGAAGCATACATTCCTTTCTCATATTCTTTGACTAATGCAAGAAAGCCTTGGTTTAATCGGGCTTGTTCTAATGCTGTCCGCAACAAGGAGAGGGCCTATAAAAGGTACCGGAGCCAACCCACCCCTGAATCACATCTTTTTTACGTTTCTGCCCGGAATAGTGCTAAGTCTGTTCTTCGCTCTGTTAAAAATAATTTCATCCATAATAAAAGCTCTCAACTCTCCAACTCGAAATCTTCCCTCTCCTTCTGGCATCTTGCCAAAAACCTTTCTAACAACTTTACCTCATCATCCTCCCCTCCTCTTTTCTACTCTGATGGCTCTGTAGCTATTTCTTCTACTGATAAAGCAGATCTCTTCACTCAGACTTTCTCCTCCAATTCCACCTTAGACGATTCTAATGCAGTTCCTCCATCACTTGCCCCCTCAGACTTCCTCATGGCTGATATTAAAATTTCTTTAGCTGATGTATTTTCTGCCATCACTGGTCTCAGTGCTAACAAGGCATATGGGCCTGATGGAGTCCCTCCTGTTGTCCTAAAGGATTGTGCTTGTGTTTACACCCTGCCTAGGTAAACTCTTTTACCTTTGTCTATCAACTTGTACCTTTCCTTCTTGCTGGAAGTTTGCTCTCATTCAGCCACTCCCAAAGAAGGGTGACCATTCCCAACCCTCTAACTATCGTCTAATCGCTTAGACATCCTGTATCTCAAAAGTTTTCGAGTCAATTCTTAATAGAAACATTTAAAAGCATCTTTCCCATCACAACCTTCTTTCTGATCGTCAGTATGGGTTTCGTCAGGGACACTCCACTGGCAATCTTCTCACCTACCTTTCAGACTCCTGGTCATCCTCCTTTTGGGACCTTGGCGAAAGCTTTGCCATTGCACTTGACATCTCAAAGGCTTTTGATCGAGTCTGGCATAAATCTTTAATTTCCAAACTGCTCTCTTAGAGTTTCTATCCTTCTATATGTGCCTTCATCTCTAGCTTCCTTTCTGGTCGTTCTATAACCTCTGTTGTAGACAGCCATCATTCTTCTCCTAGATCTATCAACAGTGTTGTTTCTCAGGGCTCTGTGCTATCACCAACTCTCTTCCTTTTATTCATCAATGACCTTCTAAGCTGTACATGTAACCCTATCCACTTGTACGCTGATGACTTCACCCTTCACCTTTCCATTCGGTTCCCGCAACGTCCATCTCGGCAGTTACTTCAACAATCAAGGGATGAGGCTATGGCACACCTACTGTCTGACTTGGCTCGTATATCTGACTGGGGTAAAAATAATCTTGTTGTTTTTAATGCATCAAAGACTCAGTTCTTACACCTATTAACCCAACAGAATCTTCCACAGATGTACCCACTAATGTTTAATAATATTCAGCTTAATCCTGCATCATCCTTGAACATGCTTGGGGTTTCATTCACTCAGATCTTAAATTGGAAAGATCATCTCTTATCAAATCTGCTTCCAAGAGACTAGGCGTGTTAAGCCGACTCCGTTCCTTCTTTACCCCTGCACAATTGTTGACTCTATTCGCGGGTTCTATCCGCCCCTGTGTAGAGTACAACTTTCTTTTGTGGGGAGGCTCCCCACATACAGCTCTTCTCAATAGGATGGAGTCAAAGGCTTTTCGTCTCATTAACTCTCCTCCTCTTACTGGCTCCCTTCAACCTCAGTCTCTTCGCCACACTGTTGCCTCTTTATCTCTTTTCTGTCGCTACTTCAATGGTCACTACTCCTATGAACTGTCTGCTTGCATTCCTCCACCACTACGACGGGTACGTAGCACCCGTCTAGCAGCAAACTCTTATCCTTTTTCTGTCCAACTCTCTAATGCAAGAGTTAACCGTTACTCCCAGTCCTTCATTATGCAACAGGTCATCTCTGAAACTATCTCCCTCTGTCTGTATTTCCTGCTAGCTATGATCTCCAGTCTTTCAAACGCAGTGTGTCCAGGCATCTCGAAATGATCGGATCTTGAATTTGGCTCTCTCTTGTATTTTGTTTTTCTCTTGGAAGGAACAGTTTGCGGGCTCATGACCTTTGGTTCCTTCTTTCGAGCATAAAAAAAAAAAAAAACTCAGTCTATGGCTGGCTTTACTCTTTGTAAAATTCTAAGAGTTAATTCATATACTTTGTTTCTGTCATTATCATCAATATGTAGTTTCTGAGAAATTTTTCAGTCCATGCCATTATCCTGGGCTAGTCGTAGTTCAGGCAAATCTAAGGATGTTCTCTGACAAGAGAAGTTAAAGGAAACTCTGTCTCAGCAGTTTCGCGATTAAAGTCGTGATTTTGTTAAAAAAAAAAAAAAAATCACATCTACGTGTTGCTAAGAACTATGTTAATTTTATGGCACCCTGAGGCAGCTTTCACTTCAGCTTTTCAGCATTGTTAAACACAAATAAATTAGTCTTTTGACGATTAAAACAGTTAAATGTCACATCAATAAACAGTACTGAGAAATTTCCTATTCTAATTCCAGTGATATTTTCCATCTAACTGCGAATATTCTAAGCCAAATCTCCAAGATACCAGCGATTTACCAATGGGCCACGGTACGACATGTGTCCGCTGCCATTACATTTCCCGAAATAATAAACAATAATTTGTAACGGAAAAGAATTGTTCACATGCATCACACCCGGTGCGAGAATATTCTACAATTAGCGAGGCCACTAGTTAAACTGCCGGTGTTAAAACTACGATACTCCACCAAAACGTGCACTGGAGCTCAAATTGGTCTGTGTGGGAAGACCGACTGAGTGAATGAGTGGTGGAGTAAACGGAGCGAGGTGTGTGAATGGATGAATGAGTGGCTGAGCGCAGAGAAGTGAGTATTGCAAATGGCTGGGGTAAGGTGAATGAGAGATTGAGTAAGATGAGTGGTCGAGTAAATGGAAAAAAAAAAGTGTGTGGCTAGGTAAATCAGTCGATGAGTGGGTGGCTGGAGAATGTGAGACTTCGAAATTATTGGCTTGAAGTGTGTAATTATGTGAGTACCAAGAGTTGTCAAGTAGTCAGATCGGTGGATGAGTGGAAGAAGACGATGAAAAAAAGATGAAATTTTAACTCTAACTAAGCACTGGAGCACATAATGTGGTGTGTGAATGAGGACGTCGGCGGAAGAATTAGTGAGCATAGGGTATTGAGTGTTGGAAATGGTCTGTGTGGAGAGACCAAATGAGGGAGTGATGACCATGGAGCAAGGGGTAGAACACTTAGTGGATGAGGAGATGAGAGGAGGGGAGTGTGTGCTGGAAATGACCGGGGTGGCGTGAGTGAATGGATAAGTGACATAAGTTGTAGTGTATATGGCGGAAATTATGTGAGTGGGTATTTGAGTGGATGAATGAATGGATAAATGGCTGAAAGGTGGGGCGTGTGTGTTATAAATGATCGTCATGGAGTGAATGGGTGAGTTTAGTGAGAAAGCGTGTGCTGTAAATAAATGGAGGAATGTGCATGAGTGTAAGACTACAACTGATTAACTGGGGGTCGTATGAGTCAAAAAACGAGTGAGACGGGGAGAACGGATGAGCTAAGCGAGTGGTAGAGTAGATGGAGGACGGGGTTCAATGAAGGTAGTAAGGAAGATAGGTGAGATGGTGAGCGGAGAGGAGTGTCGGATATTACCAGAGGGGACAAAGTAAGTGAGTAGCATGAATGAGTAGGCGGCAGGAGAGATAAAAGAAGTGTGAGGAAGTGGGTAATTGGGTTGATGTGTGGGTGAATAACATAACGAGTAATAAAATGTGAGTGGTTGAGCGACTGAACGGAAACTTGTAAGAATGGAAATGTGGGTGAGTGAATGGAGAAGATGGTGCGCGGTTGTATGGGCGAGTGGTTAGATCTAACTGGGTGAGTCAATTGAGTATGTGTACAGGTTAATGGGCGACTAAACGGGAAAATGTAACATTAGAACGTTGTTTGTATTTAACTGAGTAAATGGATGAATGATGAATGCGGGGAATGAGGGAGGGGGGAGGGTGTCGATTAGTAAACAGGTGAATGAATAAAGGATGCATGAGAGTTGGGACACCATGGGAGGGTTACTGAGTGAGTGAACTGATTGGTTAATGAAGTCCAAAATTATGCACAGTGTACAACAAATGGCTTAAAAATTGATTATTGCCCTCGTACGAAGTTTTTCATGTATTGTAAAATATGCAAAAAGTAAATAAACGTATTTTAAAGTAGACGAAAATTCATGTTTGCTGAACGAACTGTGGCTGGTCTGGACGATATTGTTTTACACTAATATTGCTAATCTGGTGTAGGATTATGTTTAAGGGAAGTAGGCATTTGAGAGCTATACCTGATGAGTACATACCGGTAGTCTTTTCGCAGTACTGATAAAGTGACCAAACATCACAGAGAATCCATCCAACCATCATCCAATCCTACGTTGCCCCATGAGGAGCGTAGGAGCCCGGGGCTAGGCAGTTGGTCCTGACATTTAACATGAGAGTGACCAACCTCACTCATCCCTGAGTGGCATTACGTGAGCAATAAACCCCAACCACCACTTGGATATAAACCTTCACCGGCTCAATCCGATTGGAGCACAATAATTACCCAGTAAACCACCAGGCGCCAAAATTTGGTTATATGGTTACCACCCAGCAAAGTAAATAGTTTCCTGGTATACAGGAAACCATTTGGCTTGTCACTCAGTGTAGAGTCACCCATAGGCAGAAGAAAGAGGAAAGAATGAAGGAATGAAAGACAGAAGAGGGAGTGTAAAGTCACCCGTAGGCTGAAGGACGAGGAAAGAATGAAGGAAAGAAAGATAGAAGAAGACGGAAGGAAAGAAGGATGGAGAAGAGGACAGGGCAGACACCCGAGAGCAGCACTACATTGGGTGAGTGGATGGTGAGCGCCCCCACCTACCACTTTCAAAAAACTAATAGATACAGTCAAGGCAAAACATGAAGCTGCCTTTCTTGATCTATTACTATGATAGACAACAAAAACTAGGAAATGTCTATCTATCTATCTATAGCCCGATGCCCTAATCCCGCAAAGGGTGGCGGCAGACAAAACGCCTCCAAGTCACTCTGTCACCCACCATTTGACTCCCTCCCCCCAACTCACCCCCCCCCCTCCCTCATATACCTCTCAACTCCATCCCTCCACCTCATCCTCGGTCTACCCCTCCCTCTCCCTCCCTCCACCTCACCCACATACACCCTCTTAGTCAGTCTTTCACTCTCCATCCTCTCCACATGTCCAAACCACCTCAGTGTATTTCTCCTAATCTTTTCAACCACATCCACATCTACCCCACAACGTTCCTTCACTTCTTCATTCGTCAACCTGTCCCTCCATGTCACTCCACATGCTCCTCTCAAGTAACTCATTTCCACTGCTCTCACTCTTGACTTGTTCCCCTCTTGCAAGGTCCACGCCTCGCTTCCATACGTCAGGGTAGGGATCACAATAGGAAATGTGCGCCAACCTATTCCATTTATTTGTATATATAACTTCTTTCAATGCTACATTAAACTTCGATTAAGTGTATTATTACCATTTTAAGGTGTAACTATACTAATGACAAAGTTATCAGAACAAACTCACCTACAGAGGGTTTTTCACATGACGACGTCGAACATGACGTATTGGATGACGAAATAAGTAAAATCCACTCGAAGCCGTAACTGCCAAACAGTAGCCACATTTTATGCTTGAAAAACTGTTCTTGCAGCGTCCACGGCTGTCATAATAGGAAGGATTGATAGAAACACTTCAGGTTACCGGAGATATTCCGAAATATGGGAGAAAACGCTTACAGTAAAAACTGAATAAGGAGACGAATCACGTATGGTTTGCTTGGCTGAATCAGAATCTAAAAAAATAAAAATAAAATGATATTATCAGGATCTGTTCACCTCATTTTGTCCCAGGTTAGGTAAAGATATTACTTTTCTTCCATCCTAAAGTTTTTATCGACCTTTTTTACTGATGGACGGCATGCTAACACACTTGAGATAGCAGCGGCTTAGCTAGTGCTCCACAAATGAGGGCCGTAAATTGGGCCAACAGTGGCTTAAGTGAGCTATGGAGAGGCCCGGAGGAGCCCAGGCCCCCAAGTCAGATCCTTTGCCTCTCCACGGCATCACTTCAGTTGACATTTTCAACCAATTCAACACACCTCACAAACATAGTGGGCCTAGGACTCTCCCCCCCCCCCGTCCCCATCAGGATACAATCCGTCTAATTAAAAACTTGAAGATTTTCATAACTTTTTAAATCAATCGTTGTTTATAGGCATGGTGATAATATTAAATACCAACGTCGAAGTAACTCAAAAGTGGAAGCACATCCCAGCTTCTGGAAAGCTGGTGATTAAGTACGGATCATCAATCATTCTAAGCCTTCCAAGCAAACTGCACTTTCTCCTCTTGTTCAAAGCCATTCTTTTACACACAGCGAACTGTTTGTCGACTTTTCCATGTGTTTCTAAACCGTACATGATAAAAATTTAAATTCTTTCAAAGATGTGTAGGCTACTTCCAGTTCACTGTTTGCGTTGCCCTTTCGTCGTAATGGCGGCACGTCCAAGTTAATGCTGTTAGTATATTAGCCCTTTATCGTTGCTGCATACTTTTTCCGAGATTTTTAGCAAACGGTTTAAACGTACTTACATAACCTGTGGCACTTTCACAAAAGAAAGCTTGATAAATAATTGTTTTTATTACTAGCCCCCAAACTAATCATTCTGCGTTGATGCGCAGAAGGAAAAGTGGACATAACTGCAGTAACTTTGAACCAAAACTTCTGTGAGGATGAGGAAGAGAGGACATGTTTGCTGCAAGTAGGCTATCAGTTAATAAATGCCTTTATGAACACAATTTTCTTGGAAAAGGAGGTGAGGGGATACGAAAAATGGTAGAGATCATGATTATTATATTTGGTTATGGACAGTTACATAATCCCTGTCCTAGTTTCCAAACAACGTACATGCATGTGACCTAACCAGTGTTATCAATGGTTCTGAAAAAAAAAAAAAAAAAAAAAGGCTTAGGAAATACCGATTCGTCGATCAAATGAGAGCAACTCCTCGTAAATTTTCTCATTCAGTCCTATAAAAGGGTGGAGTAAATTAAAAGGTTTGCTCTTTAAATCTGAGTACAGAGAAACATTTAAGTTACGAATTCTCTCTCTCTCTCTCTCTCTATTGTTACGTCCCCACTCAACACTGTCACAGGCTCCAACAGCAGTAACAGTATTGGAAGGACGTTGCCCAGTGAGTTGTGTTACATAGCCTATGATTTCATCATCCTTTGTATAATTCTAACGTACAGTAAGCTGCATGTAAGATCACGATTCGCCTCGTGGCTTCCATAGTGACCAAGCTTCCGTGTTCTACCTCACTCCCCCCTTCTCCTCCCTTACAGTAGAGTAAGTCGTTCTTTCTGTTGTTCAGAGCAGGAGTGTCAACTCTTTGTCCCCTATGGCTTCATTTGCGCGTCCTTCTTACAAGTTGTATCAAGCTCTGCCGGCCCCTATATAATGAGCTCAGTCTGCATTAATTGCCACTTAGATCTACTCCTCATTTTGTTCACATCTCTGTCCTCTCCTGTACAGTTGTTATTATTTTTGTGAGTGCTCAGGAAGTCTACAACCATCTAGCTGCTGTGTAATTTGAGTATAAGTGTTATTACATTTTTTTCTTGTACTGTATAGCATAAGGTGTTAATTCGTAGGCCTGGTAAGTTTTTTGTGATTCATGTGGAGTTTTTGATGTCAGCCATTGTTAATAATATTTTGTATCTGTAATAATATATCTTGCATTAACTGAGCATTATCCGGTTTTCTCATTTTATTAGGGCTGACTTAGATAAATTTACTCTTGCTAATTTCGTGTTAATAGAGGCTATTGCAGTTAACCATATATTTAACCTGTTTTTTGCCACTACCTTATCCTTATGAGTCCTGAATGTTTAGTTGTTAGTTTGAGCATTAAACTTTAACTTGTAATTTTACCTAACTCTTTTGTTTTAACCTGGAACTTTGCGGGACAGTAGTGATTTTAGTATTCTCACTTGAAGTGTTCATTATCTCTCTCTGTTCCGTAACATAAATTTGGCGACCTCGCCAGGATTGTGATATCCCTGACGTTTTCTCTGCATGTGCTGTCACTAGGGCTAAGTCTAAAGTTACTGGTGACTTAGAGGATAATGGTGATGATGATGTTATCCTAGCTGACACTTTTCTTGTTAATTTGGACCACTCACCACATGAGGCAGTACCCCGTAGTGTTGATAATTTGTCTCGTCAAGAGTTGCTTGAGTTGCAGGTTGCTGACCCTGAGTTGAAAGGTCTAGCTAACTCTGCTTGCAGTGAGGAAGAGTCAGCTGGTGTTCTACTTGTTGTTATATAAAGTCAGGAGTACTTATGAGCAAGTGGAGACCCCCAACAGCATCAGCCGACTGTGAATGGGAGGTTGTACATCAAGTTGTCATCCCTCGTGTTTGTAGGCAGGATATCATTAGAGTGGCTCATGATTCCAGTTTGGCAGGACACCTTGGAGTGAGGAAGACTGTGGCATGCATTTTGAAACACTTCTACTGGCCAGGTATCTTCAGAGATGTTTCCTGGTATTATAAGTCTTCTCACACCTGTAAAGTTGTGGGGAAGTGTAATCATACCAAAAAGGTTGCACCTCTAGTTCCCATTCCTCCTTTTGAGGCGCCATTCACCCGTGTGTTGGTGGATATTGTGGGCCCTCTTCCTAAGACTTCTTCAGGATTTTCTTATGTGTTGACCCTGATTGATATGGCTACTCGTTATCCTGAAGCCATTCCACTTAGAAATATCTCAGCAAAGAACGTGGTTAAGGAAATGCTAGGGTTCTTCACAAAGTTTGGTCTGCCCAAGGAGGTACAGTCAGACTGGGGAAGTAATTTCATGTCAAATGTTTTCAAGCAGTCTCTGAAAGAGTTGGGCATCACCCAAATCACATCTTCAGCTTACCATCCCCAGACCCAAGGAGCGTTGGAGAGATATCATCAAACGCTCAAATCGATGCTCAAGAAATACTGTTTGGAACATCAGAAAGACTGGGATAAAGGTCTTCCATTCGTTGTATTTGCCGCAAGAGAATCTCCAAATGAATCACTGGGCTTCTCACCCTTTGAACTACTGTTTGGCCATGAAGTAAGAGGACCCCTTAAGCTACTCAAGGAATGCTGGCTGTCGGAGGAAGATGACGTCAACCTGCTGGAGTATGTGATGAAGTTCAAAGAACGGCTGTCCACTGCTTTACAGCTAGCAAGAGAGAATTTAGGAGCTGCTCAGGAGAAGATGAAGACTTGGTATGAAAAAAAATCCAGGTTACGCCACTTTCAGCCAGGAGATCAGGTTTTGATTCTGCTACCGGTGCATGGGCAACCTCTTCAAGCCAAGTCTAGTGGTCCTTATTTCGAGGAGAAGAAACTCAGTGATGTCAACTATGTCATCGCCACACCAGATCGTAGAAAGAACAAGCAACTTTGTCACATCAACATGCTAAAGTTATATCACAGGCGGGACAAAAATAACCCAGTCTGCACTGTAGCTGTTCCACTGGAGTCTGCAAGTGAAGTTCTCCCATGCAGCATGAGCCTGAGGATAGTTTGGGGAAGAATCCTGATATCATGAATGATCTCCAGACTAAGCTTTCTCATCTAGCTCCCGAGGAAAGGCAGGAGTTTTCGGCATTACTGCAGGCGTACCCGCAAGTGTTCCGTGCCACTCCAGGAAGAACCACTGTGTTGATGCATGATGTCGATGTTGGAGACGCAAAGCCAATTAAACTGCCTCCTTACCGTGTGAACCTAGTGAAAGTTCCTCTCATCCAGAAGGAGCTTGGCTACCTGTTGGACCACAAGATGATTGAGCCCTGTCAGAGCGAGTGGAGTTCTCCTGTCACTCTAGTCCCTACGCCAGGTGGGTCACAGCGGCTTTGCATCGACTACAGACGTGTTAATCAGATAACCATAACAGACACTTACCCTCTCCCTCGCGTGGAAGATTGCATAGACAAGATCGGAAAAGCTAGGTACATAAGTAAGTTTGATTTGTTAAAGGGATACTGGCAAGTACCTATGACTGAACATGCTGGGGAGATCTCATGTTTTGTAACACTAGGAAAGACTTTTGCATGTTCTGTAATGCCATATGGTATGAAGAATGCACCAGCCACTTTTCAGAAGCTCATGAATGTTGTAACAGAGGGTTTGGCAGGGTGTGTTGTTTATATTGATGATGTATTAATCTTCAGTGACAACTGGAAAGATCACCTATGCCATGTCAGTAAATTTCTTGAGCGTTTGGTTCAGGCTAATCTTGTAGCTAATTTATCAAAGTGCCAGTTTGGTCAAGCTAAAGTTCAGTACCTTGGGTACGTAATTGGTGATGGACACGTTGCACCACCAGCAGCTAAGGTTCAGGTTTAAGTGATCTTCCCAGACCTAAAAGTAGGAAAGAGCTACAAAGATTTTTGGGAATGGTAGGTTATTACAGATTTGTTCTTAACTTTTCAATTCTTGTATCACCACTTACAGACCTACTGAAAAAGGGAGTTAAATTTGTCTGGACCGATAACTGTGAATCCTCTTTCAGCAAACTTAATGCTATCCTATTAAGTCAGCCAGTGCTTGCTACTCCAAATTTTGCTAAGCCTTTTGAGATGGCTGTTGACGCAAGTGATACAGGAGCTGGGGCTGTTTTGCTGCAAGAGGATGATCAGGGTATTGAACATCCTGTATCTTATTACAGTAAGAAGTTCACTCCACCTCAAAAGAACTACTCAACTATTGAGAAAGAGCTTTTGGCCTTTTACAGCATTTTTCATTTTGTGTTCTGGTTTTGGCCCCATAGTCATTTATACCGATCATAACCCACTGAAATTCCTTAGTAAGTTTAAAGATAAAAATCAGAGATTGACAAGATGGAGTCTACTTCTTCAGGAGTATTCATTAGACATACAACATGTCAAGGGGAAAGAAAATGTTATTGCAGATTGCTTATCTAGACTTTAGACAAATTGTTTTAGAGTAATAAGAAATTTCCTTTGTAAATTTCTTTTTTTTTTTTTTTTTGTGGGGAGGTGTTACATAGCCTATGATTTCATCATCCTTTGTATAATTCTAACGTACAGTATGCTGCATGTAAGATCACGATTCGCCTCGTGGCTTCCATAGTGACCAAGCTTCTGTGTTCTACCTCACTCCCCCCTTCTCCTCCCTTATAGTAGAGTAAGTCGTTCTTTCTGTTATTCAGAGCAGGAGTGTCAACTCTTTGTCCCCTATGGCTTCATTTGTGCGTCCTTCTTACAAGTTGTATCAAGCTTTGCCGGCCCCTATATAATGAGCTCAGTCTCTGCATTAATTGCCACTTAGATCTACTCCTCATTTTGTTCACATCTCTGTCCTCCCCTGTACAGTTGTTATTATTTTTGTGAGTGCTCAGGAAGTCTCCAACCATCTAGCTGCTGTGTAATTTGAGTATAAGTGTTATTACATTTTTTTCTTGTACTGTATAGCATAAGGTGTTAATTCGTAGGCCTGGTAAGGTTTTTGTGACTCATGTGGAGTTTTTGATGTCAGCCATTGTTAATAATATTTTGTATCTGTAATAATATATCTTGCATTAACTGAACATTATCCGGTTTTCTCATTTTATCAGGGCTGACTTAGATAAATTTACTCTTGCTAATTTCGTGTTAATAGAGGCTATTGCAGTTAACCATAAGATTATATTTAACCTGTTTTTTGCCATTATATTATCCTTATGAGTCCTGAATGTTTAGTTGTTAGTTTGAGCATTAAACTTTAACTTGTAATTTTACCTAACTCTTTTGTTTTGAACCTGGAACTTTGCGGGACAGTAGTGATTTTTGTATTCTCACTTGAAGTGTTCATTATCTCTCTCTGTTCCATAACAGTTGTTCTTCCTAAAGTCAGCCTTTAGGTGTACAACACACAAGATCAGCTCAGGCGTTGTAAACATCGGCATCTCAAGTTCACTGGCTTTATTTTCCAAATAATTATACTTAATGCTTTCCAACTTCACTGTTCTCACAAGCACTTGAGCTATACAAACTTTACTAACTGCAGTTACACTTAATGCTTGACAATACTTCACTTTTCACAGGTACTGTTGATAAACAAACTTCACTAACACATTACTGTTTGCCAACTATTCACTGTTTTGACAAGTACCGAGAATATACAAACTTCACTGCCCTGACACTGCACTACACTCATACTCAACTGAAAACCGACTAAACTTGCTCTAGTCTCCACTCCCATCTTTATATAAGCTTGCATTGTTCTAGAATTATCTACGTTTTTCCACAGTGCTGGTGTATTCCAGAGAGAGCACAGTTACCAACTCAGAGACAACCAAAACATGCAAGAATATTCTTACATTACATAACTCTGTAAATTATTTAGACTACCATACAAATTTAAGTAGTGACATATACATATACATAGATACATATATACATATACATATATAAGGTATGTGTGTGTGTGTGTGTGTGTGTGTGTGTGTGGTGGATAGGGGCACCCATCATCCATTAACTCAATATAGAGATGCCTTACGATCTCAACACTGAGTGACAAGCCTAATGGTTTCCTGTACCCAGGAGACCATTTGGTGCACTGGGTGGAATCCATATAACTGGGGGTTTTGGCAGGGTTAAGTGTCCCCCAGATGCCCCTATCCAAAATCACTTAATCATGGCAGTTGTTTCAGAGAACCTCGGAGGGCCCAATACCCGCCCAGGGTCCCAACCAAATGGGCAGATTCGCATGGCAATGTGCAATGTGAGAGGTGTGAATGAGGAGAGCAAGAGGGTGGAAGTGGTGAATGTGTTCAAGAGTGCAAGATATGCCTGACGGCATTGTGTGAAACAAAGATGAAAGGGTGTGAAGTGGAGGAGTTAGAGGGTGTGAAATGTGTAAGATCGGGCACGAATGGGCAGGGAAGATGCAAGGAAGGAGTTGCTTTGTTGATGAATGAGGTGTGGAAGAGTGGAATGGGAGACTAGAAATGTCAGCTCGAGGTGTATGTATGTCAAGTTCAAGTTTGAGAAGGTGAAAGTGGCGGTCATTGTAGCATATGCACCGTGTGAGGACAGGAGTGAGACAGAAAGACAGGTTTTGGGATGAGCTGGTTGAAGCAGTGGGAGAAATGCCCCAGATCTACTGGGCAATATGAATGGAAGAGTAGGCACTGGTCCTGAGGTTAACCCGTCACGTCCCGAGCTATTTCGCACCTCCGACACCCCCCAATCCCGAGGTATTTTCGATTTTTTTTTTTGGCTAAAACCTCCGCTTTTGGCGAGAAACATCGAAATTTCACAGAGAAATTGCTTACCTGAGGTTTAAAATACTCGATCAAGGTAGCAGTACCTCCTTACCTGACTGGGTTTTTCTAACAGGCTGGCACCAAAGAAAACGAGTTCTATTGGAGGGTAACTATTTCACACCACTCATAAACGATATTTATTTATTTACTTTGTATGAATTTATATGTACTACGAGAGTATATTGGTTTTCAAACAGTAATATAGGCATTATAAGCATTGTTTCACTCACTAACTCATCACCATACCTGATCTTCTTTTGCCACATTACCTGATTATCATTTCTGACTGTTTCTTCCTCTAATGCTACGTAAACTTTGTACTCCACATTGTCATCGATTGGGGAATCACTCTGGCCCTGAATGTCTATATTGGCCAGGTCACTGGTAACAGGTGAATTGCCGAGACAATGGCGTGCAGGGGGGGAGGGGGAGGTTATGCGGTGTAAGGCATTGTCCCTGCTTGGTATCTTGTAGAGGAATAGATGAAGGTGTCCCGTGTATACGTACGAAAAATCACATGTGAAAATTGAAGATTGTGCAAATTAGGGACTGGCAAAATGTTGCAACATACCCATATGTCGACGGGACGCGGCGGGTTAATGGGTTGTAATGGAGTACCAGAAGAAAATGATAATGGGAAGCAACTGAAGGATATGTGTCAGGAGAGGAGGTTGTGCATTTGTAACTTGTATTTCAGACAAAAAGATGCACATATTTATATACATGATGCAGAGGGAACAGGGGTCGTGTTGAAAGAAGCCTGATTGATTACGTGCTTGTAGAGAGGTTGATGCCGGGAATGGTTGCTGATACGAGGGCCATGAGAGGACGATGTGGAGGTCTGTCAGATCATATGACTGTGGTATGCAAGATCAAGCTGAGAGGAGTGAAGTGGATCAGGAGAGAGAGGAAATGTCAGGGAGAAAGACTGAAAGCTGAGAAGCTGAGGATAAAAGAAATGGCAGATGACTACAGGACCAAAGTAAGGAAGGAGATAGAATCAATGAATTGGAATTAAATGAATCTAGACAGCCTCTGGATTTCATAAAGGGACTGCTTACTTAGAAATGCTAAAGCAGTGTATAGTGTGGCAAGAGTAACAACAAAAAAGAAAGGTACGGCATGGTGGGATGATAAGGATAAGAGAGCAACGGAGGAAAAGAGTGAGAAGTGGCTAAAGTGGTTATAGAACAGAGGTTCAGTTGAAATAAGAACTGAACATATTGAGAGCAAAAAAGCACGTAAAAGGCTAGTGAAGAGGAAAACGAAGGAGGTAAATGATGATCTAGGAAGAAAAATGAATGCAAACTTCTTTGAAAATAGTAAGTTGTTCTGGAGAGGAGTGCAGAAATGTAGACATGAAAGCAGTAAGAAATGAGATAGTGTGAAGGATGTAGGTGGTAGATTATTAACTCATGGGGATGAAGTAAGGACCAGATGGAAAGAATATTTTGAAAGCCTGATGAATGGAAATAGAGGGAGAAGAGTGGCTGTAAACATGATTGGGGTTGGGGGTGTGCAGAGAAGGAATGCAGTGCCAAGAAACGTGACACTCGCACAGTAGAAGTGCTGTGAAGCGGCTGAAAAATGGGAAGGCAGCTGGGGTTGATAAGGTGTATGCAGAGATGATTAAGTGCAGTGGAGAGAGCGGAATGCATTACTTGTTGGAGATTTGTAAGAAGGCATGGATGAGTGAAACTGTGCCAGCAGAGTGGTAAAAGGCTGTGATTTTATCCTTGTACAAAAATAAAGGTGAACAAAGTGAGTTCAAGAATTATTGAGGCATAAGTTTATTGAATATGGTAGGGAAGGTATATGGAAGAATTATTATAGAGAAAGTAAGAGGAATATCAGAAGGCCTAGGGAGTGGTGAACAGGGTAGCTTTAGGAGTGACAAAGGATGTGTGGATCAAATATTTGCTGTGAGACAGATAGCAGAGAAGGCTTGTGAGAAGGATCATAAGGTGTTTATGGCATTCATGGATCTGGAAAAAGCATACGAGAAAGTTGACAGAGAAGGACTGTGGAAAGTTTTGCGCATGTACGGTGTAGGTGGTAAGCTGCTAGGTGTCGTCAAGAATTTTTATGATGACAGTGAAGCATGTGTAAGGGTTAACTGGCATCTAAGTGAATGGTTCACGATCGGTGTGGGTACGCAACAATTATGTGTGATGTCCCCATGGCTGTTCATTATATATATGGACAGGATGATGAGAGAAGTAAAAACACGGGTAATCGAGAGGGGGATGGCATTGGTAATGAATGGTGATGAATGGAAAATCTCAAATTTGTTGAGTACTGATGATGCAGTACTTCTTGCAAATACCGGACAAGAAGTTGGTAGGCTAGTGCAGAGTTTTGCTGATGTCTGTGAGCATGCCTTGAGTGTGAGTGCTTTGAGAGTAAATGTAGAAGAGTAAAGTGATGGTTATTGAGAGAGAGGTGACTCCCAGTGCGATTTTTTTTTTTTTTTTTAATAAATAACAGAACGGAGGAAGGAAAAACAAATGAGTAAAAAAAAAAAAAAAAATCCATGCACCAGATTACTGGCATCCTCCGTTCATAAAATATCTGTAATAGTTAGACTTGAACAGCTGTGGGTTGAAATTTGGAGGGAAACAACTCTGGGGAAGCGAGTTCCAGAGAGAGGCAGTTCAGGGAATGAAAGAATTCTGATAGGCAGAAGTTCTGCAATATGGCTGAGTGACATTCCAGTCACGAGAGCTACCAGATGCCCGTGTAGAACGAGGGAAGGCATGGAGAGGTGGCACCATGGACGCAACTTCGTTTGAGCATTTGCCAAAAAAATATCTGTAAAATAATGCAAGGGAGGCAACATTTCTTCTTACTTGCAGGGGAGGTAGTTTATATGTAATGGTAGGGTTGTTAATGATTCTAAAAGCTTTGTTCTGAATTTTGTCTAGTTGTCTTAATGCAACCTCTCCACAACCATTCCACAAGGGTGAGCAATATTCAAGCTGAGAGTGCACATGACTCTTATAAATTATAGCTAACTGCTCATCGGCGAAGAAGTTACGGACTCTGTACAATAATCCAAGTTTCTTTGAGGTGGTTTTAGCAAGTGATCTGACATGAGAGGTCCAGCTGAAGGCACTGTTAAATGAGATGCCAAGAATTTCAATACTTTTGGAGATGGGAATATTAGTAGCGCTGAAGGTAATGTAAGAATCAGGCAATATATGTCTATTACTAAACTCTATATATTTAGTTTTACTAGCATTAAAAGAGACAAGGTTGTTTTGTCCCCATTTACTGATCGTAGATATATCTTGATTTATGGAGATGGCTGTACTGAGTTGAGAGGTAGAGATATTAGACTTTGTAAATGGGTGTCTGAATGTGAAAGAACTATGTAGTGTTGAGTCATCTGCATATGAGTGAATGGGATTGTGGGTGACAGATAAGAGATCATTAATATGAACCAGAAATAGGGTTGGCGCCAGAACTGATCCCTGCGGCAAGCTGGCGTTAATTGAGTGGAAATTGGAATATACATCATCTACTTTTACTCTTATTTTCCTGTCACTAAGATACGAAGAAATCAAAGGAACAAAAGACGTTAATCCATAGCAGGGGAGTTTGGATAGCAGGGAACGGTGCCATACTCTGTCGAAAGCTTTAGAGATATCATGAGCTACTGCATGAGTTTCTTCAAAAAGATCAACTGATTGATGGATGGTATGAGTTAAGAGATTGAGTATGTCAATGGTGGATCTTTCGTGGCGAAAACCATATTGTCTATCACTAATTAAGTTGTTGGATTCAAGATGTTTAACAATGTGCTTATTAATTAAAGTTTCAAATACCTTACCAAGAGAAGATGTGACAGCTATTGGTCTGTAATCGGAGGGGTCAGACGAAGTTCCTTTCTTCAGAATTGGGTGGATATTGGCTTCTTTCCATAAATTTGAGAATAAAGAAGTACGTATGCATAGTATGAATAATTTAGCTAGGACAGAGGCAAGTTCAGGGGAACACTTTTCCAAAACAATTGGCGGAATTCCATCAGGGCCTGGAGCTTTGTTAGTAGGTAAATTGTCTAGGATGGATTTTACGTATCTTGTCTGTATTTTAAGTGAGGCAATTTCGGGAGAACCAAGTTCCAGTACTGGGACATTCCGTCTGGTATCATCTATGGTAGAGTTTCTGGTAAAGGTACTGGCAAAGATATCTGCTTTCCTACGTGGGTCATTTGTAATGTTGCCGTCTGAAGATTTTAGTGGGGGAATGGAAGATGACTTGTTAAAGTTATTATTGAAAGAATTAAGAGTTGACTAGAATATTATGTTGTCATTAGGGTTGTTAAGTAGTTTTGATGCTTGCTTTTGAAGAAAATTTAATTTAGATAGATTTAATACCGCTTTTGCATGATTTCTAGCAATTTTAAATTGGGAAAGTGATTCAGATGTTTTTTATTTTAAGTAAGAGTTATATGCTAATGACGTTTGGGCTGTTGCTCTGGCACAGTTGCCATCAAACAATTTTGGAGAGTTCGATCTTTTAGTGAACTGTTGACTTGGTATGAATAAATCCATACCAGCTAGTATTAAGTCACAAATGTGGGACTGGGTAAAATTGGGATCACTAGAGAAGAAAGACTGCCATGGACTGTCAGCAAGATAATTTCCAAATCCATCCCAATCTGCCCTATCGAAGTGCCATCGGGTCACCCTGACAGGTTCAGAATGGGGAGGTGTGGGAGGGTTAACTAATGAGGCTTTGATGAGATTGTGGTCAGAGGATCCAAGTGGTGACAGTACCTCTATCATGTATTGATCTGGATTATTTGTCAAGAATAAATCCAAGAGATAGGCATTATGGCCAGGATCATCAGGTATTCTGGTTGGTTGCTTTACCAACTGGGTGAGATTAAACGATTCCGCAAATAGCTCGCACTCCAGACCAGCGTCGTCAGTCCGGGCAGAATGCAATAACCATTTAACATTATGTGAGGGAGTGATCGCCCTCTACCTACACAGATCAAAAGCCCTCGGGAGCAGGGGGGTGGTTGCTTTCTCAGGCAGAGGAACTCCTTGAGAGTGAAATGGCTGGGAAGCATGCCGGCACGTGACTGGCTACAGCATAGCTGGGTCTTTCGGGTGTGGGCAATCAGGCAAGTTAGCTGCCTACTGCGACTGCAACACAATGGCGAGGTGTTCAGGAAGTTAGCCAAAGAAACCTTGATGGACTCTGAAAGAACAATAATGGCCCCCAGTCCCATGCAGCCCTTAAATGGGCAGGGGGTGCTAAGAATCTCACGGTTGCCTCAATTACAATCTAATTCCTTTGTTAATGCAAAAAGTACAATTAAAATTGGTAACTGGAATGTGAGAACGCTAAATCATGACGGTAAAATCGATAAGTTAATGAAGGTTTTTCAAAATTACGGACTTGATATTTGTGCTCTGACAGAAACTAGATTAACTGGAGTCGATAAGTTGGATTTGGAGGATGGTATACGTTTATTGATATCTGGCCGACAGGATGGAATGCATTATCAGGGAGTAGGATTGTTGCTGGGTTGTAAGGCAAATAAGGCTTTATGTGAGTGGGATCCTATAGATGAGCGATTGTTATACGCATGGTTTAAATCAAATCATGGCAACATCAGTCTGTTTGTGTGTTATGCACCTACTAATGATGCACTCGATGAAAGGAAAGACACATTTTATGAAAAGTTGCAAGAAGGAGTAGGAAGGGTACCTAGACATGATGTTTTGATCTGCGCTGGAGACTTTAATGCAGTAATGGGCTGTTCAAATGAGGGATTTGAGGCATGTATGGGTAAGATGGGAGTTGGTAGTAGGATGAGTGAAAACGGAGTGAGGTTTGGAAGCTTCTGTCTAGCAGATGACTTAGTCATCGGGGCACACTCTTTCAGCATTGCAATATACACAAGACAACTTGGGTGTCGCCGTGTGGAAAATATAAAAATCAGATTGATCACATAGCTATCAGTAGGAGGCATAGAAGTTCTCTGCTAGATGCTCATGTTAAACGGGGAGCGGATATTGGTAGTGACCATCAACTCAGCATTGCAAAAATAAGGTTTAAAATTAAAATCAGAAGAAGGAAAAATCTGGTGTTGGTAGATACGGAAGGGAAGGAGAAGAAAAGGAGGAATTCAGATTAGAATGCAGAAATAGGTTTTTGGTGTTGGAAACGTTGGAAGAGGGGGAGAGAAGTGTAGATGAGATGTGGGAGGATGTGAACAAAGTTTTGCATGAGACTGCTGAATGTACGATTGGAAGGAGACATAGATTCAGGAGAAAGAAATGGATAGCAGAGGAAACGTGGGATATGATAAAAAAGAGAGGTGAGGCTAAAGTGAGGAGTGAGATGCAATGCGTTGATGAACGAGAGATTGAATTAGCAAAAGCTGCGTACTGGAGTTTGAATTCAGAAGTAAGAAGGTTAGCTAGGAGAGATAAAAGAAGATGTGTGGATGAAAAGGTTGCAGAGACTGAAATCTTAATAAACAAAAATGATGAACAGAGTCAAAGAATAGCATATGAATCGATTACAGAACTGAGTGGTAATGCAGATAAACGCAAGGAAATACCAGTTAGAGACAGGGAAGGAAATTTATTGACCAAAGATGGAGATATTAAAAATAGATGGAAAGAGCATTTTGAGACAGTTCTTAATAGAACAATACCACCAGAAGAGGATATACCGTCTGCTCAGGAAGATTTAAATATAGAAACAGGAGAGTTGAGGCTTGCAGAAGTGGAGAAAGCAGTAAAACAGTTAAAGAATAATAAGGCACCAGGGGAGGATGGTTTATTTCCGGAAATGTTTAAAGTGGAGGGGGATAGATTAATAATGATCTTGACCAAGCTATTCAATAAGATATGGGTGACGGGGTTACTACCATCAGTTTGGAAGAATGGTGTAATTGTTAAAGTTCCGAAGAAGGGAGACCTGAGTGAATGTGGTAATTGGTGGGGAATCTCTTTGTCACCGATAGCTTTGAAAGTTTTCAGTAGAGTGTTGTTAAATAGGTTGGAGCCGGTGGTTGAGGGTGTTCTGAGGGATGAACAGGCTGGTTTTAGAAAGGGACGTCGTTGCAATGATCAGATCTTTATAGTTAGGCATTTGATGCAGCAAGTTAATGAAATGAGAGTACCGTTAAGTCTTTGTTTTGTTGATTTTGAAAAGGCTTTTGATAGTGTTTCGAGAGACCATGGGGAAGATCATGAGACATTATGGAATACCAGAGGAGTTTGTGAGGGTCATTATGAACATGCATGAGGACACATTTTGTAAAGTGATGGTTGATGGTTGTCTGAGTGATTCGTTTGAAGTCAAGTCCGGAGTAATTGAAGGTGGTGTTCTATCGCCTTTATTATTTATATTGGTCATTGATTGCATTATGAAACGCGTTGGAACAGAAACCGGTGCAGGTATACTTTGGGGAGAGAACAGGAAACTTTTGGATATAGATTATGCAGATGATATAGTTTTGATTTGTGATGGGCCAGAAGAGATGCAGAGAGTGTTGGACTGTTTGGTGAGTGAAGGTCGCAAGGTGGGTTTGGTTATTAATTGTGGAAAAACTGAAATAATCAATATGAATATGGAAAATGCGCAGGAATGTGTAATTGGAGGTATGGTTGTAAAGCAAGTTGATAGGTTTAAATATTTAGGTACTTATTTAGCCAAGGATGGTTCTTTGAACTTTGAATTCGAGGAAAGGTTAAAGAAGGCTAATCAGGCAATGGGAATGCTTAAAAATATTTGGAATAATAAAAATTTTTCTGTGCATACAAAAATCAAACTTTATAAGGTAATGGTTAGGAGTATCTTAATTTATGGACACGAGTCTTGGTACAGCACAGTGACTATGGAAAATAAATTCTTGATGTTTGAAAACAAAGCACTTAGAAGAATAATAGGAGTTAAGTGGTGGGAAAGGATACGAAATAGTAGAATTAGAGAAATAACGGGAGTGCAGCCGGTCGATGAATATGTTAGGTTCTCACGATGGAAGTGGCTAGGACATGTGTATAGGAGACAGGGAATAGTACGAGGTACACCAGGGTGGGTGGCACTTGGTAGGAGAGGTAGAGAAAGGCCAAAAGAGACGTGGGTGAGGACAATGAGACGGGAAGCTGGAGATGACTGTTGGGGAGATCTTGAGGAGTTAGCACAAGATAGGATGTGGTGGTGTGAGTTCATCGAGGCCCTATGCATCCCCGAGGGTGCCACAGGAAATGATTGATTGATTGATTGTATGTTAAAATCACCCAAAATGGTAATTTCGGTGCCAAGGGCAAGGTTAAGGTTACTCATCTGAGTGGATATGGAATCAAATACACTGGGTTCCGAAGAAGCATTGGGGGAACGATAAACTACACAAATATATTTGGTAATGTTTTGACAATTTAGTTTATATAATGAGTATTCAAAACTGGATGAAGTGAAATTTAAATTAGTGTCAACTGCATATTGGGATTTGATATAAGAACAGGTGCCGCCATTGTTACGGAAGTTTGAAAGGAGATGGTAACCGGGAAAACAAAATGGAGATATATCGGTAGAGGGTAAGATTTGTGGTTCTGTGAGGAAAAGGGCCAAAGGGGATATGGACTAAAGGAAAAAATGAACTGAGTTTAAATTTGTGGTAAGACCGCGGATGTTGGTAAAGAATAAGGCCGCACTGTCACTTCTTCGCTGACGAGCATTCCCGGAAATAGCAACAGTCGCTGCCGGCACAGTCGCTTGATGACGACCGGGAGGACCCTGTGCCACCAGTCCTACCCTGCTGGTGGTGGCAATCCGAGGTACCACCTCATTTGATAGTAAGATTGCAGTGGCCATTACTAAAGACGTGAATAGAAGGTGTGATAGGTTATGTGCATGTAGTGTGCTGTAGACAGTTAAAGGTAGAGGTATTATGAGAGCATGCTGGCCTACTTTCTGTGTAAATGAATGCACTGAAAATGTTCAGCAAGGGAGATGGTCAGGATCAAGTCCTGAGGGCTGGTGAAACGGGAGCTCCAGCTCTCCCTATCACCAGCTTGCCATCAACCTCAGGAGTATTGCCCTGTTCGACTGGTGCTACAGTCTACTCCACAAATGGAGAGAGACTGCCACTGGTGAGAGTTCAAATACCTGGGTAGAGTGATAGAAAAGAGAGGAAAATGTGCACAAGAAGTGGAAAGTAGAGTGACACAAGGAAGAAAAGTAGTTGGTGCAATGAAGGCCTTTATAAGAAACAGAGGCTTGAGTGTTGCAGTTGCACAAGGCTTACATGAAGGAGTGTTAGTGCCAGTTTTAACATATGGATGTGAGACTATGGCGTGGCATGAAAATGAAAAGTCAAGAGTAAGAGCACCGGAAAAGGGACACTGAGGAATGTATGTGGAGTACAGAGGATGGATAGGATACGAAATAACGTGATTTGTGAAAGATGCGGAGTGAGGAAGTCTGTGGATACCAGAATCAAAGAGAGTGTACTGAGATGGTATGGTCATATGGAGAGAATGGATAACAATAGAATGGTGAAAAAGGTATATCTGCGCTACTTTGAAGAGAAAGGAGACGAAGTAGGGCAAGGAGAAGTTGGAGAGATATGGTGGATGAGTGTTTAAGGAAGAGAGATTTTAAAGTCAGTGAGGCCAGGTAACTGACAAGAGACCGAGCTGGCAGGATGAATGTTGTTAGAAGTGCATGACCAGAGATTTGACACCCTTTTTTAATATGGCAGCATCTGGATTGACTCTATTGCATACATTTGTGTGAAGCTACAGAACGTGGTGAATGTTTTTAGCGAACCTGATAGAGCCAGGATACCGGGGGCTTGAATGATGAGTGAATGGAAGCGTTGTCCATTGGACTGGGCAAATTTGGGCTGGCTGGACATTGCTACTCCTCATCCTGCCCTATGGTAGGAAAGGAGGTTCGAATGATGATGATGATGATGATGATATATATATATATATATATATATATATATATATATATATATATGCAAACTAACCACTGAAGGAGTACGTGGTATCCATATTTGCAGAGACTTCACTTCACCGTGAAGATATGTATGCAAACTAACCACTGAAGGAGTACGTGGTATCCATATTTGCAGAGACTTCACTTCACCGTGAAGTCTCTGCAAATATGTATACCACGTACTCCTTCAGTGGTTAGTTTGCATACATATCTTCACGGTGAAGTGAAGTCTCTGCATATATATATATATATATATATATATATATATATATATATATATGAGGTATGTTCAATAAGTAATGAGAAAATTTCAGGAGAGACACTATTTATTTTCATAAGGTTACAAAACTTTGTCCCCTTCAAAATAATGGCCTCTCGCATCTACACACTTCTGCAGACAACTCGCCCAATCCTGGAAGACCTCCTCCCAGTCCTTCTTCTGCAGTCCCTTCAGGTAATTTTCCGATGCCTCTTTCACCTCGTGTGTTGACTCCACCAGGACAATGCCCCATGCTACAGGTCAACGCTGGTGACCACCTGGATGGCCAACAGGGGAATGAAAGTGGTACAACACCCACCCTACAGCCCTGACCTGGCCCCTTGTGACTTCTTCCTGTTCCCACGCATGAAAGATAGCCTCAGGGGAATCTGATTCCCCTGAGGCTATCTTTCATGCGTGGGAACAGGAAGAAGTCACAAGGGGCCAGGTCAGGGCTGTAGGGTGGGTGTTGTACCACTTTCATTCCCCTGTTGGCCATCCAGGTGGTCACCAGCATTGACCTGTGGCATGGGGCATTGTCCTGGTGGAACCACCACTCTCCACTGCTCCACTGCTGCGGCCTGTTCTTCCTCATCTTCTCCCTGAACCTTTTCAGAACTTTAAGGTAATACTCGTTATTGACGGTTTGGCCCTCAGGAACCCATTCAAAGTGAATGAGCCACTGGGAATCAAAGAAAGGAATGACCATGGCCTTCTCTTGCGACCTGCTCATCTTTGCCTTCTTGGGCCTGGGGGAGGACATGTGCTTCCACTGGGCACTCTGACGTTTGCTCTCAGGGTCATAGATGAACACCCAACTCTCGTCGCAAGTCACTACCTAATTCAGGAAACTTGAATCAGCCTCTATCATATCGAGAATGTCAGTGCAACATTTCATACGAAACTGCCTCTGGTCGTCGGAGAGGATCTTTGGCACGAACTTGGCACAAACTTTGTGGAGCTTCAGATCTTCGGTCAGAACTGTCTCCACTTGCCAATACTAATACCAACAGCTTCAGATATCATCCTCACAGTAACTCGACGGTCTTGCATCACTAACCTTCGCACTTCATCAATGTTTTCCTCCTTACGTGCACTGTTAGGTGCTCCAGACCTGGGTTCATCCTCAACCTTTTCATTTCCTTCAGAAAATCGGTTAAACCATATGTAGAAACTTGCTTTGCTCATCAATTCATCCCCATAGGCCTCCTCCAACATTCCATAAACTTCTTTTTTGGTTTTCTTAAGTTTAACACAAAATTTGATGGCGTAACGTTGCTCCATGTCTCACTGCATCTTACAAAGTGTTGACAGATCGGCCAACCGGATCAAACTGGTTCCACCACGTACACCGCTGCGCTCAAACCTAGGCAGATAGGAAGGTGCCAGTTAGTCATTTTATAGACACTCTCTCTCTCTCTCTCTCTCTCTCTCTCTCTCTCTCTATACATAAATATATATATATATATATATATATATATATATATATATATATATATATATATATATATATATATATATACATAAATACATATATACATATATATATACATATCTATCTATCTATCTATGTATTGCCAGACCCCTCAATCCCGTTCGGGATGGCCACAAACAAATCACCTCCACGTCGCCCTGTCCCCCGCCATTTCACTGCCCCTCGCCCAACTCACACCCCCCTATCTCATATACTTCTCCACCCCATCCCTCCATCTCATCCTCGGCCTCCCCCTCCCTCTTCCCCTCTCCACCTCACTCACATACACTCTCTTCGTCAGTCTTTCACCCTCCACTCCTCTCCACATGGCCAAATCACCTCAGTGTATTCCTCCTAACGCTTCTTATCACATCCACATCCACACCACAATGCTCCTTTATATTCTCATTTGTCAGCCTGTCTCTCCATGTGACTCCACAGGCTTCTCTTAAATAACTCATTTCCACTGCTCTCACTCTTGACTTGTGTTCTTCCAGCAACGTCCAAACTTCACTTCCATACGTTAGAGTTGGTATCACAATACTGTCATGTAGCAACTTTTTCACTTCCATGCTCACTTCCCTGCTTCTTATCACTGCTTTTAAAGAACCAGCAACCTTTCTTCCCTGCTGTACCCTTTCAAGCACTTCACCCTCCAAACCTCCATCCTTACTCATCACATTACCCAAGTACTAAAACGTACTCACATTTTCCAATTCCTCACCATCCAACCTCGATGTACATTCACTGACTTCACCTCTCTCAAAGACCATCACTTTACTCTTCCCTACATTCACCGTTAGATTCCGTTTCTTACACACTCTCCCAAACTCATCCACCAAGCCTTGCAGCTCTCCTTCGTCTTCACTCAGCAACACAGTATCATCTGCAAACAACAGTACAGGGAGTTTCCAAACACTACCCTCTCTCACCAGGGCCACTCCAACATCCACTACCCTACCTTGTACCTCTTTTATTACCTTATCCATGAACAGATTGAACAACCATGGAGACATGACACATCCCTGTTTCAACCCAACCTTCAAAGAGAAAAATTCACTCAGTTCACAATCCACACGCACTGCAGCCTTAGCACCATCATACATACTCTTCACAGCATTCAACAACTTCCCATCTACTCCATATATTCTTAATACTTTCCACAATCCATGTCTATCCACCCTGTCATATGCTTTCTCCAAATCCATGAAAGCCGCATACAACTTCTTTCCCTTCTCTAGAAACTTTTCCACTAAAGATCTAAGAATGAATATCTGATCTACACAACCTCTTCCCTTCCTAAAGCCTCCCTGTTCTTCTCCAACTAATTCCTCTGTTCTTTCTCTAACTCTGTCAATAAGTATCCTACCATACACTTTCCTATTATCTAAGAAGACAGATGCTCCTGTGACTACCACACACTTTTTTTTCCCCTTTTCCTTTGTGCAAGGGAATAATTATAACTGACTTCCAATCCTCCGGGACACTACCTTCCTCCCAGGCCAAGCTGCACATTTTCCACATCCATTCTACTAATGTCTCTCCCCCATACTTTAGCATTTCACCACACACTCCATCAATTCCTGGGGCTTTCCCCAATTTAACTTTCTTCATTGCTTCCACAACTTCTATCCTACTGATTTCTTCCTGTCTTCTCACCTCCCTCCTCCTCCCAGCCATTCTCCAGCCCCTTATACTCGCATTACTTCCATCTTCTATGTTCAACAATTCCTTAAAGTGTTCTCTCCATCTGCTCACTTTTTCTCCCTTCTCCACTAGTAATCTACCATTTTTATGTTTCACTCCCCTGCTAACTTCATTTCCACCCTGTTTTACTCTCTTCACATCTTTCCAGAACATTTTCTTACAGTCCCTCCACTTTACACTCAAGTTCCTTCGAAATTCCTCATCCACTCTCTTCTTACTCTCTCTTACTAATCTTTTACCTCTCTCTTTCTTTCTACATATAACTCTCTCTTCCACCTCTCAACTTCTTCCACGCCCCTATTTCTCATCCATTCATTGTATGCTTTCTTCTTTTGTGCCACAGCCGTTTTCACCTCTTCATTCCACCACGCTGTTCCTTGCACACCCCTCCGTCTTCTCTTCATCCCACACACTACATCACATGCTGCACATATTTCTTCTGTAAATATCCTGCACACACCTTCCACGTCCCCCATCTGCTTCAATTCACATTTGCCAAATCGTTCCTCCACTTCTCTCTTATACTCTTCCTTTTTCTCATCCTCTTGTAACCTTTCCACTCTCCTTATAAATACGCCTTCTTCCCGTCCCTCCCTTCTTCTATTTCTCCATCCTAATTGGACCTTGATTCTGGCCATCACCAAGTAGAGGTCAGAAAGTCCACTCCCTCAACCTCTATAAGCTCTTGCATCCATTACACATTTTCACATTCTTTCATCCACCCTCACATAATCAATCATTGCCTTCCTTTCATTCAGTTCACCACCCACCCTTCTCATCACTTGCCATGTATACCTCTGGATCATCTTGTGCCTGAAGAGGGTATTGGCTATCGCCAAGCCCCTCCCAGCACAAATGTCCACTAACGCACTGCCATTCTCATCTATCTCAGCAAGCACACCCCACTCACCAACTATTCCATCCACCTTCACATTCCCTACTTTACCATTCATATCACCAATCAAAAACACTCTTGCATTCCTTCCAAACTTTTCCATGCACACTTCCACATTTGTCCAGAACTCTTCTCTCACTCTGCTTGCACGGTCTTGCGTTGGTGCATACACACACACAATCGCCCACATTTGTATTCCAACTTTCAATCTTACCCACACAATCCTTGACCCAACTGATCCATACTCTCTTATGCTCTTCTTCCATCTTTTACTCACAACTATACATACTCCTTCTTTTGCCCTCTCATTCTCACCTACTCCTGCACATATACCCCATCCATACTCTCATTTTCTCACAATCTCACCTCTCCATTTCGTTTCAGTTATTCCGCATACATCAACTTTCGCACCCTCAAGCACCTGGACAATCTCTCCCTCTTTCACCTCATCATTCACTCCCCTTACATTCCAAGTTCTGATAACCATGTCCTTTGTCCGGTCCTTGGTCGTCATCTTTTGGTCAGTCCTTGTCTGAGGCTTATTGTTTGTCTTTTTAGTTGTTCTCCGGGGAGGGGCACTAACCCTCCGCCAACCCTTTTAGTCACGTTTTACGACAAGCAGGGATACTGTGGGAGTATTCTTGAAACCCCCCCCTACCCCCAGGTGGGTATATATATATATATATATATATATATATATATATATATATATATATATATCATCATCATCATCAGCCGTTCGAGTATGCACTGCAGGACCGGCCTATCCCGACCGAAGTCGGGACGATACAGCCAATGTATCTCTACCAAGTGGCTTAGGCTGTCTAGTAGAGATTGAATGTAGGGTGAGAAGTGCTTGTAAGTGTAATTGTAGTGTTGTAGTGGCTTTGGATGTGTGTGTAGTCTGTGAACCAAGTGTAATCGGCCTGCGCAAGCCGACTGGGTGCAAGCATAATTGATAATAAGCGACACTGGTTCAACCACAGCATCCCTTGTGTCCGCCAATGTAGTACGTGGCTGGGTGAACACTCCCAAAGTTTATTACCCCGGCGGGGCGCGAACCCTGGGTCACCCGTGTACAAAACGCACACCCTACCACTGTACCACAGAGGCTCATATATATATATATATATATATATATATATATATATATATATATATATATATATATGTATATACATGCTTTAACGTCCTGTATTTCAAAAGTTTTCGAGTCAATTCTTAATAGAAAAATTTTAAGGCATCTTTCCTATCACAACCTTCTTTCCGATCGTCAGTATGGGTTCCGTCAGGGACGCTCCACTGGCGATCTTCTCACCTACTTTTCAGACTCCTGGTCATCCTCCTTTCGGGACTTTGGCGAAAGCTTTGCCATTGCACTTGACATCTCAAAGGCTGTCGATCGAGTCTGGCATAAATCTTTAATTTCCAAACTGCCCTCCTATGGTTTCTATCCTTCTATCTGTGCCTTCATCGCTAGCTTCCTTTCTGGTCGTTCTATAGCCGCTGTTGTAGACGGCCATCATTCTTCTCCTAGATCTATCAACAGTGGTGTTCGTCAGGGCTCTGTCCTATCACCAACTCTCTTCCTTTTATTCATCAATGATCTTCTATGCTGTACATCTAACCCTATCCACTCATATGCTGATGACTCCACCCTTCACCTTTCCATTCGGTTCCCACAACGCCCATCTCAACAGTTACTTCAAGAAACAAGGGATGAGGCTATGGCACACCTAATGTCTGACTTGGCTCGTATCCCTGACTGGGGTAAAAATAATATGGTTGTCTTTAATGCATCTAAGACTCAGTTCTTACACCTATCAGCCCGACAAAATCTTCCACACGTATACCCATTAATGTTTAATAATATTCAGCTTAATCCTGCATCATCCTTGAACATGCTTGGGGTTTCATTTACTCGGGACTTATCTTGGAAAGATCATATTACATCTCTTGTAAAATCTGCTTCCAAGAGATTGGGTGTGCTAAGCCGACTCCACTCTTTCTTTACCCCTGCACAATTGTTCACTCTATGCAGGGGTTTTATCCGCCCCTGTGTGGAGTACAACTCTCATGTGTGGGGAGGCTCCCCACATACAGCTCTTCTCAATAGGGTGGAGTCAAATGCTTTTCGTCTCATTAACTCTCCTCCTCTTACTAACTCCCTTCAACCTCTGTCTCTTCGCCGCACTGTTGCATCTTTATCTCTTTTCTATCGCTACTTTAATGGTCACTGCTCCTCTGAACTGTCTGCTTGCATTCCTCCACCTCTACGACGGGCGCGTAGCACCCGTCTGGCAGCAAACTCTCATCCCTTTTCGGTCCAACTCTCTAATGCAAGAGTTAACCGTTACTCCCAGTCTTTCATTTATGCAACAGGTCAGCTCTGGAACTGTCTCCCTCTATCTGTATTTCCTGCTGCCTATGATCTCCAGTCTTTCAAATGCAGTGTGTCCAGGCATCTCAAAATGATCGGACCTTGAATTTGGCTCTCTATTGTATTTTGTTTTTCTCTTGGAGGGAACTGTTACTGCGGGCTCATGACCTTTGGTTCCTTCTTCCTCGCATAAAAAAAAAAACACAGGAGAAATGAAAGGAGCGGCAGTGAGTACTTTCGTATATTACATCTTCAGACAGAGTGAAACAGAAACGTAAAGGGTAGAGGTCTTTTATGCACACCCGCAGCAGGTAGTCGCACACAGAACAATCGATGACCTGAATTTTTACCTGCAGCTTAACTTATGGTCACCTGCAGCAGGGAGTGGAACACAACTAAGGATGAACTGAATCTAAAAATGCATGTGATAAAGGAGAAAGGATTAGGAGGGGAGGAAAGGGGAGTGGGAGGGAGGGGGAAGGGTAAGGGGAGGAGGAGCTAAGAAACGATTCCTTGAAGGAAAAACTAATAAGTCAGACCGCTAGAACATTCAAAGAACCCTTGTCCTCCCCTTCCATGAAAATTTTCTTGATGTTGTTCACATACTGAGGAAACTCATTGTACAAGTAATATTCAAATATGAGAACACCATCAAAAAAACCCTCATCAAGAACAGCCCTTTCAGTAATTCAGGCGTTCTTTACAAAATCCCGTGTAAAAGCTGTAACAAATTTTACATAAGACAATCTGGAAAAGATTTGGAAACTCGAATCTCACAACATAAATACAGCATAAGGACAGCCCAACAGAGTAGTGGTTTATTTCAGCACAAAGCATCCAGTGATCACCATATTGACTGGACAGGCTCCAAGATTCTAGCAAGATCAAAAAGCTTAGATGAAAGAAATGTAATAGAATCTTGTCTAATTTCTGGCACATATGAAATGAATGTAAACATGAGCTATGGTCATTTTAAGTGTGATAAAGTGTTAATTGAATTAATTTTAAAGCAGTATCCCCCAGACTAACATGTGATTGTTCCCTGTCATCTCCTTGTGGTGTAGTCACACCTGTGTGGGACACACCAAGCATTAATCCTCTAGGTCTTAAGTTAAGCAGCAGTATTTATCCCCTCCTCGCTCCTCCCTCTCCCCTTCCCCCTTCCCCTCCTCCCCTCCCCCTTCCCCCTCCCTCCCACTCCCCTTTCCTCCCCTGTTAATCCCTTCTCCTTTGTCACATGCATTTTTAGATTCAGGTCATCCTTTGTTGTGTTCCACTCCCTGCTGCAGGTGACCATAAGTTAAGCTGCAGGTAAAAACCCAGGTCATCCACTGTTCTGTGTGCCACTACCTGCTGCGGGTGTGCATAAAAGACCTCTACTTTTTACGTTTCTGTCTCACTCTGTCTGAAGATGTATTATACGAAAGTACTCACTGTCGCTCCTCTCATTTCTCCTGTGGTTAGTTTGCATACATATCTTCACGGTGAAGTGAAGTCTCTGCATATATATATATATATATATATATATATATATGTGTGTGTGTGTGTGTGTGTGTGTGTGTACACACAACAAAAAAACTATCGATACACCTTCTGCGCTATATAAAATGACACACGAATGAAGGTTTTTGATAACAGCCCCCTCCATTGGTATCCCTGCGTGTGTTTGTTGCATATTTATTATAAGCTATATCCATTGCTTCTCCCATGCATATTTCTACCTCGTCCTATTTGGCAACTCACCCACTGTCAGGCTTACCAACCCTAGCGAGACAGCCAGGTTGTTCAGTATGAAACACATCGGACCCCCCTGTAACGATAGTTTTTTTGCTGTGTGTACATATATATACACATATGTGTGTGTATATATATATATATATATATATATGGAACCTCTGTTGTACAGTGGTAAAGTGTACATTTTCATTCACCGAAGAACGAGGGTTCGCTCCCCGCCAGGGTAATAAACTTTGGGAGCGTTCTTGTGGCCATGTACTGAATTGGCAGACACAAGGGGTGCTGAGGTTGAACCAGTGTCGCATACTATAAAGTATGCTTGCACCCAGTCGGCTTGCGCTGGCCGATTACACTTGGTTCATAGACTACACACACATCCAAAGCCACTCCAATACTACGATTACACTTATAAGCACTTCTCACCCTACGTACTATCTCGACCAGACAGCCTAAGCCACTTGGTAAAGATACATTGGCTGTATCGTCCCCCATTTTACTCGGGATAGGCCAGTCCTCCAGTGGGCACTCAAAATGGCTGATGAGATGAGATGATATATATATATATATATATATATGTACTGTAGTAATCCCTGTAATATCCAGATGCCCAATTCCCGAACACCTCAATGTCTGGACATTTTGGATCCAGGCCATCGGAACCCCCAAATGGCCAAAACCTTAATAAAAGCAAAAAAAATCTGACATTTTTTCAACCGTACTTTGACCTTGGTGCGTGGCGTCAAACAGCTGTGTTTTTGCACGTAGTAGAGCGGCCCCCTGCTTCCTTCTCCCCTCCCCAATTCCCTCCAAACTACCATTATGACTATACACTCGTCACAAAGGCTGCCACACTTCCTCGTTTTTGTGAATAAACAGTAAATAAACTACAATACTTCGTCACTAGACCACATGGGAATTTACAGTGTTGTGCAGTGTTAAGAAATTAGAAGTCAGAGTGCAAAGGATTTAGTGCATAGTGCAAATTGACGTGCTGTCATTGGTATGGTGCAAGTAAGAACAGAATGTGCAGCGTTAAACAGTTATACTATAATTCACAGTTCAAAGGATTTAGTGCAGCACAATACTGGATTACCGTACGTGGTTGAAGAGCTTTTTCACCACTGCCAGAGCCTTAGGGGAGGCGGGTTAATCTTCGTAACGGCCAAGGACGTGTTGTAAGCACCCTGTACACTGCTAAATGTTTTCCATACCCATTCTAATTCCTATTCTCTGGTTCCTTTTCATTTATTTCATGCTTCCTGTCCCTTATTTGTGTGGCTAGGGTCTTAAATAGGTGCTATGCATGTCGGGTAGGGAGTTATGTAGGTGGTTTTCTGGGTTAGGGGTTAGGGTCCATAAATACCTGTCCAGGAGGCATTTTCCCAGTGCCTGGACAAACCCAACTTCTGGACATGCTTTTGGCTCTGTTACATCGTTTTTTGAAGGGATTGCTGTATATATATATATCTATTTATCCATGTCTATATCTATCTATCTATCTACATGTAAAATTGCTATCCTCCTCTCTTCCTATTTCATCCATCTTTCCTGTTACTTTTTGTTACTCCTCTTGCCTTTGCATGTGGCTTTACATTGAGTGACAAGCCATATGGTTTCCTGTAAGCCAGAAAACCATTTAAAACGCTGGATGGTAACCGAATAACTAACCCTAAGTTTTCCCTACGTGTCAACAAGTGGGTAGGAGGAGGGTTAGTCCCCCCCCCCTACCTGTAAAACAGCTAATAAAGTCATATGGCTACCTCTTACAGGATTATGGCGTCTAGTTATAGTGTGTGTGTGTGTGTGTGTGTGTGTGTGATCATTATTTTACCACTTTTTTCTACATGCAGGTGCGGTGAGGAAAGGTAAAGAAACCCAGGAAAAGGAAAAAAAAATGATAGTTGCCTTATTCGTTACTGAAGACCCAGAATCCTAGCTCCACCAGATAGACCCATTTCTCCATACATGGTTTCAAATTAACCAATCCAGCAGAGAAAATTCTATGTTAATTAGGCATTCCAAACCTTAGACAAACACCGCTCCATACAAAATTCATCCAGTGATTTCGATCCCTTGTTAATTCCCTCCCCTCACCAGCTTATACCTCTCCTTCTCTCACATTCATTCGCCATATCTATCCAGCTTCTTCTTAGCCTTCTATATTTTTCCCATCTTCATTCTTGCTCAGCAATACCATTGTACCCGTTCTGTTTATAAATATTCTTTCTACATGACCGACCATCTAAACACGCTCTCTTTGTATCTGGATTTCACAGGCATCCTTACTCTAGACATTTCACCAGTCGTATTATTCCTAATCCTAATCACTATTTGCACTCCACACACATTCCTCAACAGCCCAATCTCCACAGTATTTAATCTTGACTCCTCATTTTCATGCCAAACCATAGCCTTCGTGCAAGCCTCTCACAGTCTCCAGACTCAGACCTCTGCTGGTCAACAGGGCTTCCATAGCACCATCCATTTTCCTTCTCTGCGCCTCTCTGGTTTCCACTTGTTTTGAAAATCTGCCTCTATTTTCTGTCGCTATACCGAGGTACTTATACTCTCACCAGTTCAGGTTTTTCTCCATTCACTGTAACATCACACTGGGAGAACCATTCTCTCTCAACACACATCACTTTACTCATATCTACATATACTTTCAGGGGAAGACGCTCACAGAGATCTACAAAACTCTGCACCAGTCTATTAAGCTCTTGTTGTTACTAAGATGCAGCATTGCATCATCTGTAAACATCGAATTTGATATTCTTCATTCTTCACCAATTATACCAACACCATCTCTCTCTCTCTCTCTCTCTCTCTCTCTCTCTCTCTCTCTCTCTCTCTCTCTCTCTCTCTCTCTCTCTCTCTCTCTCTCTCTCTCTCTCTCTCTCTCCATGACTTGAGTTTTTATTTCGCTCGTGACCACATCTATTAATATACTGAACAGGCATGGTAACATCACAGTTTCTTGATCACACCAACACTGAGTTTAAATATTTATTATATACCCATCCACGCTTATATGTGTTTTGCAACCATCAGAAAAACAGTTAACGACATTAAACAGCTTACTATCTTCACCATACATACGAAAACCTTCAATTATCCCTTTCTGTTTACCTAGTTGTATGTTTTCCAGATCTATAAATGTCAAAATACTTAAAAGTCCTTCTCACATGTTTGCCCCACTATCTCACTGGAAATATTTAATCCACACATCCACTGCCACTACTAAAACCATCCTGTTCGTCACTCACCAGGTCTTATGTCCTTTAATTACTCTGTGGCAAAGGAACAGGTATTGCAGGCTCATGGCCTTTGGTTCCTTCTTCCTAGCATAAGTATACAGTATATATATATATATATATATATATATATATATATATATATATATATATATATATATATATATATATATATATATATATGGTAGGTGGGGGCAGCCATCATCCACTAACTCAATGTAGAGGTGCCATATGATCTCTACACTGAGTGACAAGCCAAATGGTTTCCTGTACCCAAGAAACCATTTACTACGCTGGGTGGTAACCATATAACCGGGGTTTCTGGCATGGTTAAGTGTCCCCCAGATTCCCCTATTCAAAATCACTTAATCATGGCGGTCGTTTCAGAGAGCCTCAGAGGGCCCAATACATGCCCAGGGCTCCAACCAACTGGGCAGACTCGTGTGGCCATGTGGACTGTGAGAGGTGTGAATGAGGAGAGCAAGAGGGTGGAAGTGGTGAACGTGTTTAAGAGTGTGAGATATGCTGTGATGGCATTGTGTGAAACGAAGATGAAAGGGTGCGAAGTGGAGGAGTGGGAGGGTGTGAAATGTGTAAGATCGGGAATGAATGAGTGAGGAAGATGCAAGGAAGGAGTAGCCTTGTTGATGAATGAGGTGTGGCAGAGTGGAATGAGAGACTACAAATGTGTCAGCTCGAGGTGTATGCATGTCAAGTTCAAGTTTGAAAAGGTGAAAGTGGCAGTGATTGTAGCGTATGCACCGTGTGAGGACAGGAGTGAGAGAGAGAAAGACAGGTTTTGGGATGAGCTGGGTGAAGTAGTGGGAGAAATGCCCAGGAGCTATAAAGTGATTGTGATGGGGGATATGAATGGAAGAGTAGGCACTGGTCCTGAGGATGACATAATGGGTTGCTATGGAGTACCAGGAGAAAATGATAATGGGAAGAGACTAAAGGATATGTGTCAGGAGAGGAGGTTGTACATTTGTAACTCGTATTTCAAACACAGAGATGCACATAAATATACATGGTATAGAGGGAACGGGGATCGTGTTGAAAGAAGCCTGATTGATTACGTGCTCGTAGAGAGGTCGATGATGGGAATGGTTGCTGATACGAGGGCTGTGAGAGGACGACGTGGAGGTCTGTCAGATCATATGATTGTGGTATGCAAGATCAAGCTGAGAGGAGTGAGGTGGATCAGGAGAGAGAGAAGCAGTCAGGTAGAAAGACTGAAAGTTGAGAAGCTGAAAATCAAAGAAATGGCAGATGAATACAGGATCAAAGTAGAGGACGAGTTAGAATTATTGAACTGGAATGAAATGGATCTGGACAGATTGTGAAATGCATATAGGGATTGCTTAGTTAGGAATGCTAAAGTGGTGTGTGGTGTGGCAAGAGTAACAACAAAGAAGAAAGATACGGCATGGTGGAATGAGGAGGTAAAGAGAGTGGTGGAGGAAAAGAGGAAGAAGTGGCTAAAGTGGTTACAGGATTGGGGTTCAGTTGAAATAAGAACTGAATATGTTGAGAGCAAGAAGCACATAAAGAGACTAGTGAAGAGGAATAAGGAGGTAAATGAGGATCTAGGAAGAAAAATGAATGCGAACTACTCTGAAAATAGAAAGTTATTCTGGAAAGAAGTGAGGAAATCTAGAAGAGAAAGTGGAAAGAAATGGGATGGTGTGAAGGATGCAGGTGGTAGATTATTAACCCATGGAGATGAAGTAAGGACCAGATGGAAAGAATATTTTGAAAGTCTGATGAATGGGGATAGAGAGGGCAGAGCAGCTGTAAACATGATTGGTTCTGGGGTTGAGCAGAGAAGGAATGCAGTGCCAGGAGACGTGACACTCGCACAGGTGAAGAGTGCTGTGAAGTGGCTGAAAAATGGGAAAGCAGCTGGGGTTGATGAGGTGTATGCAGAGATGATTAAGTGCAGTGGAGAGAATGGAATGAAGTGCTTGTTCGAGATATGTAAGAAGGCATGGATGAGTGAAACTGTGCCCGCAGAGTGGAAAAAGGCTGTGATTGTACCCCAGTACAAAAATAAAGGTGAACGAAGTGAGTGCAAGAATTATCGTGGCATAAGTTTACTGAGTGTGGTAGGGAAGGTATATGGAAGAATTATTATAGAGAAGTAAGAGAGATATCAGAAGTCCTAGTGAGTGATGAACAGGGTGGCTTTAGGAGTGGCAGAGGATGTGTGAACCAAATATTTGCAGGGAGACAGTTAGTAGAGAAGGCTTGTGAGAAGGACCATAAGGTGTTTATTGCATTCAAAGATCTGGAAAAAGCATGTGACAAAGTGGACAGAGAAGGATTGTGAAAAGTTTTGCGCATGTACGGTGTAGAGGGTAAGCTGCTAGGTGCCGTCATGAGTTTTTATGATGGTAGTGAAGCATGTGTCAGGGTTAATGGGCATCTCAGTGAATGGTTCACAATCAGTGTGGACGTGCGACAAGGTTGTGTGATGTCCCCAAGGTTGTTCAATGTATATATGGATGGGGTGATGAGAGATGTGAAAACACGAGTAATGGAGAGAGGGATGGCATTGGTAATGAATGGTGATGGATGGAGTATCTCTAAGTTGTTGTATACTGATGATGCAGTACTGCTTGCAAGTACCGGACAAGAACTTGGTAGGGTAGTGCAGAGTTTTGCTGATGTCTGTAAGCTTCATTCCTTGAGAGTAAATGTAGAAATGAGTAAAGTGATGGTTATTGAGAGAGAAGGTGACTCCCAGTGTAATGTAACAGTGAATGGAGAGAGACTGGAAATTGGTGAGAGAGTTCAAATACCTGGGTACAGTGAGAGAAAAGAGAGGAAAATGTGCAAAAGAAGTTGAAAGTAGAATGACACAAGGAAGAAAAGTAGCTGGTGCAATGAAGGCCTTGATAAGAAACAGGCTTGAGTGTTGCAGCTGCACGAGGCTTACATGAAGGAGTGTTAGTACCAACTTTAACATATGGATGTGAGACTATGGTGTGGCATGAAAATGAAAAGTCAAGAATGAGAGCAGTGGAGATGGGACTGCTGAGGAATGTATGTGGAGTACAGAGGGTGGATAGGATACAAAATAATGTGATTCGTGAAAGATGCGGAGTGAGGAAGTCGATGGACACCAGAATTGAAGAGAGTGTACTGAGATGGTATGGTCATGTGGAGAGAAAGGATAACATTAGAGTGGTGAAAAAGGTATATATTCGAAGGAGGGAGGAGGCGAAGCAGGCCAAGGAGAAGGTGGAGAGATATGGTGGATGAATGTGTGAGGAAGAGAGGTTTGGAAGTCGGTGAGGCTAGGGAACTGACAGGAAATCGAGCTGGCTGGATGAATTTTGTGAGGAGAAGTGCATGATCAGGGATTTTTGGAACCCCTTTTTAACGTGGCAGCGTCTGCATTGACTCTGTCGGATACGATTATGTGAAGCTACAGAACGTGGTGAATGTTTTTGGCGTATCCGATAGAGCCAGGATTCCGGAGGCTTGAATGATGATTGAATGGAAGTGTGGCCCATTGGATTGGGCCATTTTGGGCTGTCTGGACATTGCTACTCCTCACCCTGCCCCTGGGTAGGAAAGTAGGTCCGGATGATGATGATGATGACGACATACTGTGTATATATATATATATATATATATATATATATACTTTTTCTACAACACTCAAGAGACTCGTGTCACGAACATTATTGCACCCACTTCGCAAACCTTTGTTGTTTTATTAGGGTATAATAGCAGCCGTTTTACACTCTACAGCTAAAGTTTTACTCACTCAAGCATTCTGACATATTTCTAACAAACACTTCATTCCACTCTCACCACTGCCCCTAATCATCTCTGCGTATGTCTTATTTGCATTTGCTGTTTTCCCCTTTCTTCAGCTGCTTTACAGCATTCTTCACTTCCACCACTTGCATGTCTCCTGGCACTACATTCCTTCTCTACATACCACCAGAACCAGTTATGTTTACAACCTCTTTCTTCTCATCATTCCCATTCCTCAGCCTTTCAGTATATTCTTTACATTTGCTCTTAATTTCACTTCCGTTGGATAGCACTCTCTTACTTTCGTCCCTGACATTCATACTTCTTTGCATTTCTACTTCCACATACTCAACTCTTCAAAATACTTCCCTCTTGTGAGAGCAACTTGCACTAATATTTTTGTCAAGGTTATCATTTACCTCCTTTCCTCTTAAATAATTTAATACTATCAGGTTCTTACTCTCATTGTAATTTCTTCTTTAATTTGAACCCCTTTTCTGCACCCACTCTAGCCACTTAATATCACAAAATAATGAAAAGACAATAATCGTAGCCTACTGCCTAGCAAAGCAAATATTAACACGTTGAGAGGTACTGTACATGTTGGCGAGTCGTCTGACGGAGCTGACCAAAAAAGATGTGGAGCATCACCAACTAAAATCAGAATTTCAAAAGCTAGCAGTGGCTTATCTAAGTTATAGATTGCCATTAATATCATATTTGCACCCTGACTGTAACATCATCACTATGCAACCGTTTTTGTGATAGCAAACTTTTTTCATTTATATTGCATGTATCAAGCACTAATACTACTCATCTTGAAAAATCACATTCTCTACATGACTGCCGGACCTTGCCAGCAGCAGGGAACAGCCTGATATCACCATTGTCTCCGAGTCTGTATCTGTATCTGTTAATGTATCGACAGAGAAATGGTCCAAACTAAAGTTGCCAGGGAGGCCCCAACAATCTTTCCTTTGCCAGACAGATTGCCACGCAATGTTACCTGATCATACCTTTATTTTGGGTCTTTTGGGAATCCTTTTTTGGCCCATTTTAAGCCTTCTTTATTTATCATGACCCAACCAACTCAGTGTCTGTCAACCTGGCTGCATCTAAATTATCATACTGTAGGATTAGGCCTCTTATGTGAATCGTGCTCAAAGTCTCCTGATGTCTAAGATATATAATATGTAAGTTTTATATACATATCATTAAAAGATATTAATAAATAGGAGAAGTAAATGAATGGAAACATAAGCAAATAATTTTCAGTTTGGAAACGTCTGGTATTAGCCAGGCCACTGCTTCTTTACTCCAAGTGTCTTTAGAGAGTGAGGGAGTGTTATATTATTTCCAGTGTGTTCCACTCTGAGCTTAGGCTTCACAGCTCATTCCCAAGGCCCAGTGGTCCTCCTACATACCATACAACTCCACTTGTCACCATCTCGGCGCAAACACCCACCAGACATACTGAATACAAGCTAAGGCTGTCTCACACAGGACTGGTGCACTGGTATTACAGGTGGTATTTTTACCACATATCGGCAGGTCTTTAGATTAGTAAAGTCTGCTTTTAATGAAATCAAATCCTTTCAATTGCTCCCTGACCCAGCTGGGATTCGAATGTGGGTTCATTAGAACAGCAGGCCACTTTCTACCAATTCGGCCACCGCCTTCCCCTAGCCTTATCCTGATCTCTCCTCTATTTTTTTTGACATTTGCAGTTAGACGCGCCTTTCTGAGGGTCCAGGAGATACAGCGGTCACTGTTCTACTCTTACAGGACTTGGGGGATTTAGTACACCCGCCCTAGCAGAGCAAGGGCAGGTTTTATGGTTTTGCCTGTGTGTGTGTGTGTGTGTGTGTGTGTGTGTGTGTGTGTGTGTGTGTGTGTTGTAACAAAATATATCAAAACTTAATTAGCCGATTTGAACCATATTTGGTGGCAAGGTTGTGGAATAACTAATGAGATTACCTTTTTTTTAGAACAGTTGGTCGAAATCAGGGTCACAGATTTACGTCGAAATGTTGACCCAGCAAAACCATCTTATACAGTTTACCCAACTGGAATCAAACATAGTGGAACAGTTGACGGTAAGGCAAGAATGAAATGATTCAGTCTTAAGAATGATCAGTCAGAGTTTAAGGCCATCAAGTTAATAAGGTCGACCTGTATGCATGAGCTTGATAGCAAAATAGCTCAGGGAGTATTGATATAGTTTTAACCAAACTTGGTGGAAGGGTTGATGATCATGGAAGAGAAAGTCTGTTATTTTTGTTAAACAATAGGTCAATGGGCAGTCTCACCTGACAAGATTAACTTACTGTTTCTAATCGTTTTACATCAACGTTTGTGGAAAGACTGATTATGCGGTAAGAACAGAAGGCTTCAGTTTTGAGAATAACCAGAAAAGGTCATGGACACAGGACAATGTCACAGTTCTACCTCTGTCTGTGTGTGAAAATGATAACTAAGCAATTTTGATCTCATTTGAATTAAACTTAGTAGATGACCTGTGGAACAGACAAGAGGCTGACGTATTGTTGCTTAGAACAAAAGATCGGAGGTCAAGGTAACAAAGCAAGGTCAACTAAAACAGTTGTTGTCCGATTTAGAATAATCTTCGAGGAAGGGCAGAATTTAAACAAGGACTGTGTCAAAGGACAGGGTCATTGGCTAAAGTCAGATCAAACTGCAATTATTTGATCTGAACGAAACTTAGTGCAAGGGCTAGGGATTAAACAAAATTAAGTAATTCAGTATTGAAAATCATCCGTCAAAGGCCAACGGCATATAGCGAAGAAAATATTCGCCCTGTACACCATATTGTGGGCCTGTGTATTGCAGTCTCTGAGTATTCGTTTTTATTCTTTTAATCTGTATTACGAAACAGGAGGAAAACAATTAATGAAGAAATAATCTTGTAGCGTATAGCTGAACATATGAGTGATTGACGGGGCAAGCAGTGAGCATGGCGCGCGCGCGTGTGTGTGTGTGTGTGTGTGTGTGTGTGTGTGTGTGTGTGTGTGTGTGTGCTGAACTCCAGATCCTGTGTAAAGTAATTAATCTATTATCGTTCATTTACGCCAAATAATCATGACCGCCAGTAATTTATAATGAATTGTTGGACATTTGGAAATTAAGCTATAAGAATAATTAGACTTACTGGAGGGGGCTTCCAAATAAAAGGAACTTCGAAATGTACCACTGTATTTGACAATATATTCATATAATTGCTGAAGAAAGTAAATGATTTTAGTGATAGATAGGGACGCTTACCAAGCCCTCACCCGATGGAGTGCTACCTTCACATGGTGACAAGCAACATGGTGTCCAGTAAACCAGAAAGTCAGTTACTAAATTAGGTGGTAAATATACAACTTAATGACTCTTGGTGATCTAATTGGTTAAGTCTCTCCAACAGGACTGAGCCTACAAAGTACAAAGGGAACCAAACAGCAACAGACCTTATGGTCCTTCCGAGGCTATTTGTTACAGAGTAGACTATGACTACAAGATCTAACTCTACATGCTGAAGGATAAGGTTAGTAAAGCAAGAAGGCTCCCCCCGCCTCCAAACCCTCCAGTTAAAACTGTCAAGAAAAAGTGAGAAAAACCTCCATGCAGCATGGAAAAACTGACATGGAAATTTCATGGGAAAGTCTGAAAAGGAAAAGCTACATTCTGTAATACATTATCTATAGCTACCAGTATGAATAACCTGGAAGGAGGATTGGGGTTTGCTGCACACATAATGTTACTTTGGAACGAGTGAGACTAGTCATCCTTGTCTTGAATGCCACGTCTGAGTACCCTACCACTGGGTTCATACTGTAATGATGAATCAAATAAGAATTGGATGATGATAGGTAAGTAATTTTACAATCAAGCTTTCAGCCATGTACGCTAAGTATAAATATCCATGCTCTCTTTAACTCCTTTCGTGTCATATTTCCTACATCGGGCCTTACCTGACAAATTTCCTATTCCTAATCCTTCAAATCCTCATTCAAGTTCTCTAAATCCTTCCGGGGGCAGCCACCAAGGAAAACCAGAATCTACCAGTGTAGGTGTGTTATGTGTTTCAAATTAGAATACAGAGCGGAAATTTGAGAGATCACTGAATCATAATGTCCAATTCATCTGTGCGTTGTGTCAATGTTTTTTGTTACCATACGAGTAGTTCCAGAGAGAAAAAAAATGGTAATTATATCAAATATTCTACCAGCATCGCCCTAGCAGCATAATGATATTGCTTCCGACATGCGGAACCGTTATTAAATGTACTAATTAAATTAAATGGAAGCGGGGTAGGCTCGTTGTTGTTGTTGTTGTTGTGCAAGTTGGTTCGTCAGTCGCTGTGCTGGGAATTGAGTCGGAATAGTTTGAGAGAGAGAGAGAGAGAGAGGAACGAGGAAAGTTGACTACAAGCTAAAATAGGATTAAGTGCATCACTGAAAAGAAGCAATTTCTATTCCAGGGATTCAAGGTGGGAACAGTAAGAGTGAGATATGTGGACGAAGACTGAGCAGAGAGACAGCCGGGCAGGGAGAAACAAGGAAATGACGTACACAGGAGAACATGGAAAGTACAGACAACAGGAGGTCTGGCTGCCTATGAAGAGGTTATCTGTTGGATAAACAGCAAACTATAGCAGAATGTAAGAGAATAAAACAGAAAAGTCGAAGACTCTCTCCAGTTTGATAAACCTTACTAACCTGGCGTAAATGACCCACTCTAAGTCAGGTACTTAGGAGACTGAGAAAAGGAAGATCGACAACACTAGTGTAAAATCCTGTGACAAAGTATAGGACAAGCACTGTATAGAGTTAAAGTGAGACATGCGGCAATTATTAATGCATTAAGGCTTGTACGAAAGATAAGAAAATACTGTACTGCAAAAAGAGGAATCTGAGGTAAATATTATCTAAAATGATAAGAAAAGAAAACTTCAGCATTTACAAAGGCACAGGGAGCAAGTGAATAATTTTGCAATGGGTCCGGTCATAGTGCAAAGAAAACGTACACGAGACAAATGAATATTTACAAAACTTACGATTTATTACCACTTTTCTTCTCAAAATCTAAACCAGAAAATCTTTTACGAAAATTAGACATTGCACCGAGCAGCATTAATGGAGAAACATAATTAACCTCAATAACCTTTTCACGGATTTACTAGTAGGATAGTAAAAAAAAAAAAAAAAATACTTTCATTACATTTGGCAATTATCTTAAGTTATTAACAATGGCACATTAATGTACAACTGAAATAAATTCAATTGAGCCATGTAATAACCTAAATTAATTTATCCTGTCTCTGATTACGGTAATTAGGTAACGAATATTGGCTAGCTCCAATGTGTCTCCCAGATGCAAGGCTCATTACCACTCACTTGCTTATTATGATAATCACGTTCAATGTGGGTGAACAAAGGCGTGACGAAATAGGTTGGTTGTCAGGAAAGAAGAACGGCAGGAAGATAGGCACAATTGTATAAATAGGTAGCAAGGGGAATAGGTAGGTAGGAAAGTAGGGAAAACGACTAAAAATGTTAGGTAATCCTACACTGTATACTCGTATGCCAAAGAAATACAATACATCTTCATACTTCCGGTGAGAAGATCACATAGTGTAGCAAAAGAACTGCAAAATCTGAGAGTTGTGCACCTCAAAGAATCCCCTGAACACGGCAAGGATCATATGAGACTTTCTCTAGAGTCTGGAGATGAAACCACTCCCCTCGATTTACCAGTTGCACTCACACAGTTTCAACTTCACCAAGACATTTTTTACAAGTGTGTCAGATTGTCCAAGTCACAGGTTTTCCAGCCTGTGGTTCCTTTTACCCTTCAGGAATCATTTCTTTCTCTGGAGCATCATGTATTACGTGCTGGGCATCCTGAGGGAGACAATGTTTATGTGAGGTCAGAAAGATATATTATTGGCCCACAATGCAAAGAAAAAAATATATAAAGAATCATATTCTCCTTTGTGAGTCCTTTGCCCAACACAAAGGTACTGTTGGGAAGCCTGCTCCTAATATCCTACTCTCGAGAAACCTTGGGATTCTGTAGCCACTGATCCACCATAGCTTCCACAAAGCTATAAGGGTCTCAATATCTACTCGTTGCCATTGATAATTTCTCATGGTTTGTTGTTATGATGTCTCTGGTTTCCAAGGCAGCCGATGAAGTGGCTTGTGCTATTGTTATATAATCTGCCAATTTACTACGCCCAAAGTCTTGTTGTCCGATAACGGCACAGAGTTCCGTAATCAAGTCGTTGGGGAATCTTGTCGCCAGTGCGACAAAGCAAATCTTTGTCACAGCATACCATCCAGCCTCAAATGATCTGCTGGAACGTGGCAACAGAAAAATTTTAGAAATTCTTCGTCCTCTTGTTAATTCCATGCAGGTCACATTGCAAGATTGGTTGCCCCATGTGGCTGCATCTGTTAATACCTTTGTTAACTCAACTGCCATATATCCCTATTACATTCTGTACGACAATGTTAAGGCCCTCCCATATGATAGTCTCTGCCAAAAACCATTATCAGCCTACAGTGTAGATGACTACATAAAGATGCGCATATCCATGTTTCAGTCTATCCATTATGATGTTCACAAGAGTTTGGCGGCTTCTGTGCTGGGATGATTTAAAATCAGCAAAAACAAGTTGAATTATCCTATATTGACGTTGGAGATGTTGTCATGATTAAATATGCTGAATGTTTCTCCAAAGTTTCTCCTAAGTTTTATGGGCCATTTCGCATATTTGCTAAAGAGCATGGTTATAAGTACAATGTCTGGAATCCAGATACTCAGGCTTCAGAAAATATTCATGTCGATGATTTAGTTCTCACCAAGGACCTGATTCCTCATGTTCTCCAATGCCTGATCCAGCTCCTTCATCTCATGGTGTTGATGCCAATAGGAGTAAGCGTTATTCAGCTTCCCGTAGAAACTGGGTTTCACTCTCTCAGTAGGATTGGCGATCTTCCCGTTGTGCTTCATTCTCTGATGATCTTCAAAGTGCTGTAGATCTCGGCAGAAACATGGTCTTTTTTACTTTGTAGGAATCGCCTCTAAGTATCTCCTTGATACAGCCATGGCTATTGATGTTTCTGAACCAGGTAAACACATGCGTGAACTAACCCAAGCTACTAAAACCCAACAAAAAATAATCACTCAGAATGATAAAGCCAAAGAGCTTTGCTTGATTCCATTAACAGTATTACTGATAGACCAATCATTTATCACAAGTTGTAAATGACTCCTTTGTTACTATTTCTACCACTGAGAAGTTACCCCTTATCTCCGAATATCAACTGGCTGCCGAAAAGTCCAGTGTCTCAATAGCGAACCTAATTGACCTGATCATAATGGACCTCGTACATGTAGGTTTCGTACGTGTTTGGTCCGAAACTATTACCAGTTGATAGTCTTACTAATGCTCCAGACATTGCCACTGTTATGCAAGGTTTGATCTCTAACTTTGACCAACAGCATGTTGGGTCTTATTAACCGCTACTTGAGGCAACTCTCTCTCATCAGAATATTCTTGTGCGAATTCCAGTTAAAGCTTCCTCTCATTTTAGTGCATGGGGTCTAATTCCCTTTCCTTTTCTGGATTATGAATCCTTGCTTGTTGTTGCTCATCAGCCTGAAATTATTGTACAGTAGTCTCTAATGATAACAAGCATGTTGCCGTTTCTAATCCTGATGTTCTGTCTCAGTAAACGAGAATAACGTCTGACTTACATTTCCATGTCTGTCCTACTTTTCGTTTTGCATTTACCCCAGCAGACAAGGCTTCATGTGGGGTTTCCCTTGTTCACAGTAATCATTCCAAGGCGCTTAGCATTTGTTGGTTCACTTCCGCCCAGCGTTCTTCAGTATTTCACGCCCATTTAAATGCAATGCAGTTTTTCAACTTCCTTGATGACACAGAGGTGACCCTCGTGTATCATAAGGGTCCTTCTCATGTTTGAGCATTCAGTTATTACTCAGCTTCGCTTCGGACTACTGTGAAATACGGAGTCGCTCCCTCGTGACACCCCCGAGTCAACAGATTGCTTTCACAGCTGACCTGTCAGCGGTTTTTCGTCCACTGACTCACATTCTGATAGTCTCCTTTGGAAACCTCTCTGATGTCTCAGATCTTATAAAACTCTTTTCCTATCTCAATGGCAGTGAATTTAGTTCTTGCTTTGATGTCTCTCTCGCTTCCTACCTGACAGCGACTATCTTTCTTCTTGGTGTCCTTGTACGTACCTTTTTGTTTGCCCTTACTGTGTATGATTGTAATTCACCGAGTCGGACAGGATCACATGATGGTTGTGATCATCAGCTTTTTACCCTCCCGGAAGAGAGCTGAGAGCTCATATAGTCCGATCTAAGGCATAGCCTTGACCTTCACACATGCACACACCCATCCTCTTGCTCAAGGGTACAGTAACTGCCCGCTTCGCCAGAGAAACTTTCTGCATCCCTAGCAAGGGGCAAACCCCCATCTTAGTGGATGCTAGGCGAGAACGTTACCACTGAGCCGGCGAGCGGTGTGTGTGTGTGTGTGTGTGTGTGTGTGTGTGTGTGTGTGTGTGTGTGTGTGTGTGTGTGTGTGTGTGTTCTTACCCAATTATTCTTATCTAATTGTATCTTAGCAGGAATGAGTAAAGCTCGTACTGTCCCGTGGAATAAATCAGTTTCATCATACATATCCTTAAATTCATGAATTGTTTTGGCACACACTATTTCATTCGGTAGTGCATTCCACTGATCAGTTGCCCTATTTGGGAAACTGAATTTCCTTGTCTTTATCACCTCTCATTTTATGGATTTTTTTTTGCAGTGTCCTCTTGTTGATTCTTCCCCATAGGTTATATACTCATTTATGTCTATGCTATCTTTCCTTGAGACACATTTATATAACATAATCATGTCTCCTCTTTTCCTTCTCTCCTGTACTGCTGGTAGATAAAATTTTTCTAGTCTTTCTTCGTAGCTTAGATCCATTCAGCTTGGTACCCATCTTGTAGTGGCCCTTTGTTCTTTTTCAATCTTATCTATGTGTTTTTTGATATGAAGATTCCAGACTACTGGTGCAAACTCCAGGGTTGGTCTGATGAATGATGTTATTACCTTTCTCAACAGGTCTTCATTTATGTATGTGAATGCTATTCTCATATTAGCAAGCAGCGTATTCAAGCTCCGTACCCTCTCACTGATGTGGTCAGCCGGAGATAGTCTGTTATTGATAATCACTCCTAGGTCGTGTAGGGTTGAACTCCCTAACTTGTAACCCCAATCTGGTCTTTTTTCACTTTTACCAAACTTAACTGCATGACACTTGTCTGCACTGAATTCCAATTGCCCTTTATTGTTCCATTCATGAAGTTTAATTAATTTTTCTTGTAACTGTGCAAGAGTCTGTATTAGTAATTCTCCTTTGTATGCATCATCAGCAATCATATTGAGGTAGCTTTGATTTCTAATGTAACTATCTATGTCATATACACTAAAAACATAATTGGTGCCAGCACTGACCCCTGTGGTGTGTGCTGGGCCTGCTGGCCTTTTGTATTAAACATGCATCATCCAGATAGAGTGCTAAGAATGGGTCTTGGAAGCAGGCTTGATCTCAGTCAGCTGCTAAACAGATCGTTGCTTGGTTAGCTTCGCATACTACAGTGTAATATAGTTAGGTACACGTTGGTTAGCTTCCATTTCAATGTATAAAATCAAAAAGACTCATTTAACCCCTCTGGTACGCAATGTTTTAATAGAGATTCCTCCGAGAACGCAGTTCATGATCTTATTTTCACCTCTTACTGAAGTAAAAAGTCTTATGCCCAAGTTTAAGAGCTTGAATTTACACACCGTATGCCGCAAACCAGAACATTCTAGACCGAATAGTTACTGAGCTATGGTCTGTTAGAGTTGAAAAAGTTACCATTCGCCACTCTGACTGTGAAGAAAATACGTGACGACTCTTGTTTCCGTTGCGGTTCCTCTCCATTCCTCCCTAATTCCTCCTTTCCCTTGAGCTTCCCTACCCACACCAATCCCCCACCCCTCTTCCCTCACCCCTTCCCCCCTCCCCTCCCCTCAGAGCTGTCAAATCTGTAAGCTGTCAATTTTTAAAGAGAATTATTCTTTTCGAGCTAAAGCATGCAAAATAATTATGTTAATGAGAGAAAAAGATGAGTACACATATACAAAGTTAATTATTTGTAAATAACAATCATTATGTAGTTTCCACAGAGATATAAACTGCGTTGTTCACACTTCCTGCCCTCGTTGTCCGTCGGTGTTAGTGCCTGCCATGGTGATTGATGAGATGGTGGATATTTTTTTCAGGATAGGTGACAATGCAGAATCTCGCAGGGTGTCTTGGGCACATGTGATTATAAACTTGGGGCACTGTAGTTCATATACCTAGATAAGTGGCCACTTCCACTTAGTTATTATCTTTCTATGCTTATCATATACAATGGTTTCTAGTATTTTCTGCTTACTTTTCTATGCTTAACCTGTAATGTCCCGACCCTTTTCGCACCTCCGATACCCCCCAATCCTGAGCTATTTTGGAAAAAAAATTTTGGCTAAAACCTCTGCTTTGGTGAGAAACATCGAAAATTCATAGAGAAATCGCTCACCTGAGGTTTAAAAACTCTATACAGGTAGCAGTACCTCCTTACCTTACTGGGTTTTCTATCAGGCTGGCTCCAAAGAAAACGAGTTCTATGGGAGGGTAACTATTCCACACCACTCATAAACAGTATTTATTTATTTATTTGGTACGACTTTATATGTAGTACGAGAGTATATTGGTTTTCAAACAGTAATATAGGCATTATAAGCATTGTTTCACTCACTAACTCATCAACATACCTGACCTTTTTTGACAACATTACCTGATCATCATTTCTGACTGTTTCTTCCTCTAATGCTATGTAAACTTTGTCCTCCACATTGTCATCGATTGGGGAATCACTCTGGCCCTGAATGTCTTCATTGGCCAGGTCACTGGTAACAGGTGAATTGCCGAGACAATGGCACCCTGCCTGGCATCTTGTAGAGGAATAGAGGAAGGTGTCCCATGTATACGTACCAAAAATCATGCGTGAAAATTGAAAATTGTGCAAATTATGAACCTTGCAATTGCACGACGTACCAGTACGTCAATGGGACTAGCTGTGACAAAATGTTGCGACGTACCCATACGTCGATGGGATGCCTCGGGTTAACATATACAATTCTTACTACTATTTTGATTATTTACAATTGCATGTAGCTCCTTTTCACTAGGTCTGGAGCAAGTGGTATTCAACAAAACAATCTTTTAGACACAAGGGACACTGTACTCATGACACCGGTACGAGGTGGATTTCCTTTCTTGTCACTGTCTCTGCTCGTGGGCTCTTTGTTATCGTGATCTCTCTGTGCTGAGAGGAATACTTTCAAGGTGTGCCTGCTGCCACAAGTCGGTCAGGTAGAGTGGGGGTGGAACCTGCATGGCTGGTTACTGTTCGTGCCAATGTCCCATGCTTTTCCATGACCTGGAATGCATATGTGGTACGGAGATGGTGGTGGAAGATGGACACCACAAGGCACAAAGGAGAAGCCCATAGGGAGGACAGGGACTAGGAGAGAGGGTAGGGGAAAATAACCCTCCTCCAGATGACTGGGAGAGGGGAATCCAAGGCGGAGTGATGGAGGATGGATGGGAAGGTTGTGGGAGGGTGGTTGTGGTGGTGAGAAGTGAATGAGGTAGGGTAGCAACAAGACTGTGGTGTAGAGGGACACAGTGAAAGGGAGGTGGGGGATTCATCCCCCACCGCCTGGGTACGGGCCGAGCTTCTCCCTTCCGCCAATCCAGCACTAATAGGTTGGAAGGGATCTATGTCACAGTTGGGGCAGAGCATGCGGCCGCCATTTTTTCATAGCACGTTTATGATCATCGTTCCCAGTGATTGTAAGTATTCCTGAAAAATCGACGATCGTCGTTCCTGGCACCAGAGGCGTTAAGTGGTGGTCGAGCTATCTACCTGTCCCACCTATGTATATAAAGCACATTATTATCATCAAAAGCATATAAATATTCTTCTTAATCATTCTAATGTATATAAATGTGTTTATTATCTGTTCATACATTATTTCATCATACATTGTGACGACCCTATCTGATGACTCCATTAAGTTACAGATTTTACCAAACTCAGTGTTTCAGTCCTCTCTCATGCTGTGACGGCAGGGCATACTAACACCAGGGCACGTTGTACCATCATGCAGTCCTGACTAAGTCCTACATTCCTGAAGATGTTGTACATAATTCAATAATATAATCTAAAAAACCTCATTACAGTTTGTGTCAAACCTCAAGAAGGGTCGATCCTGCAATATTAATGTTTAACAATAACCAATCGCTATATATGTATACGTATATGGATACAACAGTATGACGTCGCATATGGTCGGATTGTGACCTAGGGACACTTAGTGAAAGGATGAAGGTAAATTAACTGACTAATCTCGTAAGAAGATTAAAAGGGTGTGGAGATCCTTCTCTGTTATTTTTGTCTTATTCTAGAGGTCAAAACGTGAAGTCCCCTCCCTCCCTTCCATTTTGTTGTCTGTGCCTCTGCCTGGTGTAGGTGTGTTTATAAGCCTTCCACCCTCATGTCTCTGTCACTCATGTCTAAAGAGGTAATATACGAAAGTACTATTCCATTTCTCCTGTGATCAATTTGCATATGTCTTCAAGGTAAAGTGAAGTGTCCGCATATATATAATATATACGTTCTATATATCTATATATTCGTTTCTGTAATCCTAAGTTCACGTCTGTCTGTCTGTAGTGCAATGTTTCTGCAAAGCATCACGCCAAAATGGTGTGACTGAAAAATGGAAAGGTGGACCACGTACTTGCGTAGTGCCAGAATAGACATTGTACAGGCGATCATGTACAAACGGTAAGAAATATCAAGAAACTCCAAAGGCAAACGTTCTTAAAGACTCTGTGGAGTGTGCTCAAAAACAAAAAAACGATATCCAGCAAAAGTGGATTGCGTCCTTGCATCGTGCCAGAATAACCTTGGCATGAACCATCATGCACGAGTGGTGAGAGGTATCAACAAACTCCAAATGCTAAGATTGTTGAAGATAATTTGGAGTGTGCTTTAAGCAAAAAAAGAAAAAAAAAAGTCGGCCACGTACCTGCATCGTGCCAGAACAGCCTTAAATATGACAAAGATGGGCAGGGCAAGACATTACAAGCACACATTCTTTCATTTTTTTCCGCTGGCCTAAGGTCGTGTCTGTCTGCAATGCTGACAGTAAGAGATATTAACAAACACCAAAAGCAGTTGTTAAGGGCTCTTTGGAATATGTTATAGGCTTCTCCCTCCTTCCCCCATAAAGGAAAAATCAGTTGGATATCTGCATCAAGTCAGATGTCGCCGTGCAGAGCATCATGAAATATCCATGATCTCCCGAAGTAAAAGATATTAAGGTCCTTTTGAGTATGCTTTAAGCTTTCTTTTTTTTTCTTTTCTTTTTTTTATTCCCCCCATTAGCTCTGCCGTGGCAGAATAGCCGAAGATATGATACAGAGGAGCAGGGCAAAATATTACATACATGTATAGTTACATTTACTTCTGCAGTCCTAAGTTCGAGTCTGTGTGTCCATCTGCCTATCGGTCCGTCTGAATCGTCAACTTTTTGTGGAGCAGCACGCAAAAGCAGTGAGTAATATCAACGAACTCCAAAAGTCAAAATGGCTAAGCACACTTTGGTGTGCGCATTAAGCCTTAAAAAAATAAGCTCTGGGAAGAGAATGACGATTGTTTTCCTGTACTATGCCAGAATATCCGTAAATTGACACGGAGGGGCAGGGCAAAACATTACATACATCTAATCCTTAGTACGTGTCCGTCCGTCTGTCTGTCTGTAATGTGAACTTTGTGTGGAGCATGACGCAAAAACAGTAACAGATACCAACGAACTACAAGAGCAAAAGTTGTTAAGGTCCATCTGAAGTGTGCTTTAAGTAAAAAAGAAAAAAAAGTGACGAGTATCCCACTTTGTTTTCTACCTGTGATAAAGATAGCTTGGCGATTCTTTCTAGGCAGACTATAGATTATTTCAACGCTCACAATAGTACTTATCCACGGCAATGACAAACAGATGCCGAAGACCTCTTGTGTGTGTGTATTATCTGTCTATCCATCTATCAATCTATCTATATGGACATTAAGTCCTGGAATACCATATATATAGATAGATAGATAGAGAGAGAGAGAGAGAGAGAGAGAGAGAGAGAGAGAGAGACGAGGTCTGTTCACAAAGTATCAGAGCTTAGACTTTTCTGAGTTGACATATGTAGCCCAGCATTCTTTCCAATGTCTGAAACATTTTTCAAAGTCAGTTTTCGGTACCTCCTGCAGGTACTTCGCCGCATCTGTCATGAACTCTTCTCTCGTCTCATATCGGGAACCCTGCAGCGGAGTTTTTGAGCGTGGGGAGTAACCAAGAGTTGCACAGAGCCATGTCTGGTGAACAGGAAGCCTGCCGGACCTGCAGGATGTTGTGCTTGGCCAAAAAATACCTGAATCAATTGAGAAAAATGTGCAGGGGCGTTGTCGTGGTGCAGCTTCCAACTTGTCACTTTCTAAAGGTCTGGCCTCTTACACCGAACTGCATCACGAAGGTGACGGATATCGTCTAGGTAGTAATGTTTGTTGACAGTCTTACCTGGTGCGTATTCGTGATGCACGACACCAAAGTAGTCGAAAAAAAAAATGTCAACATGTATTTCATCTTGCTGCGGATCTGTCACGCAATTTTTGGTCGAGGCGTCTCTGTATGCCTCCACTAGGACGACTGTGCTCTGGTATCTGGGTCGTACCAGTACACCAAAGTCTCATCTCCAGTGACAGCACTCTTCAGATAGCCTGGATCTTGATTTACACACTCCAACAGGTCTTGAGTAACTATCATCCAAGAGAAGAGATCATGAATGTGATGAAGCACCTGCAGGAGATACTGAAAACCTACTCTGAAAAATGTTTCAGGCAGTGGAAAGAATGCGTGCTATGTGTGTCAAGTCAGAAAGGGCTTACTTTGAGGAGGATTAGTGTCCTAGCTCAACAGGTTAGATATATATTTTTTTTAAAGCCTAAGGGTGCATTCACAGAGAAATTGGGTTTACCTGCGTGGGTTACCAGTGCTGACCTACGCCGAGAATTAAACCATACAAACAAGTGGGGACGTTCATAGAAGAAGCAGGATTGAGCGTGTCGGAGCAGGCAACCTGCTTCAACCCACTTTCCGGAATCCTCGGACCATTCTTGCCTGCTCAACCCGCGCGGGTAGAGGTGGGTAGAGGTGTACAGACTGGCGACGGCGTGAAATTGTGGAGATCATGACAAGCCAGTAATATGCAGAAATAATTTTTTTCTGGTCTTTTTTATAAGAACTGGTCAGTGTGGACTCAGGATCGGTATGGAAACAAGGATAATGAAATTTAAACATTTTGTGATGGAAAGGCTATTAGTTATTCCCGCAATTTTTTGCGGAAATAACTAATATAACTCCTATTTAATAACTCCTTTTTAAGATCACAAAAAAGATGGTGATACTCTCCAAGCTGTTCTCTCTTGCAATTTATTTCATGTGTTTCAATTTTTTTCCTTTTGATCCTTGGGTGAACACTGTCAAGCAATATGAACTCATCAGACGACGAGTTTAACATCTTCACTGTATGCCTGGTAGATCACAGCTGACTGTGACCTTGTCTCTTTAACGTCTCTTTAACATCGCACGGGTCGGAGCTGCTTACCTGCTTCCTTTGTGAACACCCACCCGCACGGGTAACCAGCACGGGTTGGCGCCGGAAACCAGCGCGCAGGCAACCTGCTTTCTCTTTGTACGCAGCCTAAGGTTGTATACCGGTTTTTTCTGAACAGACCTTGTGTATATACTGTACTGTATATATATATATATATATATATATATATATATATATATATATATATATATATATATATATATATATTGTGTATATATATATATATATATATATATATATATATATATATATATATATACAGTGCTTGTGTGGTCCCGTTGTATAAAGGCAAGGGTGATAAGTATGAATGTACTAGCTTTAGGGGTATAAGTCTGTTGAGTGTTGTAGGTAAGATGTATGGTAGAGTGTTAATTATGAGAGTTAGAGAGGGTACAGAGGGAGTGATTGGTGATGAGCAGTGTGGTTTTAGGAGAGGGAGGGGATGCGTTGATCAGGTGTTTGCTGTGAGACAAGTGTGTGAAAAGTATTTAGCGAAAGGCAAGGATGTGTTTTGGGCATTTATGGATTTAGAGAAAGCGTATGATAGAATTGATTGGGAGGCTTTGTGGACTGTTTTAAGATTGTATGGACTTGATGGTAGGTTACTAAGAGGGGTGAAAAGTTTTTATGTAAATAGTAGAGCGTGTGTAAGAGTGGGAAATGCTGTGAGTGATTGGTTTCCCGTGAGGGTGGGGCTGCGACAGGGATGTGTGATGTCGCCTTGGTTGTTTAATATTTACATGGATGGTGTTGTAAGGGAGGTGAATGCAAGACTTTTAGGCGGAGGTCTGAGTCTGGTGAATGTTGATGGTGGAGAGTGGAATCTGAAGCAGCTGCTGTTTGCAGATGATACTGCACTGGTGACTGATTCAGAGGAGAGATTGAGACAGTTGGTAGAGGAGTTTGGAAGGGTGTGTGAAAGGAGGAAATTGAAAGTAAATGAGAATAAGAGTAAAGTGATGAAGTGTACGAGGTTGATAGATGGTGGGGGGATGAATATAGTTTTGAATGGTGAGTTGCTTGAAGAGGTAGATTGTTTTAAATATCTAGGGTCACATGTTGCTGTGGATGGAAGAATAGATGCAGAAGTGAAGTTTAGGATAAATGAAGTAGGAAAGGTGGTGGGAGGAGTGAAAAAAGTGTTTAAATGTCGTTCACTTAGAACGGATGTAAAGAGAAGGCTGTATGAGGGTGTTGTGGTACCGACTGCGTTATATGGGGCTGAAACATGGAATATGGGTGTAGCAGAGAGGAAAAGTTTGAATGTAATGGAGATGAGGTGTCTGAGGAGTATGTGTGGAGTGACGCGTATGGATCGGGTGCGAAATGATGAAGTGCGAAGGAGAACTGGAGTTGTTCGGGAGATGGCTGGTAGTTGACCAGAGGGTGTTGCGATGGTTTGGGCATATGGAGAGAATGGATAATGAGCGATTGGTGAAAAAGATAACTAGATCTGATGTGAGAGGTGTAATGCTGAGAGGAAGACCACGAATAGGATGGATGGACAGTGTGAAGAGAGGGTTGGTTGCGAGAGGGATGTATGTTGAGCAAGGAAGAGTGGCTGTGAGTAACAGAAATAAATGGAGAGAAATTGTGAATGAATAAGTGATGACGCAGCCCTGAGGGGATATTCTCCCGCATTTGGTCTGATCAGCTAGTCAGGTCAGGTGCGGGTAAGGGGATGGGTCTGTTATGATGTGGCAGAGGTAAACCAGTTCTGCTATTGGGCCCTGCTGCGGATGTCACTGATTGCATTGCGCAGTTGACCCTTGTGCGGTGTGGTGCGGTGAGGATCTGTCCGTTCTCCCCTTTGGGGCTAAGATGCAAATGAATGTGTTTGAATGGATGAGTAAATGGGGAGTGTGTCGTCCTGTCTCGGCTACCTCCCTTTCCTTGGGGGAAGCAGCCTAGGTATATATATATATATATATATATATATATATATATATATATATATATATATATATATATATATATATATATATATATATATATATTATGTATTAATATATACTGTAATTTATATATATATATATATATATATATATATATATATATATATATATATATATGTGTGTGTGTGTGTGTGTGTGTGGACATACATATATGTAGGGTGTTTGAATACAAGGGCAAAAATTTCATCTTTATTTTTTTCATGCAGGTACATCATGCCCATGTTACACATCTCATAATGATCATTCAAATCAGTTTTGGAGAAAATAGAAGTATATTTACAGGTCACTGAAAATAATGACTTTTCTCAATGTAGTGGAAAAGTAATGTTTGATAATTTTTTTTTCTTATTGAAAGTATAAAGTACCATGCAGACACTAATACACTAACCAAAAGCCACTTTTGCCAGCTCGTTCTTCTTCTTCTATGGAGCCGCCCACGCATGCTCTCGAGCCACCTTGTGCCAATGCCACGCTCTTCAGCGTCATTGACCACCTTCATGGACTTCACTCGTTTCAGTGCCAACTGGTAGTTTCCATCATCCTCCCACTCTTCTGGATCCTTGTTCAAGAACGTTGGCTCCAAGCCAGAATCCATCAGGCACTTTGAACAGACTGGCCGATTTTTCGGAAACGAATCTGCCAGGGGCTTATTCATCTGGTCCCACTTTCCCTCGAACCTTTTCAAGCCTTTGCTGCAACCCTTCCTTGTCAAGTTCTTCACCATGTCCCACTTCACTGAAACTTCCAGATGCTCGTCAAAAAAGGCAAAGCCCACAACCTCCTCCATCATATACCACAAATGATGTCTTGCCGCCTTTTCAGCCGCATCGGTAACTCTCCAATCCGAGTAGCTCTCCAAAATAGAAAAAAAAAAAAACAGGGATCACTTTGAGGTGCCCATTGAGGCACTGTCGCTTTATTTCATGCTTCGACAAAAACCAAGGAGATGAAGAGTGCAATCTGGCGCATGCCTCATGCCTCTTTCTGAGCCACTGTTGGGAACTGGCTGCCGAACATCACAATCTTAATATCATAAATCTCTTTTGCTGTCCATTGCGCCAGATGCATGGCTCCTGGTGGGCGTAAAGTTGACTTGTCAAGTTGACCCCCCAAAAAGATGAATGCCAACTGGAGTAGTTCCTCGTTGTCTTAACGAAGATGACATCCGCTCTCAAGGGTCGATTTCAAGACTGTCAGCACGTACTTCTTCCATTCCTGAAGGGTGATGTTGATGGCGAAGAGTTCCACAAAATCTTCAGTGCTATCCACAGTCTTATACAAGGACTGATAAATAAGGGGCTGGTGTGTCTGGAACCGCATGAATAATTCTGTTTCTGGTCCAGAGGAAGATCCGTGGCAAACTTCAAAGATAGTCTTCAGGATGACTTCATGAACATGATGTCTGCACAATTGAGCTTCTGAGTTCTTGCTCAATTAGTGTGCAAGCACTCCTATGTATTCCAGTATTTGCTGCAGTAGTATTGAAGCTCAGCGCAACAATCTTGTCTTTATGACTGGCCTCCTGAACCTTTTTGAGCATAACACGAGCGAGTTCTTCTCCAGTTCCGTTCAGTGCTACTGGAACACCTAGAATGTCTTCAGTCTCATCCCTGGAAACCATTACAGCTATCTAGTTTTGCAAACTCTTGTCCTGACAGATATTTGGAAGTATATAGCCTTTCATCCAAGTGAAGTGTCAGTGGGATATCCTTTGTCTTGACTGATGCAGAGATTCCAGCTGCTATCTCTTCTCTGTTCTTGCATCGAGTTTTATAGACTGTAGCAGGCGAAATCACAAACTCCCCGATATTATGACCAAGACTTTGGGCAGCAGCAACATATGAACTTGTTGCCTGGTGCACTGAAAGATTGTCCTGGACCAGGCAGCAGTCAAGTTCTTGTCCCAGACAGCTTTCTGATTCTGGCTTATTGCTGCATTACGACAGCAAGGAGATTTGGCTGGACTCTGATTGACAAATTCATGATCGTCTGTGGAAATTGCTGACGTAGAGCTGGATTCCTCCAAAATGACTGTTTCCTCCAACTTCCTCATTTCCTCTAAGTCTTTCTGTTTTCGCTGCAAGGCGTCTGAATCGCGTTTCCTGTGTCTCTCCTTGACCTTGGCCATTACAACGTCAATACCAGCCGTTGAGGACGAGGCTTTCCTCACACTGACTAATCAAAAATCGTTTATCTTCATCTGGAATGTTCATGCTCAATGCATTCGAGTGTGCCACGTCGAATATCTCTTCCAGATCTGCTTTGAAGTGATCGCGATTCATCTTGTCCTTCTCACTGCCTCTGCCCTTATTCTTCTTCAACTTCACATACTCCTCACACAGTTTCTAGGGCTTCTTGATTTGCCAAGCTTTATCAAACTGAAAGGCTGGCTCTTTTCCAGATTTCCCTCACATTCAAGATAGTTTCTTTTGCAGCTCTGGAAATTGTTTTTTTCTCTTCCATGCGATGGAACATAAACACTTTTAGTACATGTTCACAGAGGGTAACCTGCTGCCAGTTATATCCGGCTGTGGCTTTCCGATCGACCAGACCACCATGCTCTCTCTGTGAAAACAAAATATGAAAAGAGAATGTAATTAACGAGGAAAAATAAACTGGTACAAGTTACTTTCAGAAGATCTTATACTAAAAAACACAAAACCTTTCTGTTAGAGTGCACGGAGACATCATAAATATAGTGATTTTTTCAAGACATTAACAAAAGTTTCATTTTTGAGCGACCCCTAAATATACCTCAAGTTCAGTGAAACCTAGCCAGAAGTATTTTCCAATAAAGTGAAACTAGGGCGAGGAAAACTTGTTCTAAATTAATTTTTTGAAACACCCTATGCTCTGCCCCTATCGCACACTGCCACAGGCTCCGACAACAATATTTCAGTTGAGGAACAATGTTGCCCAGTGAGTTGATCTTCTCATGGTCAGTCTTTTGGTGGGCAACAACGAGATCATTTCAGGTGCGGAAAATAAACACTGGCTTCTTAAGTTCATTGTCTTTATTTTCCAAATACAGTAATTACACTTAATGCTTGCCTTCACTTCACTGTTTTCACAAGTACCATATATATATATATATATATATATATAGGCTTGCCTGGCCGCGAAATTTTTTTTCCTGCCCAGTTCCGTCACTTTGCACATATGGCAACGTTGCCCTGTGTTTAGTTTGGCAACGCCGCGCAGCAGTGAGCCATAGGTCATATAGTTTTCGCTGCCTTAGCTTAAATAAATATAAAAAGGGGCCATACCACTGTCTTTACTTCGTCACTCGTCTGCTGAGAGAGAGAGAGAGAGAGAGAGAGAGAGAGAGAGAGATTGAAACAGTATAAAATAATAACATGCAGGGTCATCAATAAAAAGTGAGTATGCAAGGAAGATACTCTCTACACTTTGCTAAAATTAGTTATATGTTGATTTAATGAAAATGCGGTACGTCTTAGGGGTGGTACATGACTGTTCGTTGAGAACACTTATCAGTAACATATGTTGTAGGCCTATACTACTTTACCTGTCATTTCTTGTCATTGCTCCCAGACGTACGATTCAATCAGCTGTGTTTACAGGAGAGAGAGAGAGAGAGGCTAATGACCCATAATATTTTATCACCTAAAACGCTTTTCATGATCATTCTTAAGGGTTAACCTTGGTAATTTCTGCTGCAAGCTGGGAAATATTGGTATCAATGATGCCTGAATATCAATGTTTCATTAGACATTTTCTTAGGTATATATGTCAGGTTAGATTTCAGATTATTTTCTTGTTTTTCTTAGGTATATTAGTAAAATCATATGTCAGGTTACATTTCAGATTATTTTCATGTTCTCATGTCCTTTATTTCATGTTAAGTATGCTTGAAGGGTTTTTGTATTTGATGAAATGCAAAGCTTTATTTGTTACGGTATAATTTTTATTAAATATTACACAGCACCAGGCACCATATGCTATTTCCCATGTGCTGATGACAGGCATTGGGTCAGACATGAGACATTTTAGACCATTGTGTGCAAAATAAGTAAATCAAGAGAAACAAGGAATTAAAAAAATACTCACTTAATATATTCTATTTGGTAATAGCATTGGGCTGGGAACACATTTGCTGATCTTCAGTGAGGGACTGAATGTAAAATAATGATTGGAAAATAAGCAATTATTGTTGTCATATTAAGGGTCTACTTTGTTGTTCGTGAATAATCTCAGACAGTCTGTGCAACTGACCCAGTGATGCGCCATTGCCGATTGTAAACACAGCTGATTGAATCGTACGTCTGGGAGCAATGACAAGAAATGACAGGGAAAGTAGTATAGGCCTACAACATATGTTACTGATAAGTGTTCTCAACGAGCAGTCATGTACCACCCCTAAGACGTACCGCATTTTCATTAAATCAACATATAACTAATTTTAGCAAAGTGTAGAGAGTATCTTCTCTCTCTCTCTCTCTCTCTCTCTCTCTCTCAGCAGACGAGTGACGAAGTAAAGACAGTGGTATGGCCCCTTTTTATATTTATTTAAGCTAAGGCAGCGAAAACTATATGACCTCTATGTCTCTATTATTCTTTCAATCCATGTAAAATATAGATAGTCAGGTATTATATTTATAGTCAAGCATAAAAAAAGTAAATAATTGTGATGAATACTAAACCTGGCATCCGATATGGCTCACTGCTGCGCAGCGTTGCCAAACTAAACACAGGGCAACGTTGCCATATGTGCAAAGTGACGGAACTGGGCAGGAAAAAAAATTTCGCTGCCTGGCCAATTGACACCATACCGCTCACAAATTCAGCAATCTTACTAACCACTCAACAATAGTCGCTCCAGTAACTTTCAGGTATTCCACAGCATACCCATCCATACCTGCAGCTTTCCTTGCTTTCATCTCCTTTACTGCCTCCTGCACTTCCTCAGTCATGGTCAATCATTCAACTCACCCAACACATTTATTTCTTGCACCCTTCCATCTGCCACAACCTCAGCCCCCCTTTCCTCCTCTACATTTAACAGTCTTTCAAAATACTCCTCCCATCTCTTCCTTACTGCTTCCATCTCAATTAACATCCATCCATCCTCTGCTTTTACTCGCTCTTCCTTTCCTGACTCTTCCTTTTGCACCCTTTTCACCTCCTTCCAAAACATTTTCTTACTCTGTTGAAAAATCGGCCACCCCATCTCTCATCTGCTGCCACTTTAGCATCTCGCCCTATTCCTCTTTTCCTTATACCTCTCATGTGACACCTCATCCTTCCTCTGCAGCCACATTTCATATGTACATCTCTTCTCAGCCACAGCCACACATACTTCCTTACACCACCATTCACTTCCCCTTCTTACACCGCCACCCATTCGTCTCACACCACACACCTTTTCCACATACCCCACCACAGCACTCTTAAACAACTGCCATTCCTCCTCCACACTGCCATTTTCCTGATCCTTCACTATATTCCACTCATCTCTCAGCTTCTCCTGATACTCTGTCAGTTTCTCTCTTTTATCCAAACCACCCTGCCACATCTAACTCTCCTAGCTCTCACCCACCTCATACCTACTCTCAAGTTTCCCTCCACCAGGAAGTTTTTTTTTTTTTTTTTTTTATGTGTTCGACTCTGGGCATAGGCTTCACAGCCTGCTATCAAGGCCCAACAGTCCTCCTACAGACCATACACCTCTTCATGTCACCACTTCGGAGCTAACACACACCGTCCATATTGAATACATGCTAGGGCTGTCTCATACAGGACTGGTGTACTGGTATTAGCGGGGTTATTTTTACGACATGTCGGCGGGTTTTCTGGTAGATCAGTAAAGCTTGATTTAATGAAATTCAAATCCTTAAACTGTTCCCTGCCCCAGCTGGGATTTGAACCTGGGTCCGTTAGAACGGCAGGCCACCTCTCTACCGATTGAGCCACGCCTCCCCCAGACATACCTCCACCCTCCCCTCTCAGAACTCTCACATCCAACAATCTTCCTCTTACATTCCTGGACACAATCACAAAGTCCATCAATGCTCTGTCAAAAACCCTTCCACCCTTCTGTCTCACCCATGTATACTTATAAATATCTTCTCAAAAAATATATTTTCAATCACCATATCTCTCTCAACACATACTCCTAACATTCATTCTCCATTTCCATTTCTTCCAGGCACACCATGCATACCGACTACACCTACAACTGCTACATTTCCCATTCTAGCATTCAGATCTCCCATCATTACCACATTCACATCTGTCCAAAACTCTGCAGATACTCATCAACATCATTCCAGACAGACTCCCACGCTTCTGCATCCCTTCACTACCAGGCTCATATGCACTCACAGATACCCATAACTCACGTCCAAATTTCACTTTCACCCACATCAGTCCCGATGACACCTCCTTCCATTCAATCACACACTGCTGCTCTTCCGGGCTCACTAACAAGGCCACACCTTCTCTCGCCCTTCCTCTATCAACACCTGATATCCCTCCATTCACACTTCCAAACTTAGACTCACAATTCCCTTTCATATTTGTTTCACTCAAAGTTAACAAATCCAACTTTCTTCTTACAAACATTCTCCCAGTCTCCTCCCTTTTAGCCTCAATCGTACTACATCCACGAACATTCATACACACAATCTTCAGGGTACGGGGATAACTGAATCCCCCTTCCCTTTCTATGCCATGTCTCATTGTAGGAACTAAAAAACGGAGAAAGGGGGTCCGCAGTCCCCTCACTTCGCCCCTTTTAGTCGCCTTTTACGACATGCAGAGAAAATGGTGGCAGAATTTTTCTTAACACAACCTGGCCATAGAGTATTAGTACCACTCCATGGTGCGGCCAGCTTGTGTCCCCCCCACCACAGGGTGTATATATATATCCCATTGGAGCTCAATGTCTGCAGCTTTGGACAGAACTGGGAATTTTCAAATCTTAATAAAGTAGGGAACCCCCAGATATGAGCTTTGCGACTATGAGCCAATCGGGTGAGGGCAGAACGCTTAGTATCCTCCCAGTACAGTGCCTTGTCCAGCAGTTCTGGGATCCAATTGGATATATATATAGTAATCCCTCTAATATCTGAATGCCCAATATCGGAACATCCCCACTAACCGGACATAATCGTCCCGGGATCTAATATTCCCAAAATGGGCTAAAAACCGCAATTTTTTTTTTTTTTAAATCTGACTTTTTTCCCACTCGTAATTTGAAATTGCCGCGTGGCACCAAACAGCTGTTACACCATGGTCCCTTCACCCCTTCCTTCCTCCCCCCTCCCCCCTCCCCTGTCAGGGTTGCCATTTGGTATTTTTCATTACCAAGTGTGGGCCAATTTGGTAATGAAAAATTCGTTTGGTAATGAATCAGAATAATGCATTACCAAATGGATTTTTCACATGTATGAGGATACACAGGATGGAGATGGTGGATTGTTTGCTCTCTCTGATTAATTTGGTAGCCTATATAGCATGATAATAATCAACATGCTGTTAATTATAAGAAGAGTGATTATATGTATTTCCACTTGTGTATATAATTAGTGAAGAATAGATGCTAGCTTTACGAATTTGGTAATGAAAATTAAAAATGGTAATGAAAATTGAGGAGTTTGGTAATGTGGCCATTGCGATCTGACAATTCTGTTACCCCGCCATCATCAACAGTCACAGCCTAAAACCGATTGAGAGCAGATGCTTATAGCAGTGCAAGCCACAGGTGCTTGTTTTTTGTGAATAAACAGTGAATAAACTGCAATACCTCCCCACTAGAACACACGGGAATTTACGGTGTTGTGCAGTGTTAAGAAATTAGAATTTAGAGTGCAGAGGATTAACTGTGGACTCCAAACTGGCGGTTCAAACCAGTCCAGGAGCCAGGGACTTGTAAGTACCCAGAATGTTTCATATTGTATAAACTCACCTCTAAAACCTCATTTTGTGGTTCGTTTGCATTTATTTCGGTCTTTTATGTCCCTTATTGGTGTGATTTGGGTCTTAAATAGGTGCAGTGCATGTCCAGAGGGAGTTGTATAGGTGTTTTTCTGAGTTAGGGTCCATAAGTACAAGTCCAGGAGGCTGGGGCCCAATATCCGGACTGGATTACTATCCAGACATGCCTTTGGCTCTATTACGTTGGATATTGGAGGGATTACTATATATACATATATATATATATATATATATATATATATATATATATATATATATATATATCAATCATTTCCTGTGGCACCCTCGGGGATGCATAGGGCCTCGATGAACTCACACCACCACATCCTATCTTGTGCTAACTCCTCAAGATCTCCCCAACACTCATCTCCAGCTTCCCGTCTCATTGTCCTCACCCACGTCTCTTTTGGCCTTCCTCTACCTCTCCTACCAGGTGCCACCCACCCTGGTGTACCTCGTACTATTCCCTGTCTCCTATACACATGTCCTAGCCACTTCCATCGTGAGAATCTAACATATTCATCGATCGGCTGCACTCCCGTTATTTCTCTAATTCTACTATTTGGTATCCTTTCCCACCACTTAACTCCTAATATTCTTCTAAGTGCTTTATTTTCAAACACCAAGAATTTATTTTCCATAGTCACTGTGCTGTACCAAGACTCGTGTCCATAAATTAAGATACTCCTAACCATTACCTTATAAAGTTTGATTTTTGTATGCACAGAGAAATTGTTATTATTCCAAATATTTTTAAGCATTCCCATTGCCTGATTAGCCTTCTTTAACCTTTTCCTCGAATTCAAAGTTCAAAGAACCATCCTTGGCTAAATAAGTACCTAAATATTTAAACCTATCAACTTGCTTTACAACCATACCTCCAATTACACATTCCTGCGCATTTTCCATATTCATATTGATTATTTCAGTTTTTCCACAATTAATAACCAAACCCACCTTGCGACCTTCACTCACCAAACAGTCCAACACTCTCTGCATCTCTTCTGGCCCATCACAAATCAAAACTATATCATCTGCATAATCTAAATCCAAAAGTTTCCTGTTCTCTCCCCAAAGTATACCTGCACCGGTTTCTGTTCCAACACGTTTCATAATGTAATCAATGACCAATATAAATAGTAAAGGCGATAGAACACCACCTTGAATTACTCCAGACTTGACTTCAAACGAATCACTCAGACAACCATCAACCATCACTTTACAAAATGTGTCCTCATGCATGTTCATAATGACCCTCACAAACTCCTCTGGTATTCCATAATGTCTCATGATCTTCCCCATAGACTCTCTCGAAACACTATCAAAAGCCTTTTCAAAATCAACAAAACAAAGACTTAACGGTACTCTCATTTCATTAACTTGCTGCATCAAATGCCTAACTATGAAGATCTGATCATTGCAACCACGTCCCTTTCTAAAACCAGCCTGTTCATCCCTCAGAATACCCTCAACCACCGGCTCCAACCTATTTAACAACACTCTACTGAAAACTTTCAAAGCTATCGGTGACAAAGAGATTCCCCTCCAATTACCACATTCACTCAGGTCTCCTTTCTTCGGAACTTTAACAATTACACCATTCTTCCAAACTGATGGTAGTAACCCCATCACCCATATCTTATTGAATAGCTTGGTCAAGATCATTATTAATCTATCCCCCTCCACTTTAAACATTTCCGGAAATAAACCATCCTCCCCTGGTGCCTTATTATTCTTTAACTGTTTTACTGCTTTCTCCACTTCTGCAAGCCTCAACTCTCCTGTTTCTATATTTAAATCTTCCTGAGCAGACGGTATATCCTCTTCTGGTGGTATTGGTCTATTAAGAACTGTCTCAAAATGCTCTTTCCATCTATTTTTAATATCTCCATCTTTGGTCAATAAATTTCCTTCCCTGTCTCTAATTGGTATTTCCTTGCGTTTACCTGCATTACCACTCAGTTCTCTAATCGATTCATATGCTATTCTTTGACTCTGTCCATCATTTTTGTTTATTAGGATTTCAGTCTCTGCAACCTTTTCATCCACACATCTTCTTTTATCTCTCCTAGCTAACCTTCTTACTTCTGAATTCAAACTCCAGTACGCAGCTCTTGCTAATTCAATCTCTCGTTCATCAACGCATTGCATCTCACTCCTCAATTTAGCCTCACCTCTCTTTTTTATCATATCCCACGTTTCCTCTGATATCCATTTCTTTCTCCTGAATCTATGTCTCCTTCCAATCGTACATTCAGCAGTCTCATGCAAAACTTTGTTCACATCCTCCCACATCTCATCTACACTTCTCTCCCCCTCTTCCAACGTTTCCAACACCAAAAACCTATTTCTGCATTCTAATCTGAATTCCTCCTTTTCTTCTCCTTCTCTTCTAAGCTTAACAATATCGTATCTACCAACACCAGATTTTTCCTTCTTCTGATTTTTAAGTTTAAACCTTATTTTTGCAATGCTGAGTTGATGGTCACTACCAATATCCGCTCCCGTTTAACATGAACATCTAGCAGAGAACTTCTATGCCTCCTACTGATAGCGATGTGATCAATCTGATTTTTATATTTTCCACACGGCGACACCCAAGTTGTCTTGTGTATATTGCAATGCTGAAAGAGTGTGCCCCCGATGACTAAGTCATTTGCTAGACAGAAGCTTCCAAACCTCACTCCGTTTTCACTCATCCTACTACCAACTCCCATCTTACCCATACATGCCTCAAATCCCTCATTTGAACAGCCCATTACTGCATTAAACTCTCCAACGCAGATCAAAACATCATGTCTAGGTACCCTTCCTACTCCTTCTTGCAACTTTTCATAAAATGTGTCTTTCCTTTCATCGAGTGCATCATTAGTAGGTGCATAACACACAAACAGACTGATGTTGCCATGATTTGATTTAAACCGTGTGTATAGCAATCGCTCATCTATAGGATCCCACTCACATAAAGCCTTATTTGCTTTTCTACCCAGCAACAATCCTACTCCCTGATAATGCATTCCGTCCTGTCGGCCAGATATCAATAAACGAATACCATCCTCCAAATCCAACTTATCGACTCCAGTTAATCTAGTTTCTGTCAGAGCACAAATATCAAGTCCGTAATTTTGAAAAACCTTCACTAACTCATCGATTTTACCGTCATGATTTAGCGTTCTCACATTCCAGTTACCAATTTTAATTGTATTTTTTGCATTGACAAAGGAATTAGATTGTAACTGAGGCAACCGTGAGATTCTTAGCACCCCCTGCCCATTTAAGGGCTGCACGGGACTGGGGGCCATTATTGTTCTTTCAGAGTCCATCAAGGTTTCTTTGGCTAACTTCCTGAACACCTCGCCATTGTGTTGCAGTCGCAGTAGGCAGCTAACTTGCCTGATTGCCCACACCCGAAAGACCCAGCTATGCTGTAGCCAGTCACGTGCCGGCATGCTTCCCAGCCATTTCACTCTCAAGGAGTTCCTCTGCCTGAGAAAGCAACCACCCCCCTGCTCCCGAGGGCTTTTGATCTGTGTAGGTAGAGGGCGATCACTCCCTCACTAGCCATATACAGTGTATATACAGTGTATAGGCTACACTCACCATGCAGTATATGGTAGGTGGGGGCGCCCATCATCCATCCTCTCAGTGTAGCAGACCAGGACTGACCAACAGGTGACGACTAAAGACCGAACAAAGGGCATGGTATGAATTGTGACATGGAATGTAAAGGGGGCGAATGATGAGGTGAGAGAGAGAGAGAGAGAGAGAGAGAGAGAGAGAGAGAAATTACCTAGGAGCTTGAGGTCGCAAAAGTGGATGTTTGTGGAATAACTAAGACAAAATGAAGAAGTGACTGAGTGAGTGGGAGTATGAATGGGATACATGTGAGGAAGCAGGTGAGAATGAGAGTGAAAAAGAAGGAGTTTGTATTGTGTGCAAGAGATGGTAGGAGAATATAAGAGAGTATGGATCCACTGGGTAAAGGATTATGTGGCTAAGGATGAAAAGGATTATGTGGGTATGGATAAAAGTTGAAGGACAAATGTGGACGATTGTGTGGGTGCATGTGCCAACGCAAGATCGTGCAAGTAGAGTGAAAGAAGAGTTTTGAACAAATGTGGGAACGTGCATAGAAAAGTTTGAAACGAATGAGAGAAGGTTTTTGAATGGAGATATGAATGGAAAAGTAGGGAATGTGAGGGTGGATGGAATAGTTAGTGAGTGGGGTGTTCCTGCAGAAGTTGATAAGAATGGCAGTGCTCTAATGGACATTTGTGCCAGGAGGGGGTTGGTGATAGTCAATACCCTTTTTAAACACAAAATGATCCACAATTATATATGGCGAGTGATGAGAAGGGTGGGTGGTGATCTGAGTGATTATGTGTATGTGTGGATGATAGAATGACAAGGTGTGTAATGGACGCAAGATCATACAAAGGCTGGGGGAGTGGACTTTCTGACCACCACTTGGTGGTGGTGAAAGTCAAGGTTCCAATGAAATGGAGCAGGAGAAGGGAAGGGAAGGACAGGAGGAAGTAGTCCATACAAGGAGGGTAGAAAGGTTGCAAGAGGATTGAAAAAAAAAAAAAAAAAAACAGAATATAAGAGAGAAGTGGAGAGGCAAATGGGTAAATATGATTTGGAGCACATGGGGAACGTGGATATTATGTGCAAGATATTCACAGAAGAAATCTGTGTAGCATGTGAGGTGGTGTGTGGAGTTAAAAAAAGACGGCAGGAGGATCAAGGAAAACTATGGTGGAATGAAGTGGCAAGACAGGCTGTGGCACAAAAGAAGATTAAAGCATAGAGTGCGTGAATGAGAAACAGGGGCGTGGAGGAAATTGAGAGCAGGAAAAGAGAGAGTTATATGTAGAGAGGAGGAGAGAGGTGAAAATATTAGTAAGAGAGAGTAAGACGAAAGTGGATGAGGAATTTGGAAGGAATTTGAGTGTGAAGTGGAGAGAATGTGAGAAAATGTTCTGGTAAGAGGTAAAGAGAGGTAAGTCGGGGAGTCAAAGATAAAAATGTTAGATTGCTAATGGAGAAGGGAGAAGATGTGACCAGATGGAAAGAACTCTTTAAAGAACTGTTGAGCATAGAGAATGAAAGTAATGCAGGTATAAGTGACTGGGGAATGGCTGGAAGAAGGAGAGAGGTGAGAAGAGAGGAAGAAATCAGTAGGATGAAAGAAGTGGAAGTAATGAAGAAAGTCAAAATGGGGAAAGTCCCAGGAATTGATAAAGTGTGTGGTGAAATACTGAAGCATGGGGGAGAGATTGTAGTAGAATGGATATGGAAGATGTGCATATTGGTCTAACAGGAGGGTAGAGTTCTGGAGGCTTGGAAGTCAGGCATAATTATTCCCTTGTACAAAGGAAAAAGGGAAAAAGAAGTGTGTGGTAATCATGGGGGCATTAAGTGACAGAGTTAGGGAAATAAGAGAGGAATCTGAGAAGAACAGGGAGGTTTTAGGAAGCGAAGAGGCTGTGTAGATCAGATAATCACTCCTAGGTCGTTAGTGGCAAAGTTTCTAGAGAAGGGATAGAAGTTGTATGTGGCCTTCATGGATTTGGAAAAAGCAGATGACAGAGTGGATACACAAGGAATGTGGAAAATAATAAGAATGTATGAAGTAAACGGGAAGTTGTTGAATGCCGTGAAGAGTATGAGGGTGCTAATGCTGCAGTGCGTGTGGATAGTGAACTGAGTGAATTTTTCTATTCGAATGTTGGATTGAAACAGGGATGTGTCATGTCCGCATAGTTATTTAGTCTGTATATGGATGGGGTTACAAATGAGGTACAAGGTAGGGCAGTGGATGTTGAAGCGACCCTAATGAGAGAGGGCATTGTTTGGGAACTCCTTGTACTATTGTTTGCAGATGATTCTGTATCGATAAAAGAAGACGAAGGGAAACTGCAAAGCTTGGTGAATGAATTTGGGAGAGTGTGTAAGAAACGGAATCTAAAAGTCAATGTAAGGAAGAGTAAAGTTATGATCTTCGAGAGAAATAAAGCCACTGAGTTTACAATGTGGGTGGATGAGGTGGAAATGTAAAATGTGAATGCATTTAAGAACTGGGGTAGTGGGATGAGTAAGAATGGAAGTTTAGAGGAAGAAAGGTTGCTGGTTCTTTGAAAGCAGTGATAAGGAACAAGGAAGTAAGCATGAAAGTAAAAAAGTTGATGCACAACAGTACAGTGATACCAATTCTAAAGTATGAAAGTGGAGCTTGGACCTTGTTGGAAGGACACAAGTTAAGAGAGAGCAGTGGGAATGAGTTCTTTGAAAGGAGCATATGGAGTTACGTGGAGAGCCAGACTGACAATTGAGGAAGTGAAGGAGCGTTGTGGTGTGGATGTGGATGTGATAGAAAGCGTTAGGGGAAATACACTGAGGTGGTTTGGCCTCGTGGAGAGGATGGAGAGCGAGAGGCTAACGAGGAGAATGTATGCGAGTGAGGTGGAGGGGTGGAGAGGGAGGGGCAGGGCAAGGATGAAATGAATGGATGGAGTGGAGAGGTATGTGAGAGAGGGGGTGTGTGAGCTGGGAGCTGGGCAGTGATATGGCGGAGGACAGGTGACATGGAGGCAATATTTTTAGGCCGCCACTTAGGGGATTTAAGCGTCTGGCTACATACATACATACATACATATATATATATATATATATATATATATATATATATATATATATATATATATATATATATATATATGCAAACTAACCACAGGAGAAATGAAAGGAGCGACAGTGAGTGCTTTCGTATATTACATCTTCAGACAGAGTGAGACAGAAACGTAAAGGGTAGAGGTCTTTTATGCACACCCGCAGCAGGTAGTGGCACACAGAACAATGGATGAGCTGAATTTTTACC